>NC_081376.1:43202182-43515603 GCF_030684315.1 Stegostoma tigrinum | reverse complement strand
ATTGTTGATTCTAACAGCTTTCAAAACATAAAAGACCTTAACTGAACTCTGAACGATGAGATGCTTTTCTCTGGAGTAGCGTGATGTGCATATATTCATTTATGTGACAGAATTATGCAAAAAACACTCCAAAATATCAAAGTGTTGTTAAAAGACACATGGTTGGTTCTCCACTATCCTTTCAAATAGGCTTTGGGATACATTGATTATCGTCGCCTCCACACTGCTGGAAAAACATCAGAACTGTTCCCGAGAAGTGTCACTGGACCCAAAACATTCACTCTGATTTCTCTCTACAGATGCTATCAGACCTGCCGAGTTTTTCTAGTAATTTCTGTTTTTGTTTCTCATTTCCAGCATCTGCAGTTATTTCAGCTTTCATTAAGGGAAGAATATGCTTCCTGAGATGAGGATCTGACAAATCTTGTACAGGTAGATTCCTGGAACGACAGGGTTGTTCAATGTTAAATGTTTGGGTAGATTGGGACCATATTCTCAGAGGTTTAAAATCTTGTTAAAATATATAAAAGATCTTAGAGGATTGGCAGGGGCATTCCCCTGGCTGGCGAGCATAGAACTCAGGCTCATGATTGGAGGTTCCTCATTGAGTTGTACGTTCTTCACACAGAAAGTTGTGAACTTTGGAAATCTTTTCCCCAAAGGCCCATCGATGCTCAAGACTGAGATCAATAGGTTTTTGGGAATAAGGGGATGAACGAAAACATTGTAGGGAAGAGGTTTTCTGGTTGAAGAAGTGCTGGAGTAGGCCTGAGGGTTGGTATGCTCCTCTGCTCTCCTATTCCTTGCAATGACAAGAGACCAGAAGTCTGACAGCAGAACTGGGAGTTAACAAAATTCAGCGAAAGGGTGGATCACTTCTACCTTTCAGAAATCAAATTTGATGCAGTGAAAACAATTAAATGTTCTGGCCCTGCAAGTGGCATGCCAAAAATAAAGTTCAAATGCTACACTGGGGCTCTCCTTTGAAACACAGCAGGACTATTAGGGAGTGCGGGTGGGCAAAGAAATTGAGGGAGAGTGAATGAGAAGGCATTGGCCTGATGGTAATGTTGCTGTACCAGCAATTGTAAACTCCCAGCCTCACGTTCTGAGGACATGAATTCAAATCCCACCACAGATGATGGTGAAGTTGGAATCCAATGTTTAAAAAATAAACTGGACCATGTACCCACTGTCAATTGTCATAAAAACCTTTTGGCTGACTTTTTAGGGAAGGAAATTGGCCACACTTACCTAGTATGGCCTATGTGTGACTCCAGACCAACACTGAACATCCCTCTGGGCAAATAGAAGTGTGCAACAAATTCCACAGGTGCCAGACAAAACAATTTGAAGTGGAAAAAAGTGTCATTCTAATCTGTAATAAATCAAATCTTCCAATGGTGAAAAATTTGATGAGTCAAAATTCAATCAGAAGTGGAAAGTCTCCCTCGAATTGCTTTGGCCTCCAAAATCTATCTTTTGTTCAAACCCTTTCCTGCTCTACTGCATGCAAAATATAAAGTAAATCAAATGTACAGATAATGGCAAAACACACAGCCAATTATTTGAAGCTTGGCAGAAATTAAGAGACAGTAAGTTTCGAATAAATTGACCTAAAGTAGGCCAACTCTCATCCATACTGCAGTTCCAAAAATAAAGCTAATCAGTGTGGAATTGCTAAGTGTGATATTTCAGGACGTGTTTGAATGAATATGTGACTGACCACCGCAACAAGTCAACAATCAGAAGGAATCATTTTGACCTTTATTGTTTGCTGCTAAATGTGCAGTTTCTTTTTTTTACATTTTCTATTCTTGAACTACAAAACTATTATAGTGTGAGAAGCCTTGCAAAAAAATAGTAGCAACACATTTTAACAAATAGGAAGTCATTGTAAAGGAAAGTAATGCATTTGCAAAGTACTTGTGTAAATTAATATTAATCAATAGGGACTCATAGAGCATTTGCTGTGAAATTAGTGAATTTATTGCAGGTGTACATCTTTAAGTCCCATTGCCGTCCAACACCTACCTCATGCCATACCCATACTATTTCTTTTATCCCTATCATATCATCCTCATCCCCATTCCTTCTTCCAATGCCGTTTCCATCTCCCGTGCCATCCCATCGTACCCTCAACAGTCATAGAATCATAGAGGTCTACAGCATGGAACCCAACCCTTTGGCCCAACTTGCCCATGCTCCCCAGTTTTCACAATTAAACTAGTCCTATTTACCTGCATTTGGCCATATGTTTCCGTACCTATTTCATCCACATACCCATCTCCATGTTTCTTAAATGATGAAATTGTACTCGCTTCCACCACTACCTCTGGCAGCTCCTTGCAGCCACTCACCACCCTCTGTGTGAAAAAATTGCCTCCCCCCAGACCCTTTTGGATCTCTCCCCTCTCACCTCAAACCTATACTTTGTAATTTTAGACTTCATCGCCTTGGGGAAAATTCTATACATCCCTTGCATTCCCCCAACCTGTTTCATCAGATTTCAGGATCTTCCTGTGATACATGTTGCATGCCATTCCTGAGCTGCACAACCCTCTCACTCCCTCCAATCAGGGGAGCTTTCTTGTGGGGCTCCCCTACCTCCTGCTGCATTTTTTGTTCCACCAGCCCTATCCTACCACTGTTGCCCCAGTCGCTGGCAGCCCAGTAAGCGTCACATACCCTAGTCTTCGGCATGCAGCTGACTCCACCTTCCAAATCAATGCAGATGTCAGTCAAACTGCCTCCTTATTGTTGTTTCTGTTTTCTCTCCACCGCATAGCAGAGAAACAAAAATTACAAATCCTGAACTGTAGCGTTAATCTAATCTATAACCTGGTGCCAGGGCACAGAAATTCAGAAACCAGACACAGTACGGAAACACCAGCAATTAAATAATTCTGTGAGTCATTTGAACACACCAGCAAAAAAGTCAACAAGGCTGACCAAGGGTCGATTAAACAGTTGCAAAGTCAATACAGAACATGTCAGTTGGTGCACAGTCAGAGCAATGGCATCAATTCCATTTGGAGACAATTGCTAAAACAAACTTCAGAGGACACCAAAGAAATAATGAGCTTCTGAAAATCTGGGAATTTAGTTACATTCATCAAATGCACCGGGAATGAAAAAGTTCATGGGAAGGGTGGAAAAGGACTCTTGTAAAGCTGTAAAGTCTCGTTCTACATCAGAGTGATGATTTAATAACCATGTTCATTACGTACATTCAACCGTTACTTGATTACGAATCCAACTGATGCAAACATTCTAACTCACATAGTTTTGAAGATAGGCAAAGTTTTAATTCGAAGAATTGCGTTTTCCTTTGCCAGTAGTCTGAAAACATGGACCTGGATTTTCATTGAGTCAGGATGACTTGGGTGTGCTTTAAAAATGATGGGCTGGGCATGATTCTGAGAGAGTGAGACTGTGGAATTAAAGCTGGAAAACAAAAAAAGACAGAAACCATGGGCAAATATTCTGCATCTGTTTTCGCCGTCGAGGACACAAATTTGATCCTGAGAATCGTGGATAAAGAGGGGGCTAAAAGAATATAAAACAATTGTGATTATTCAAATATAGGTACTGGGTAAAGGCTGACAAATGCCTGTCCCCGGTAATGAGCATCCTAAAGAAACGCCTGCAGAGATAGAAGCTGATGGGCTGAAGGGTTAAAATTGTTGATGATATTCGAAATGCCACATGAGCTTAGATGTGCCTTGTTAACATTCCTTTAGGGGCCTGCAGCTTATTTTTCTGTAGCTTGCCTTCTGTATCTGCTTTCTTTGGGCTGGCTGTTTGTCACACCGTAGTCTTGTTCCAAATCGCTAGACATGGCTTTGGCTCGCAATTGTGTAAAGTGCCAGGAACGAACCTGAGCCTCTAGACCAGGCATCAAATGAGGGGTCTCCAACAGACAGAAGAATATTAGACTCTTTGCTTTTTCTAGAAAGGCGTGAGACTTGTTGCTATTTTTCTCTTTTTTTCTCTATTTATTATTTCCACCATAATCATTTATTACTGCCATCATAATCGTTATTCTTACTTGATAAGCATTCATGTTTAAGCAAATTGCTGTTGTCAAGCCTTCACTTAATTGCAGAACATAGAACATAGAACATATAGAACATAGAACAATACAGTGCAGAACAGGCCCTTCGGCCCTCAATGTTGCGCTGGCCTGTGAACTAATCTAAGCCCCTCCCCCTTACACTATCCCATCATCATCCATATGCTTATCCAAGGACTGTTTAAATGCCCCTAATGTGGCTGAGTTAACTACATTGGCAGGCAGGGCATTCCACGCCCTTACCACTCTCTGAGTAAAGAACCTGCCTCTGACATCTGTCTTAAATCTATCACCCCTCAATTTGTAGCTATGCCCCCTCGTACAAGCTGAAGTCATCATCCTCGGAAAAAGACTCTCACTGTCCGCCCTATCTAATCCTCTGATCATCTTGTATGTCTCTATTAGATCCCCTCTTAGCCTCCTTCTCTCCAATGAGAACAGACCCAAGTCCCTCTGCCTTTCTTCATTATGCCTTCGCTCCAAACCAGGCAACATCCTGGTAAATCTCCTCTGCACCTTTCCCAATGCTTCCACATCCTTCCTGTAATGGGGCGACCAGAACTGCATGCAATATTCCAAATGACGCTGCCCTAGCGTTTTGAATTATATTTAACTAAATCTGAAAAGAACTGCTTGGACACACACTGTGATCCAGGACAGTATGAAACACCACGTTTAAAGAAAGGAGGGAGATGGGAAGCCAGTTGTTCTCACACCTGTCTTTAGGAAATGCATTCTTAAGGATGGTACAGTGGCTCAGGAGTTGGCATTTCTTCCTCACAATGCCAGGGGCCTGGGTTTGATTCCAGCCTTGGGTAACTGTCTGTGTGCAGTTTGCATGTTCTCCCTGTTCTTGTTTTTACCAGGTGTTCCAATTTCCTCCCACAGTCTGAAGATGTGCAGGTTAGGTGGATTGGCCATGTTAAATTGCCTTGTAGTGTCCAGGGATCAGCAGCTTAGGTGGATTAGCCATGGCAAATGTGGGGTTACAGGGATTGGGTCTGGGTGGGTGGCTCTTCCGAGGGTCTGTGCTGAATGGCCTCCACCAGCACTGTAGGGATATGATGGTTCTAGGACACTGTAGCAGAGCAAATCCAGTAGCAGAAAATCCTAATACAAACAGAGTTGGTGTGATTTTGTGAAAGGAAAATCATATTTAACAAATTTATTAGACATCTCTGAAGAGGCAAGATCAGGGTGGACAAAAAGGAACCAGCAGGTGTACAACATTTGGATACCCAAAGGGAATATAATATGGTGTTACAGAAAAGATGGGAGTTTACGATGTTGGGGTTAATATATTAGAAGATTCAGATTTGGCCTGTACCTTGGCATAGGTAATAGCGGTCTGGATTGGCCAAATGATAGTTAAAGGCACTGACGGAGTAGCATATTATGAGGACTGATACTGTCATCTTGAGAGATGAAAGCAGATTCATATTCTAGAGAACCATTGTTTTTCTTCCAAAGTGACACCTTAGCAATCCAAGCAAACTGTTGGAATTTGGTCTGCTGTGACACTCTGAAGCTGTAAGTACTAGTACCCACACCTTGGGGCGCTGGTATCTGCAGCCCTAATCCTCAGCTATACTGCTGATCATGATCTGCATATGAACATACAAAATGGGAACAGAAGTAGACCATTTGGCCCCTTGAGCCTGTTCCACCAGTCAATAAGATCACGGCTGATCTGTTTGTGTTTCATATTCCACTTTCCCAAATACACCCAATGGCCCTCGACAGCCCTGCCTATCACAAATTTTCAAAGAGTTGGAGATATAGTTCTAATAGTGAAACGGATCAAAGGGTGTGGAGCCAAAATGGGAACGGGACGATCAGCCCTGGCCATATTGAATAGTGGAGCAGGCACCACGGGCTAAACGGCCTACTCCTGTTCCTATTTTCTATGTTTCTAATCTCATCACTTCTGTTTCAAAAGTATTCAATGCACCAGACTCCATCGCCTTCCTGAGACATTGATTTCCGAAGTTATACAACCTATGAGAAGAAATCATAGAACATAGAACATAGAACATTACAGCACAGTACAGGCCCTTCGGCCCTCGATGTTGTGCCGACCTGTCATACCGATCTCAAGCCCATCCAACCTACACTATTCCAAGTACGTCCATATGCTTATCCAATGATGACTTAAATGTACTTGAAGTTGGCGAATCTACTACCGTTGCAGGCAAAGTGTTCCATTCCCTTACTACTCTCTGAGTAAAGAAACTACCTCTGACATCTGTCCTATATCTGTCACCCCTCAATTTAAAGCTATGCCCCCTTGTGCTCGCCGTCACCGTCCTAGGAAAAAGGCTCTCCCTATCCACCCTATCTAACCCTCTGATTATTTTATATGTTTCAATTAAGTCACCTCTCAACCTTCTTCTCTCTAATGAAAACAGCCTCAAGTCCCTCAGCCTTTCCTCGTAAGACCTTCCCTCCATACCAGGCAACATCCGAGTAAATCTCCTCTGCACCCTTTCCAAAGCTTCCACATCCTTCTTATAATGCGGTGACCAGAACTGGACACAATACTCCAAGTGCGGCCGCACCAGAGTTTTGTACAGCTTCACCATAACCTCTTGGTTCTGGAAATCAATCCCTCTATTAATAAAAGCTAAAACACTGTATGCCTTCTTAACTGCCCTGCCAACCTGGGTGGCAACTTTCAAGGATCTGTATACGTGGACACCGAGATCTCTCGGCTCATCTACACTACTAAGAATCTTACCATTAGCCCTGTACTTTGCCTTCTGGTTACTCCTACCAAAGTGCATCACCTCACACTTGTCTGCATTAAACTCCATTTGCCACCTCTCAGCCCAGCTCTGCAGCTTATCTTTGTCTCTCTGCAACCTACTGCATCCTTCGTCACTATCCACAACTCCACCAACCTTAGTGTCGTCTGCAAATTTACTAACCCATCCTTCTACGCCCTCATCCAGGTCATATATAAAAATGACAAACAGCAGTGGATGCAACACCGACCCTTGCGGCCCACCACTAGTAACTGGTCTCCAGGATGAACATTTCCCATCAACTACCACCCTCTGTCTTCTTTCAGCAAGCCAATTTCCGATTCAAACTGCTATATCTCCCACAATTCCAATCCTCCGCATTTTGTACAATAGCCTGTTGTAAGGAACCTTATCGAACGCCTTGCTGAAATCCATATACACCACATCAACCAGTTTACTCTCATCTACCTGTTTGGTCACCTTCTCAAAGAACTCAATAAGGTTTGTGAGGCACGACCTTCCCTTCACAAAACCGTGCTGACTATCCCTAATCGATTTATTCTTTTCTAGATGATTATAAATCCTATCCCTAATAACCTTTTCTAACACTTTACCAACAACTGAGGTAAGGCTCACTGGTCTATAATTACCAGGGTTGTCTCTACTCCCCTTCTTGGACAGGGGAACCACATTTGCTATCCTCTAGTCATCTGGCACTATTCCTGTAGACAATGATGAATTAAAGATCAATGCCAAAGGCTCGGCAATCTCCTCCCTGGTTTCCCAGAGGATCCGAGGATAAATCCCATCCGGCCCAGGGGACTTATCTATCTTCACCCTCTGAAGGATTTCTAATACCTCTTCCTTGTGAAACTCAATCCCATCTAGCCTAGTAGCCTGTATCTCAGTATTCTCCTCAACAACACTGTTGTTTTCTAGAGTGAATACTGTTGAAAAATATTCATTTAGCGCTTCCCCTATCTCATCCGACTCCACAGACAACTTATCACTACTATCCTTGATTGGGCCTAATCTTACTTTCGTCATTCTTTTATTCCTTAAATACCTATAGAAAGCCTTAGGGTTTACCCTGATCCTATCCACCAACAACTTCTCATGTCTCCTCCTGGCTCTTCTGAGCTCTCTCTTTAGGTCTTTCCTGGCTACCTCGTAGCCCTCAAGTGCCCTAACTGAGCCTTCACATCTCATCCTAACATAAGCCTTCTTCTTCCTCTTGACCAGAGATTCCACCTCCTTCGTAAACCACGGCTCCCGCACTCTACAGCTTCCTCCCTGCCTGACGGGTACATACTTATCGAGGACACACAGGAGCTTTTCCTTGAATAAGCTCCACATTTCTAATGTGCCCATCCCCTGCAGTTTCCTTCCCCATCCTATGCTCCCTAAATCTTGCCTAATCTCATCGTAATTGCCTTTCCCCCAGCTATAACTCTTGCCCAATGGTGTACACCTATCCCTTTCCATCACTAAAGTAAACATAACAGAATTGTGATCGCTATCACCAAAGTGCTCACCTACTTCCAAATCTAACACCTGGCCAGGCTCATTACCCAGTACCAAATCTAATGTGGCTTTGCCCCTTGTTGGCCTATCTACATACTGTGTCAGGAAGCCCTCCTGCACACACTGGACAAAAACTGACCCATCTATAGTACTCGAACTATAGTGTTCCCAGTCAATATCTGGAAAGTTGAAGTTCCCCATGACAACTACCCTGTCTCTCTCACTCCTATTGAGAATCATCTTTGCTATCCTTTCCTCTACATCTCTGGAGCTATTCGGAGGCCTATAGAAAACTTCCAACAGGGTGACCTCTCCTTTCCTGTTTCTAACTTCAGCCCATACTACCTCAGTTGATGAGCCCCCAAACATCCTTTCTGCAACTGTAATACTGTCCTTGACCAACAATGCCACACCTCCGCCCCTTTTACCATCATCTCTGTTCTTACTGAAACATCTAAATGCCGGAACCTGCAACAACCATTCCTGTCCCTGCTCTATCCATATCTCCGAAATGGCCACAACATCGAAGTCTCAGGTACCAACCCATGCTGCAAGTTCACCCACCTTATTCCGGACGCTCCTGGCATTGAAGTAGACACACTTCAAACCAACTTCTTGCTTGCCGGTGCCATCTTGCTTCCCTGAAACTTTATTTTGGACCACCCTACTCTCAACCTTTTCTATAGTCGAACTACAATTTTGGTGCCCATCCCCCTGCTGAATTAGTTTAAACCCCCCCAAACAGCCTTAGCAAATTTCCCCCCCAGGATATCAGTACCCCTCTGGTTCAGGTGAAGACCATCTTGCTTGTAGAGGTCCCACCTACCCCAGAAAGAGCCCCAATTATCCAAGAATCCAAAACCCTCCCTCCTGCACCATCCCTGTAGCCACATGTTCAACTCCTCTCTCTCCCTATTCCGTGCCTCAATAGCACGCGACATGGGCAACAAACCAGAGACAACAACTCAGTTCGTCCTAGAAATCATTCTCCTCATCTCCGTCCTAAAAAGGTGATTCCTAATACTCACCCCAACTCTGGACTGACCCACAAGAGGACACGTCCTTTCCATGTTCACCTTGTTAAGACCTTCCAGGATCTTGAAAGCACCAATTAAGTCACCACACACTCTTCTAAGGTCCAGCGGAAATAAGCCCATTCTGTATGACCTAACCTCATGCATGGCCATCCGCTCCCATTACCTTCTCAGAGATTGGCAATGGACCTCTGCCCCCTGTGAGCAAAGTACCTCTCTCTCATTCTGCTCACTCCCTGCAATGGAGACCTTCAGGCTGGTAGCTGAGAATTGAGGAGCACATTCTCTGCCATGTTGTGTGATTCCTGTATCTTTCTAAGGTATTGGCTTTTGGAATAGCTTGCTTCTGATTGACCCAAAATGCACCTCTCCTTTACGAGGTGCAAACTGTTTGCACTCCCCCTCAGGAGTGTGATCATTAAAAGGGTTCGCTTTGATAGCGGCATTAGCAATCGTTTAAATGCCCAGACAGTGCGATGCTTGCCTCCTCTCTGCTTCAGATATATGTTCATCATGTATCTTAACTCTCAGGCACACTTTTAGGCCTTCACACATTTTGCCGCCCTCATGTTTTGTACTTATATATTGAGAAGAAAATTTTATCTAAGTGGTTTTTTTTGTAGTTTTCTAAAATTGTGTTTCTTTAAACTAAGTTCTTGTAAGTTTAATTATTAATTCATTTTAGATAGAGTGTACCCTGGATATTGAATTGCCAAGAGTTAGCACATTGAGAGACCTTGGCTTAAATCCATCCAAGACCAAGAGACAAAATGTTCTTGCTTCCCAGTTTGTACAAGTCTCAAGTGAAGTTTGTCCATTCACTTTCAAACCTTGGATAGTGAGTGAACACAAGATTTCTTGCAAGTGGGTCCCCCATGATCCCTGATGCCATGTTCTGGATTTAATGGAAAAGTGAAGGGTACATTTACTGTTCACAATTTGATATAAACATTTATGGATCTTTTCCAGTCTATCATTTGGATTTTGTACTCTGGTCCAGGGTCACTAGACATTTCTACGTTAACCCAATGCACCGCCCCTTCCCTTTGTAACCTCCTGATATAAAGTGGCTTGCGCATTTTGGTATTATTAACAGAAGTTGATTCTGTGCTCCTTTCCCCGAATTTTCCTCATCAACATTGGCTGCCAGTCAAGGAACATCTTGCCTTTGAATGAGTTTGGGCCCAGGAGACCCAGTGGCATCAGTAGCATCTGCATTGGCGACGTTGAGCCTGAGGAGACACATGGTGGCGACGGTGGAGTCAAATTTGTATGGGCGTGGTATCAGGTGGCATTTACATTGGTGAGGACTCATAATGGTGAGGGTGTCAGCGGAGGCGAGATAGCACTTAAGAGTGGCAACTTTCATTCTGGCAATGGCAGTGCTGCAAAGGAGGCTTGAACCTGGTCTCCAGGCCCAAGGTGGAGCACTTAACAAGAAGGACTGTAATATTGTAAATCTTTTCTTTTTTTTTTGCCTTTATATCCTATGCTTTTGTTTTTTTTAACTGTGTTTAAAGATAGCGCCGTAGAGTGGCAAGACTATACAACACTTTTCAATGTATTTTGAAACAAAATATATGTGACAGTAAGTAAATACAATCAAATAAAATCCATTGAAAGCTGAAATCAAATCTAATTTTGATTGAAATAGTACGCAAGAATACAGGGAGAAAGTGAGAGATTGGCGCTCGGTGAATATGTTCATTTGAGTAGCTCATGCAGGGATGAAGTACTGAATGGTCTCTTTTTGTACTGTTATAAATCCTTGATACCGTCCTTCTCAAAGCTATAAATGTTTCCCCAAGCAAAAACTATTACCACACTCTTCTCCCTGAGGCCTAATGCAAAACTGTTTACATTATTTACGGGTAAAATGCTCACAATAAAGACAAAACCCTATTATTTTCTGGAAAGTCTCTCACTCTTTGATGTTTTAATAGACATTACCATGGCTACAGTAATTCTTACAAATTAATCATTCAACCTCTTCATCAACACAAAGCAAACTCACATGCCACTAGTTCAAAATCCAAACTCTAAAATAAATGATATTAAATTATATACATAAATTGCATACCTTGCATCACACACTTGTTTTAAATTCAGGAGTGAAATAACAAAATTAGAAACAGAAAATAGATGCAGGAGTAGGCCATTTGCCCCTTCGAGCCTGCACTACCATTCAATATGATCATAGCTGATCTTGCAATCTTAGTATCCCCTTCCCTTGATCCCTTCACCTACAAGGGCCACATCTAGCTCCCTTTTGAATATATCTAATGAATTAGTCCCAACAGCATCCTGTGGGAGAGAATTCCACAGGTTTACAACTCTCTGAGTGAATAAATATTTCCATATCTCAGCCCTGAATCGCTTATCGTTTATTCTTAGACAGTGACCGCTGGTTCTGGACATCAGGGATATTCTTCCCGTATCTAGCCTGTCTGGTCCCATTATGATTTTATGTGTTCTATGAGATACCCCCTCAATCTTCTAAATTCCAATGAGTATAAACCCAGTCGATCCAGTCTTTCTTCATATGCAGTCCTGTCTTCCCTTTGCTGGACTCTCTCAAAGCAAGAATATCCTTCTTCAGTCTAGGAGACCACACAGTACTCAAGGTGTAGCCTCGCCGAGGTCCTGTATAACTTCAGCAAAACATTTTTAGTCTGATACTCATATGAACATTAACTTATACACAAGTCTGACACAGTGGGAGGGAAAACTTAGGTATGGAATATTTTGGGAGAAACTTTCAGTTTGAGAACAAATTGGGGGTGACTTTGAATTGGTGTGAAATTGTGCAGAAAGTGAAAACAAATTGATGTCCTATTTTTCATTCTGACCCACAGTGAAACTTATGGTTTCTGGGTAGGTGTTGAAGAGAAGTTTGCATTCTGGAGTTGTAGAGCTAATCTTCTGTTGAATACGGTTTTCATTTCTCTGTCATAATAAGATGATAGTGGCTCTGTGTTGAAACCAACCACTATGGAAATCCCACAGAGAATGAATGTTGAGACCTTTCCTCCTCACAATCTTTATTAACAATCTGGATGGAGCTGTTAGGAGATTCCGCATAAATTAATGGGCAGAGATTTGCGTGAATGCTAGAAACTTTTTGGTGAAAAATCAGCTACATTAAATCACCACGTTGGGAAAGCCTGCTGACGTGATAAAACGATGGAAGTGGCCTGCAATTGGAAGTTCCACTCCCAAATGTGGCACTTCCTACTTGCTCGAGGGAGGAGTGGAGTCAGCTCAGTTTTCACGCATGTGGTTCATTTATCCACAGACAGCTGTACCTATTTAACATCTATTCTGATAAATTAGCCTCGCAGGTCTGTAAGATGGGCCTGTTTGAAGTAGGCCTGTGTTCAATCTATTTTATTTAAATGGGCAGTGTTCCACTTTGGAGAGTCGAAGAATCCCTGAGAATGATTGAAGGACATCTTTTGATGGGTGTGAGTTATCCTTTGGAGAAAGTATTTCCGTGACCTTTGGGAGCAAGGTTCAATGCCCTTTGGAGGTGAGTGTGGGCTGGTCAGATTTGCTGAGAAAATTGTGTGTAAAAGGTATATAACCCTTTTAGAACTGTTAAGCCTGTGAAAGACCTGTCAAACATATCAACAAATTCAAACCAGGTAAAAACTGACAACGTCTGTGAAGAGAAACCAAAGCTAATGTTTTGAGTTCAGTAGGGCTAGGGTCAAAGCTATCATGACCTGTCAAAATGTGGTTTTATGAATGAGAGTACGCTTCCCAATGGAGTGTAGTCTGTAATGTAGAATTATAAGTGTTAGAACTGTATTTCCCCTCACCCGCTTTGTAGTCAAATGGCTAACAACTAAAGTCTTGAAGAAATATGGACCAGTTCTGGTCATGTTAAAACAGTTCTGGACATGGTCAGCCCTGGCCTTTGAACAATAGAGCCAACCTGATAATCAGATGAATGGTGTGGTGAGAGGGCTCATTACTTAACCAGACATAGTGGTATCAGGAATAGCAAGAACTGCTGATACTGGAGTCAAAGATAATACAGTGTGGAGCTGGAGAACACAGCAGCCCAGGCAGGATTAGAGGAGCAGGAAAGTCGACATTCTGGGTCAGGACCCTTCTTTTTCTGATGTTGAAGGAATGTCAGCTTTCCTACTCCTCTGATGAAGTCTGGCCTGCTGTGTTCCTCCAGCACCACACTGTGTTGACAGTGGTATCAGGAGGACCCACTCAGCAGAAGGGACATTGTCTCACTTTCATGTGGAGTGGGTCCCGACACAGAATGGCATGGGCTGGAAGCCTGGAATGGGACTGTAGCAGAGGAGAAGTTATAAGGTGGACTCTCTATAAGTTATCTTCCTTTAAATTTTTTTCTGAGTTAATATGAATGGTGCCTACTCACGTCGACAATAAACACTTTACATTATTTTATATTGAACACACATGACAATAAATGATTCAATGATCATGAAACCACAACAAACATCCCAAAAGGGTGCCTGGGAAGGTGTCTGTTCCAGTGTTAGTTTCAACATTCACTGTTGATTACAGGCTGAGACATATAGAGTCACTGTGGCTGTAATCTAATGGGTCAGGTTACTGGAACGGCATGAAACAGCTCAATGACAGACAAGGAGAACCACAGAACAGCAGTGGCCCTATGAATTATCACCGGCAACGGCCAAGAAGCATTATCACAGGACTGTTCATCCAGAGATGCAAGTAATGTTGTGGAGGCCTGGGTCTGAATCCTGTCCAAGGTGGAATTTGAAATAAATAAAAGGCTGGAATTAGGTGCCGAATGGTAACTATGAATCCGCTGTCAATTGTCAGGAAAAACCCATCTGGTTCACTAATGTCCTTCAGGAAAACTAAACGCTGTCTGGCGTGGCCTACATGCGACTCCTGCCCCATTGCAATGTGAGTATGTCCAAACAAACCTTTGGGCAATTAGAGACGGGCAAAAAATTCTGGCTTAATGCATATTTAAACTTCACTTGCTCTGGGCGATTGTAAGGCAATTGGATTAGGATTTTATTGTCAGGTGTACTTGAGCACAGGAGTACAGGGGTACGGCGAAAGGTGTACAAAGCTGCCATTCCCGGGACCATCTTACCGGACAAAAGACAAGATTAAAAACAGAAGCAGGAATAAAAGAAACAGTTGAAAGAAAAGGAAACGGCCAGCTCACTCCCTCGCTTCTGCCATGTGTCCTCACTGCCAGAAAAACAAAGGAACAAAGTCCATCCTCCAATCTGTGAACAGTCAGGTGCCCCCTATCCCCGCACGCCACCACGGCCAGAACATCATCACCTCTACTGTCAGGTACCCCCTATCCCCGCACACCACCGTGGCCAGAACATCACCAACTCTACTGTCAGGTGCCCCCTATCCGCACACACCACCACGGCCAGAACGTCACCACCTCTGCTGTCAGGTACCCCCTATCCGCACACACCACCACGGCCAGAACATCATCACCTCTACTGTCAGGTGCCTCCTATCCCCGCACACCACCACGGCCAGAACATCACCGCCTCTGCAGTCAGGTACCCCCTATCCGCACACACCACCACGGCCAGAACGTCACCACCTCTGCTGTCAGGTGCCCCCTTATCCCCGCACACCACCGCGGCCAGAACATCACCACCTCTACTGTCAGGTGCCCCCTATCCGCACACACCACCACGGCCAGAACGTCACCACCTCTGCTGTCAGGTACCCCCTATCCCCGCACACCACCGCGGCCAGAACATCACCACCTCTGCTGTCAGGTGCCTCCTATCCCCGCACACCACCACGGCCAGAGTGTCACCACCTCTGCTGTCAGGTGCCTCCTATCCCCGCACACCACCACGGCCAGAACATCACCGCCTCTGCAGTCAGGTACCCCCTATCCGCACACACCACCACGGCCAGAACGTCACCACCTCTGCTGTCAGGTGCCCCCTTATCCCCGCACACCACCACGGCCAGAACATCATCACCTCTGCAGTCAGGTACCCCCTATCCGCACACACCACCACGGCCAGAACATCATCACCTCTGCAGTCAGGTACCCCCTATCCGCACACACCACCACGGCCAGAACATCACCGCCTCTGCAGTCAGGTGCCCCCTATCCCCGCACACCACCATGGCCAGAACATCATCACCTCTGCAGTCAGGTGCCCCCTATCCCCGCACACCACCACGGCCAGAACATCACCACCTCTGTAGTCAGGTGCCCCCTATCTCTGCACACCACCACGGCTAGAACATCACCATCTCTCCTGTCAGGTGCCCATGCCCAGTCTTAGCCTGGAGCTGCAACACCCACGCAGGAACCATGTTGCCATTCTTTGGCAGAACATGATGTGGAGCTAGAGGAACACAGCAGGCCAGGAAGCACTGGAGGATCATGAAAGTTGACATTTCGGATCGGGACCCTTCTTCAGAAAGTGACTAAAAGACTCGAAAGGCTGGTCTGTGAGAACTGGCCACACCCAGACTGCTTCCATTGTTCCAAAACCCAAGGCCTCACAAATTATTTTCTTTTTTAGAGACAGCTCGGTACCTCTGGCCCATTTCTGAAGAAGGGTGGGAACATAATGAATTGGGGGATCTTTGAACATTGAAATTCATTGAGTGTAAGAGAAATGTGCCTCTTTTAAAGAAATGGGTACTTGGAGGTGTGACATAAACCAGGAGGGTTCTGGTAACATTTTTTTCGATGGATTGGGCTTTCAAAATGGCCAATAGTGCCATCACTGATATTGTAATAGAGTTAAATCCTGTTTTAAATGGGTATCTTGGGCACTTGGAAGTTGCAAGCTGCCAATTTAACAGCCTTTTCCTTTTGGGAGGGGGTGATTGAAGGGAAAGAAATCAGGCAAAAATAGATGAGAAAGCGAATTGTCCCGGCATGGTGGCCCAGTGATCAGCACAGCAGCTTCACAGCGCCATGGACCCACATTTGATGACCAGTTCGGGTGGTGAACTGTGTGGAGTTTGCAAATTCTCCCTGTGTCTGCTTGGATTTCTTCTGGGTGCTCTGGCTTCCTCCCACAGTCTAAAGATACGCAGGCTAGGTGGATTAGCCATGAAAAATGCAGGGTCCCAGAGATAGGGTCTGGATGGGAAGCTCTTAGATGCGTCAGTGTGGACCTGATGGTCCGAATGGCCTGCTTCCACTCTGTAGGGATTCTTTGACTGTCCTGAACAATATCCAACCATGAATTAACATCACACTAATTAATCGCTTGGTCCAATCATATTGCGTTTGAGACTTCTCCTTGAAATTTGACTTTTGCATCTCTCACATTAAACCACACTTCCAAATGACACAAGAAAACGATAATTTCTGGGGAAACTCAACAGGTCTGGCAGTGTCTGTAGACAGAAAGCAGAGGTAACATTTCAGGCCCAGTGAGTCTCCTTCAGCATCTGCAGTTCTTTGGGGTTCTTTTTTGTTTAGTCTTCAAAATGTTGCCTCTGGCAAAGAAATTTGTGACAGAGTGATTGTTCTAAATGCCAAAATGGTCAGTCAAGTAGCCACCAGTACATGTGCAGAGGGGGCTAGTGACGCCATCTCACTGGTTTGGTGAACTTGTGTAAAAGATTTTCTGGAATGTGTATATAACGTTCTCGACTTGAGTATTAATGGTGGGGCTTAATCCTAAAAGCTACCCTGCCTCAGTGGGTAAATGCATCACACGGTTATCTATTAAACTGTAGAGACTAATTGTTTGGCTCATCCAGTGGACAATGGCTTAGACTCAATCTTTTCACTCACTAGAATAGAAACTCAAAATGCAGGAAATACTCATCAACTCAGACTGCAAATTGCAGTCAAACTACCCGGTACTTGTGAATACCATACTAATTCCACTCATAAGGTAGGTGATGAGTGGTTAGACTCATTAAGTCGGCGTAGGAGGAACGGGGGGACTTAAGGTATGTTGTGCAGAGTATCAAGTGACATGAGTTGGCATGGATGGAACATGGGATGTTTGTGGAAGCAGGGGATAATGAGAGGATGTGGGAAGATGGATGAATATTTCACATTTTACTCCTGAAATTTAAGATTTAGAAACAGCGTTGGAGGCTTGACGCAGACATTTTTCTTCAGCCCACCTCAAGAACTGACAACATCCTTACCTATTTCTGGGTCAACTAACTCAATTTCTAATCTAACGTGCAATCCAGACTATCAGTAGCGAGTGTGAGGTACCATTTTTCCAGTTTGGATTTACAGGGGTGGGAATTCTCCCATACGTGTGTACATGAAACAGAAATAAGAATCAGGATCTAGGTATTATTGGGATTGAGGATAGGCCCTCATGTATTTTTTCATAATTTATATCACGATGAGAATCGTCACCTGTTGGAGCTGGAACCCCACCTACATTTATCAAGCCTGCAAAAATAAATTCCACAGGGACCAGTATAGAGATGTCTTATACTTCAACGAACATTTTTGGCAGAGTGGAGGAGATGGATGATAGTCTGCAGAACTGTTGGACAGATGTTGAACAAGGCTCTATCCTACTCTCTTGGTCTCTCAAGCAGAAAAGTGTCTCGTGTCAACACTGATGGGAAAGAAACATTAGGACTCTGAGAACTTAAAAGATAACAGCAATATTTGCTATTACTGATGGCTCAAACACGGTTTCACATTAAAACCTCAGACTTCAAGGACATCCCATAGAATCTAAACTGCTTATTCTTATGTCTTACTTTTGTACCGGACACCATCTTCTTTTACATCTGTAAATATGGATGTGTGCTGTTCATAGTTAGCCCTATCTAGAACTTTTCGTAAAGCTGGCCCTTCACAGAGTGGGGAATTTCGAGAATGTGGAAAAGATCAGAGTGGACATGTTAAATTGAAAACTCTACTGGTCCTTCGTTACTAGTATAGATTCAGAGAGGTGGGATGCTTTAGATCAAGTAAGGTGTTAACTTTAGGATTATTTAATTGAGTGGTTCAAGTGATTAGACTATGTCTTTATGGATGTACTATTGATTCTGCAATGATAAGGATAGGAGAGGAATGTGTTACACAAACATAGATCTTTAGTGAGATGGCACAAGGTGTTCTCCTTTTCAGAAGGTCATTGACTTTGGAATACATTGGCTGGTTGTTCAATGATTGGAAATTGCTACAAGTGTTCAAAAGGGAGCTGAAAAGAGAATACAACAGACAGTTGTCATGTTGGGTGACATTCCTCATTTGTGATATGCTGGCAATTATTTGGACAATCTCTAATGGTCAGAAAGAAATTTCCCAGATTCATTTGGTGGAGACGTCTTTATTGTTTCTGCATTTTGTAGGGAGGTGGGTGGTTGCTAGCTACGTTGGGAAGTATGAAGCTCAATTACCCTCCAACCAGAAGGGACAGTGTTCGGAGGGGCCAACTGGTCTCTTTCTACCTGCCTTTTTTTGTGTCTGTGGATGCATACCCATGAAGGTAAGGAAATTAGTAATGAGTTCAAAGATATCCGAGTAAGTGTTAACCTTTAATCGTTGTCTCAGTGTGTCTCTTGTAGCTTTAGATGGGCAGTTCATGTGTGCCTTGCAGTTTGTAGTCTGTCTCCCCATTCGTGGTTGGCTTCAAAGGTAATGGTGTAGCTACTGGGCTGCAAATAGTCTCTGCACAGGCTCTGGTAAATATCTGCCTATGATTTGGCAGCCCCTTTCCCTGCAAAAGAGAGACAGTAGTCAAGAAGCACTTTAAACACAATGACAAGTTCCTTTTGCTGATCCTCTAAGTATATTCTGAAGGCTCCAATCTGCTAACACTCTGAAACTGCACAGGGATCACTAAAATGCAAGACCCAAAGCCCCCCTTTTAAAAAAGAGAACAGAACTGGGAAAGAAAATTGTTGGATTTTCATGCACATTAGAAATGGATCATACAAGATTCCAGGAATTGTTAAATTAGCTTTCACTTTATAATGGCTGTATCTGATGTATGGAACCCATTGGAAGCCTAAGAGCTTCAGCTCAAGTTATTCTGTTGGAGGTTGTGTTTTCTTCTGGCCATCATGAAGTGTACGCTCTCAGCTGCTTGAAGATTCCAGTGCAAGTTCAACACTTTTAACCCAAAAATAAGGTTAAACTGATGAAGCCAAGGAACAAAAACAGAAACAAATGGTTAACGGGATTATAACTCACTCAGTAATAGCAAGAACTGCTGATGCTGGAGTAAGAGATAACACAGCGTGGAGCTGAAGGAACATAGCAGGCCAGGCAGCATCAGCTGCACACTGTGTTATATCTAATGGTTAATGGGAAGTTTAAAAAGGGAAATGGAAACTGATTAAATCAAATTAATGTTCTGCCCTGTGTTAATGATGTGCCCTGGCCCCTGTGGTGCCTAATGGTTGCTAAAGTGCTGGGGAAGACAATGTGCTCTCTCTCTCCAAGGAAACCTTACTGTGGATGTAACCATGAGAAGGGGGAAGACAGTTGGGTTATGATTATCCCCTCCAGGGTCTGTTGCTTGGACCTATTAATGACCACTTTGGCCCGTCCCAGGGAGCAGACCCTCAAGGAGGATCTCCGACTTTGCTTAATTGATCTTAACCCCTGTTTGTTACTGTAATTAATGCAAAAGGAAATGAAATGTTGACTTGCCTGTGTTATCAGTCGCAGCAGTGCTCTGACCAGGCTGTTCTGAATCCATACTCAGAGGAGGTGAATAATAATTAGGTATTGAAGTTATTGGGGGGCTGAAATCAGCTGGAAAAGAAAATCCAATTGAAAGAATTAATAATGCACAGAGGTAAACCAAAGCGTATTTTCCTTTCTGCCAAAGTAATGCATCTCAAACCCGAATTTTCAGATTTGGTTACAAATTATGAGAGTTACCCAGTACATTTTAGGGTTTTGAGAAAATTGTTTTTTAAAATGACAATTTGAAATAATGCCTAGAATAATATGTACTGTGCTCTATGTTAATAATACGTAAAATTTTTAAGATGCTAAATGGAAGTTATCTTGCTTCAGGATGTAACAGGTGATCCATTAGCTTATTTATATAGTTAAAGAAAACATTAAAGCCGTTGTGTAGCTAAGTCTTCTTGTCGTTGTCTGGTCATATTTAGTGAAATGGAGAGGGCTTTCTGACACAAGAAGGTTTCAATGCAGTCAGCTTTTTAAAACAGTGAGCAGGTTCAGAAAGTTAGTCTTGTGTAAACCCAACAAAAGAATTCAATGCTGCAGTGTAATGCAGCATGCTGCCAATTTTATACTGATTAGTAAGTGAATTTGATTACTGTGTGCACTTACTGTGAACTGAAATAGCTTAACTATTCAAATAAAGAACTGCTGGTGCTGGAAATCTGAAACAAAAACAGAAATTGGCTGGAGAAACTCAGCAGGCCTGGCAGCATCCGTGGACAGAAAGCAGAGTTAATGTTTCAAGTCGAGTGACCCTTCTTCAGAACAGATAATAGCTAGGAAAAGATGGTATTTATGCTGGTGACAGGGGTTTGGGGACTGAAGGAAGGGATGAAAGGATAGGTGGAGATGGAGCCGAGAGAGAGAATGACAGTTAGGGAGACAAAGGGAGGGGTATTAATAAGCCAGGGAGCAAAAAAAGCTGATTATATGTAGGGGTGGGTCAAGGACATGGAGGGAGGTGATTGGATTCTAAAATTGTTAAACCTAATATTGTGTCCTGAAGGCTGCATCTCATTTTCTGCTTGGAAACCCTGCAGCCCCCAGGGCTCAATATCCTGATCAATAATTTTAGAACATCAATGCCTTCCTCGATGTTCTTTATCAACTCCATACTATAGGCCCTGTCAGGAATGTGGGCTGCTCTCAGCACAGCCAACCCACTACGGTCCCCATTACTTGCTCCTCCTGCTCTGAAAGCTTGTCATTTCAAATAAACCTGTTGGACTATAACCTGGTGCAGTTTGACCTCTGACTTTGTCCTCCCAGTCCAACACCAGCACCGCCACATCATAACTGCTCCATAGGATATCTGTAACAAATACAGAAGTTGCTGGAAAAGCTCAGCAGGTCTGGCAGCATCTGTGAAGAAAAAGTCAAAGTTAACCTTTTGGGTTTGTGACCCTTCCTCTCAACTTCTGAGAAAGGGTCACTGGACCTGAAATGTGAACTCTGATTTATTTTCTTCACAGATGCTCTCAGAACTGCTGAGCTTTTCCTGAAACTTCTGTATTTGTCCCTGATTTACTGCATTTGCAGTTTTTTTTTCAGTTTTTAACAGGATGTCTGTGTTGCTTTAGCTGATGTTCTGCTATTTCTTGCAAAAATGATTGTGCTGAAATTTTTTTTTCCATTGTAACTTGACCTAAAATAGTTAGCATGATATAAATAGTGGTTACACACTGACATGAAACGACATATTATATATTTGAGTGGATAACTTTATTAGAAAGACATTCAAGCATTTCCAGCTGCCAAGATAACCGAAAGGACAGGATAGATAAAACATGAAGAATAAAAAATTTTTCTATTGCTAATCATAATATATGCTTCATGACAAATGAACAGCAGAACAGATTAGATTTTAATGTGGAATGCATAAGCCAGTGATAGTGAAATTGTAGAAAGTAACATAATTAAAGATAGGCGAGTCTGTCCAGGATAATAAGCAAATTACTGAAGGGAAGCAGCTAAATGAGATGAGAAGCAGAGAGATGTCCTCTTGTAAATCAGGTTAGAAAGGCTCCAACAGGCATGTTTGTGCCTGAGACAGACTAGAAGGCAAAAAGGAGTCACGTGATATTGCTACAGGGTTTATAGAGTGGGAGCATGCTGGTATGGGATGTGTGGATTGGGGAACTTATTATCGGAATGGTGAGAGATTGCTGAGGGATCTGGGTGTCCCAGCTCATGGATTGCAAAAGTCAAGTATCTAGATACAGGTCATAACTAGGAAAATTTTTGGAACTCTCATGTTTATTGTGAGAGGAATTGAATACAAAAGTTGAGAGAGAACGCCTGTTATAAAGGGTACTGGTAAGACCACATCTGTGTACACTTTTGTTTTCTTTATTTAAGGAAGGATGTAAATGCATCAGAAACAGCTCTGTGCATTTTGTTTAAGGGAGGCAACAGCCTAGTAGTATTGAATAGGCAATTAAGTGGCTAGATTATTAATCCTGAAGCTCACATGATGTTTTGGGAACCTAGGTTCAAATCCTGCCAGGGCAGTGGCCAGTAATGTTTAAACCACAGAAATAATGAGAAGTAAAACCTCCAAAATGTACATTCATTTGAACAAAGTAAAACCTGAGAGTATTTCTTACATGGTGTTCCTGCAGTGTTGGGTATAGGATGATCAGGGCTGGTCAGTGGAGATGGGTACATATATGTTGGAGGACCTGAAGGAGTAAAAGCACCTAGAAAAGGAGAAATTTTCCAGTTTTAAAAAGAAAATATTTGATTATTCTAGCTCATGATTGTTATGACGAGATGCCCTGCATAAAATGAATATAACTTCAGGTTGGCCGAGTTACTGTTTTGGAACATGAGATAACAAAGTGTGGAGCTGGATGAACACAGCAGGCCAAGCAGCATCAGAGGAGCACAAAAGCTGACGTTTTGGGCCCGAAATGTCAGCTTTTGTGCTCCTAAGGTGCTGCTTGGCCTGCTTTGTTCATCTAGCTCCACATTTTGTTATCTCGGATTCTACAGCATCTGCAGTTCCCAATATCTCTACTTTTTTGGAACTGTTGAGTTCTGGCAGAAGAGCATAGCATGTTTTTCAACTCATTTGAACTCCCAAATTAGATGTTGACCTGATTTGAACTGACAACCATAGTGGAAATGAATTTAATCAGTTCGGAATTTATGAAAGTTAGGAGTGGGAATTGTGGTAGAAGGTTTAGATTATAAAAACATCACTGATATCACTGCAACAGCTGTAGGAAAATCTCAGTCTGGTGGGTCTCTGTGGAGTGAGTTTTATTCCAAATCGATCAATTTCTGAAACCTTTGTTTTCCAACAAGAGAAATGTCCCCAGGTTTCAAAGAAGAAGGCACTCAAAAAGTGTACTACACAGTGGAAGTCTGTTAAATCATAGTTCAATATACTGCAAATTTGCTAAGGGTACAGGGGGTCGCCAAAAGGATGTAAATTGTTAGTGAAATCTTCTTTTGCTACGAAGGAGAATTTTCTTATCAATGTGGTCCAGCTACAAAGTTCTAAGAACATTGCAAGCTAGGCAGCATCTGGATGAAGGCAAACTGGTTATACCCAAAATGTGAACTGCTCCTTTCCTCCAGATGCTGCCTGGCTTGCTGTGTTCTTTCAGCCTCCTACTTGTCTCCCTTGGATTCTAGCATCTCCAGTTTTTTGGCTCTATAAAGTTCTAACAACTGTGCTCGAACAAATTTCCACTGTAACAGAATATCAAACAGGCACTTCTCCAAAATAACATTGACAAAACTTTTAAATATTTATACACTGTTGCTTTCTTCATTTTTGGCATTTAAATTCTAAATGTAGCAGTTAATTGTTTACTGACTTTGTGTGTTATTTGTACAACTCAATTGAACCAATTAAAACTTACAATCCATCCTCATACATTTTGTTATCTTGTCACAGCAAATAGTAGGCTTTTTTTTTAACAGAAATTCAAAACTCGTGAAATTCATAAGCTGGCTAAGATATCCTCCATCCCAATCGCATGGGAAATAGATAAGGTAAAATGCAAAGGCTTTTTCCCTGGGCGAGGGGAGTTCAAAACTTGAGGGTGTAGGTTTAAGGTGAGAGGGGAAAGATTTAAAAGGGACTTGAGGGGCAACGTTTTCACTCAGAGGGTGATGCATGTATGGAATGAAATATGAGAAGGTAATAGATGTAGGTACAATTACAACATTTAAAAGACATTTGGACAGGTACATGAATAGGAAAGGTTTAGAGGGACATTGACCAAATGCAGGCAATTGGGACTAGTTTAGTTTGGGGAAACTGGTCGGCATGGACAAATTGGACCGAAGGGTCTTTTTCCATGCTGTATGACTCACCATGACTGTATTCAGATGAAACAAGTAATTGAGTACCAAGTACAAATAGACTATGAGATAAATCGATTCATGACTAGATCGTGAAGTACAAAGTTTTTATGGATTGTTGCTTTATTTGCAGAATATAAGGAATAGGAGCAGAAGTAGGCCGTTCGGCCCTTCAAGTCTGCTCCATCATACTATAAAATCACAGCTAATCTGCCCTAGGCCTCAATCTCTCTTTAATACCAGGTCCTCATTGCCCTCAATTCCTTGATATTTTGAAATCTATCTATTTCCTCTTCTAAATACTTCCCGCGATCTAGCCTCCACAATTATCCAGGTTAGAGAAATCCAGCCATTCACAATCCTCTGACAGAAGCAAGTCTTTTTCTATCAGCTTTAAATTAGATTTTCCTAATATTGTATCTATGCTCCCTCAGTTTGAGTTAGCCCCACAAGTGGAAACATCTTCTCAACATTTATCCTGAAAAGCCCCCTCAGAATCTTGTACGTTCCAATAAGCTCACCCATTATTCTCTAAATTTTAATAAACAGAGGCTAGGCCGTTTGATCATTTTTGATAAGTTAACTCCTTCATCCCAGAAATCAGTCTAGTGAATCTCTCTCGACCTGCTTCCAATGTCAATATATCTTTTCTTAAATATGGGAACTACACACAGGACTCTAGATGTGGCCTAATGAAAGTTGAAAAGTTGTCGGGAGACCTCCCTGTTTTTAAACTTCACCCTCCAAGCACTAAAGCAAAAACATTCCATTTTCTTTCTTAATTCCATGATCTGCCTGCATGCAACCATTTTGTATTTCATACATAAAGTCACTTGGATCACTCAATAGTGATTGATTGGCTGATTTATTGTCACATGTATTGAAATACAGTGAAAAGCTGTGTTTACAAGAGGTACAGGCAGATCGTAATAAGCAGAGGATGTACTGATCAAAAATACTTAGAAGCACACAGGTTAATTGCACAGGGCACACACTAGGTGAGATCAATGTTAGCAAGATCAGTCATCATTCAAGGCCAGAGAGTCCATTCATTAGTTTAATAGCAGTTGGGAAGAAGCTATTCCTGAACCTACTTGTGCGCGTGTTCAGGCTTCAGTATCGTCTGCCTGATGGAAGAGGTTGTAAGAGATCATTATCGGGGTGCAATGGGCCTTTGATGACGTTGGCTGCCTTTCTGCAGCAGCAAGCTGTGTAAATGGAGTCCACAGTCTGCCTTTTGGTTCTACCTTACCAAGGAGTATGACTTCACACTTTCCTACGGTAAACTCCATTCTGCCAAGTTTTTGCTCTTTCAGGCAACATCCCCTTGAAGATTCCTACATACTTATCATAACATGCCCTCTCACCTATTGCTGAGCCATCAGCAAATATTGATGCATTACTCTCATATCATTAACAATGATAGTAAATAATTGAGGCCCCAGAACTGATACTTGTGGCTCTCCTCTTTTGACTTTCGAACCCTAAAAAAAATTTTTATTTGACGCTGTCTTCTGTGTGCTAACCAATCTTCAATTGAAACAAAGCTCTCCCCAAATATGATGAGCTCCTCTCATGCATATTAACCCCTAATGTGGCACCTCAATGAATATTTTCTATAAATCTAAATATACGACATCAACATGTTCTCCATTATCATCTCTGCTTGTTATATTCTACAAACACTCCAGCAGATTTGTAAAACAAGAACTCTGTTTCACAAAGCCATGTTGGACCCTTGTGGATTATGCTATGCCTTTCTAAGTTACCTGCTATTTCTTCTTTAATGAAGGGCTTTAGTTTTACTTAGTACTAGGTTACCTGGCCTATAGTTTCCAGTCTTCTGTTTCCATTCCTTTTTGAACCGTGGCACCACATTAATGGTTTTCCAGTCTGTTGGAGCTCTCCCAGAATCCAGAGGGTTCTGGACTATTCCTGCCAACGTCTTCACTCTCCCTGCAGCCACTTCGGTTAAAGCCTTTTGATGTGGACCATCAGTTTCTGGTGATTGTCTGCTTTTAGTCCCATTGTTTGTTAAATAATTTGTCTCTCAAGATAGAGGCTGTTATAAGACTTTGTTTCCTATTAGCACCTCATGTATCTGATATACGTCCACAACCATGAATATTGGATTAAATTAACTCCCATTCCCTCTTCTCCAATAATAATTCCTTATCTGCATCCGTCAAGGGTCCCAAATGACTTTAGCTACTCTCTTTCCTTTCATATACCCCAGAAGCTCTTGCTGTTTGTTTTTACATTTGTTGAAAATTTACTTTCAGCCTCAGTTTTCTCTATGTCTTTAATCATCTGCTGGTACTTCTTGAAAAAAACAGTCATCTGATCTTCCGCTGGAGTTTGCTGCTATGTTTGCCTTAGTTTTTAATTGGATATCGTCCTTGACTGACTTTGTGAACCGTGGGTGTTTCATACTTCTCATCAAGTCCTTCTTTTGACTGCAATAAAATTTTGTTGACCTTTTGTAAGTTCATGTAAGCACATTTCCAGTTGCGTGATCTTGTTATGGTGAGGTCATGAAAAGACTGATATAAAATAAAGTCTTTCCTTCTTTTGCTGCTCTCAGCACCCTCGAATTTTCGCTCTCTTACTCTAACCTACGCTCAGCTTGTAACTTACCTGTGCCGTCTGCATCTGTGAGTAAGGAGAAAGGGCCTTTCCTACCTGGCATTCCAGCTGTAGCCATCACGGGGGCTTGTGCATAGCCTTAATGAAGTGAAAATGCACAATAAGGATTCAAAGGAGAAAACAAAGTAATTGATCATTTTATTTGCAATAAGCAGTTATGCAGGTGGGCATGGAAATGTGATACTCAAAACGATGAAGGCTTTGACTAACCCCACACCCTCACCCCCTGCTGCCTCAGCAAACTTCAGTACAGGAATTAAGGTTACGGTGTCCAATTGGGTAAAGGGAGCTGAGTCCGTAAAAAGATCAGCCACGATCGTTTTGAGTGGCAGAGCAGACTCAGTAGAGGCCAGGTGGTCTGCTCCAACTCCTATTTCTTACAAATCCCATAAGAACTGCAAATGCTGTAAATCAGGAACAAAAGCAGAAGCTGCTGGAAAAGCTCAGCAGGTCTGGCAGCATCTGTGAAGAAAAAAAGTCACAAAAGTTAACATTTCAGGTCAGGTGACCCTTCCTCAGAACTCAGTGTTCTGATGATGGGTCACTGAACCCGAAACGTTACCTCTGATTTTTTTTCTTCTTCTTCAAGGTTTTCTCATGTCCCCTTATAGCTCTCCTAAGCCCTTTCTTCAGCTCCTTCCTGGATAACTTGTATCCCTCTAGAGCCTTTTCCAATCCTCTTTTCCTAAACTTTAAATAAGCCTCCTTTTTCCTCTTAACCAGTCATTCAACCAGTCTTGAGAACCAAGGCTCCCTCACTCAACCACATCTTCTCTGCCTGCTAGGGACAAACGTATCGAACACATGCAGTATGCATTCCTTAGACAATCTCCACATTTCTGTGGTCCTCTTCCTTGACAGCATCTGTTCCAAATTTACGTTACCCAGCTCTTGCCTAACTGAATTGTAATTACCCTTCCCCCAATTATAAACCTTACCCTGCCATATGCACCTAACCTTATCCATGACTATTGTGAAAGAAACAGTTATGATTGCTAGGCATGTTCCAGGGATATATAAAAAAAAGTTTAAAAGCCAAATGTAAAAAAGTCAGATTTGTGTTAGTGTGTTAGTGGCTTGCCATCCTACTGTGTCGACTAGTGTACCATGAAGTTCACAGTTTGAGAACAATCATTAAGCACCCATGCACTGTAAGTAAAAAAGCAAAGTAATTCTCTCATAAAAACCAAAAGAACTGCGGATGCTGTAAATCAGGAACAAAAACAAAGTTGCTGGAAAAGCTCAGCAGGTCTGGCAGCATCTGTGGAGGAGAAAACAGAGTTAACGTTTCGGGTCTGGAAGCGCCACCAGACCCGAAACGTTAACTCTGTTTTCTCCTCCACAGATGCTGCCAGACCTGCTGAGCTTTTCCAGCAACTTTGTTTTTGTTCCGAAAGTAATTCTCTCATAGCCCAACAGCCAGCCACCATCAGAAAGAAGCAGGACGAAAAATTTCTGTTAGCCTGCAAATAAGCCAAGAAAATCGAAATCAACTGCTCAACCACCAAAATCAACATTACCGGTGGTGCCATCCCATGTAGCAGCAATGTTCTACTGTCTACAACTTACTCAAAAGCTGATCAATATATCATTTTTAACTTGTACTTTTTCTTGAACACATTTCACATTCCTACACTGTGTATTTGCATGATGTGCCATTATTTCTTCTTATCTCTAGTAATGAATATACTCATTCCTTTTAAGAAGGAATTCCGGTCTGGTTTACATGTGACTGCAGATCTTTCATAATGTGGTTGAATCGCAACTGCATTGACCGGGTATCTACCAAGCAGCATTGAACAGGAAGTCCCCATTTTAAAAAGGAGCAGGATGATGCCCAGGACGCCTGCTACAGAAACAAACTGTGTTGTCATGCTCATGGAATCATACATTGCAGAAGAAGGCCATCTGGCCCATTCTGCCTATCTTTGGAAGTGCAATCTAATTAGTCCTTCTGCCTCTCTGTTCTTTCCCCATTGCCCAAATGGAAAAATTGTACTCTTCAAGTTCCTTATTAAATTTCCTTTGGAAAGTTACTGTTGATTGTTACCTGTACTTGCTCCCATAAAACTATACCTGTCTCATCTTTATAATAAAGTGTGAAGCTGGATGAACACAGCAGGCCAAGCAGCATCTCAGGAGCACAAAACTGACGTTTTGGGCCTAGACCCTTCATTTGATGAAGGGTCTAGGCCCGAAACATCAGCTTTTGTGCTCCTGAGATGCTGCTTGGCCTGCTGTGTTCATCCAGCTCCACACTTTATTATCTTGGATTCTCCAGCATCTGCAGTTCCCATTATCCCTGTCTCATCTTTATTGGGATGTGTGGGTGTCACTGACAAGGCCAGAATTTGTTGCCCACCCTAACGGCCCTTGAGTTCAGTGGCTTTGAAAACTCAGCTATTTCATAGAGCAGTTAAGAATCAACCACATGTCTACAGATCTGCAATTACATAGAAACAGACTGGGTAATGATGGCAGGTTTCCTTCCCTAATGACATTAGTGAATTACATGAGTTTATACCTCAATCAATGATAGTTTCATGGAAACAAAAATGCTGGAAATCACAGCAGGTCAGGCAGCAGCAGTGGAAAGACAGCAAGCTAATATTTCGATTCTCGATATCTAGAAATGTTAGCTTGTTCTCTCTCCACATACACTGCCTGATCTGCTGTGATTTCCAGCATTTTTCTTCAGGACGGATTCCAGCATCAGCAGTAATTTGCTCCTACAATGGTAGTTGCATGGCCAACATCAAAGCGATTAACTTTCGGTTCTGAATCTTTGTTAAATGAATTGAAATTCCCCTAGCTGACGCGGCTGGATTTGAACCCAAGTTCCCAAAGCATCAGCCAGGGTCTCTGTATTACCAGTGGCCCAGTGACATTACCATGACTGCATTATCTCCCCTGACACAGTAAGTATCATCTGCAACACAGACTGCAGCAACCCACTGAGATTCCTTCTACAACATCTACTGCTTTGAAGAATCCAGCACTTACTAAGTTCTCTTTTAAATTGGCTGACATAGAACTATGTTACCATGCCTTCATCTTCACTGGCTTGAATTCAGAAGGGTCTGAAGAAGGGTCAGCGGGCTCAGAACATTAACTCTGCTTTCTCTCTCTACAGGGGCTGCCAGAGCTGGAGCTGCTCCAGCAATTTATGTTTTTGTTTCAGATCTCCAGCATCTGTAGCTCCGTATTTGGTTTGAGCACAGCTTGACTGGTTATCTTAAATTGCCACTAATGCACTTCAGCAAGTGGTGTCTGCTCTTGAAATCACACCCGACTGTGCAGCTTTTGTTTTGTTTTTGCAAGGACAGTCTGCTTGTTGAGATTCTGTAAGGCATCAACAAAGAAATATGCTACCTGTACCTCTGCATCCTGAAAGGGTGATGTGGCAGCTTGCTTTTTTGAGAGTTTTGACCGATATCCAGCCTGAAATCCAAGTTAAACCAACTTCTGAAGAGATTTCTCACCTGATGTTCCGGCAGGAGCAAAATTCGGAGGCGGGTGTGTACCAAAGTATGCTGGAGGTGGAGGTCCATAAGGTGCATACATAGGAGGAACTGGCACATAGTAACCACCTGCAGGCAAAAAGAAAAAGAATATTTCAAGTGGCAGTACAGTTTACCAAAACAGTTAATAATGCACACTTAGAATTGATGGCGTAAAGTTAAAGAGAAAGGAAGCCGTGCTAAACCAATATAAAACACCAGCTTGATCTTAGCTGGGTCATTGTATCTAATTCTGGGGCCCACACCTTATAAAGGATGTGATGATTTTAGAAAGGAAACACAGGAGCTTTATTGGAGCACGTCCGGTTATGAAGGATTACAGCCATAGGAATGGGCTGGCGAAGTTCCTTAGAAACAACGTTCGGAGTTCTGCAAGTAGCCAGATCACTAGTGTCTGTCCAGTTAAAGATGGCGTCCCACCTCTAAGAGCTGTGGCTCCAATCAAGGTCACAGCAGCTCAGCACTGCCACCAGTAGCAGTGGCCATTGCTAACATTTCAGCTGGAGGGGAGATGCCACAAAGGTTCGGGAAATGGGAAGCTGGTTGTGGAATGCCAGAACAAGGTTGGGAGGCCATTGTGATCAGAGGGAGAGGCAGGAAGGATGTTGGTTGCAAAGTGAAGACAGCAGGCAACATGGTAATTGCTGGTGCAGTTTCAAGGTTATTAGTCCTTCAAGCTTTTTCATCCTCACCTCTCCTGCTTGTATTGTCCCCTAACCTATCCCACGCCTCTCCGTATGGCTAAATGTTCTATCTGTTTCTGTGGGTTCAATTGCCAGAAAGTTTGATGAAGAATGTTCAGCTGAACTGCACAAATGAACAATGGACACAGCTTTTTAAATTCATTCATGGGATTTGGACATCCCAGCCTGGGCCAGCATTTATTGTCCATCCCTAATTACCTGGGGGCTGTTAAGAGTCAACCACGTTGTAGTGAACCTGAAGTCACATATAGGCCAGACCAGGTAAGGATGGCAGTTTCCTTCCGTAGACAGGGCTGGTGAACCAGATGGGTTTTTCCAACAATCAACATCATTAGGCTCCTAATTCCAGATTTTCACTGGATTCAAATTCCCCCATCTGCTAGATTTGAACATGGGAACCCAGAACGTTAGCTGGTTCTCTGGATTAACAGTCCAGCAACAATACCACTAGGCTGTTGCCTCCCCCAAGCTCAGCATAGGTTTTTTTTAACAGCTTGGAGGAGAGCTAACATTTTTTGATTGGCATATCCATTGTCTTGTAATCAATCCACTGTTTCTTCATTGTGAGAGCAACAGTAACACTTTTAGGTGACTTAGACCTATAACAGTTATACATTTCATTTTATAACTTAACATTATTTGAGCTTTTATGTTTAAGAAACTTCAGTCAGTTTTGTATCTCAAAGGAGATACAAAATGCTCTTTCAGCTTGAAACAGAGCTTTTTTTAACATTCTTTTTTAACTGTGGTTAATTTTTGAATGGATCGTGCTCTTCAGGTCACTTTGGGCTGAAAACGCATCTCCCAAGTTAGACCAAATCTGAGTCACGAGGACCAAAGTGGAGACCATAATTTTGATTCCTTCTGCCCATTATTTTTGTTCTGATATTTGCCTGAAGTGACATCAGATTCATTTCTAATGTGAAATTCTCTGCCTTTGGTATTTCTGCATAGACAGTACATTCCTGAAGCATGTGAGAAGTCAGTCTGTCAATATTAGAGGGTGTCTGCTGTGGAATGGGGATACTTTTGACAAGTAAATTTAAAGACATTTGCCCAATCACTGTATATCAATCGTGCTTTCTCATGTTTCCCATTTGTCTTTGTATCCTTTCCATGCCACTATCCCATCTGCCCCCTTAACTTTCCCTGCAGTAACCCATGTCCCCATGCACCCTCCAAACCCACTCTCCAAATATCCATTGTGCGCAGGATCAATGAACCATTGGGTGCAGGGACCAACGAGCTATTGAACAGTTAGGCAAACCCTTCAGTTACTTCTGAAACTGTAATAATAAGCAGGAAAGCTTGATCTATTCCATTTGAAAAACACTGCTCATTGTACAATCTCATTGAAATGTCAGTCAATCGTAGTCATTCATAGTTTATGTTGGGTTCCACTTCATAATCTTGTGCAAATAAACAAACAGGCATTGAAGAAACTACATCAAAGAACAAACAACTTATTACAAGGTAATAAAGATGCCAACAAAGATCGAACTCCCTCTGCAGCTGTGTAAACATGCTCGACTTAACTGAGCCCATTCATTCATTCGAGTTCAACCAATATTCACGATGAGACCATCTGAGAACTGTAACCAAGGTTTGAAGAGATGGCTAAATGAAGGGTACACGGAGGAATATTGGGAGGGAGGGTTATGCAATGGCAGTTGGGGACAGGGTTTCATGTGGGAGAAGCAAAAATAGAAAATGCTGGAAAACTCAGCAGGTCTGGCAGCATCTGTAGAGAAAAATCAGAGTTAACGTTTCGGTTCAAGTGACCCTTCCTCAGAACCCTTACCTCAAAGCATTAACTCTGATTTGTCTCCACAGCTGCTGCCAGACCTGCTGAGCTTTTCCAACATTTTCTATTTTTGTTTCTGATTTACAGCATCCACAGTTCTTTCGGTCTAATGAAGGAGGGTGGGATATGAGAGCTGGAGGCACTAACAACCAGTATTTGAGGTGGATGACATGCTGGCCTTCAAACTAGACTGCCTTAACAATCAGAGATAACAAGGTGTGGAGCTGGAGGAACACAGCAGGCCAGGCAGCATCAGAGGAGCAGGAAAGCTGTCGTTTCAGTCTCCAGACCCTCCTTCAGACCCCATTTCTGAAGAAGGGTTTAGACCCGAAATGTCAGCTTTCCTGCTCCTCTGCTGCTTGGCCTGCTGTGTTCCTCCAGCTCCACATCTTGTTATCTCAGATTGTCCAGCATCTGCAGTTCCTACTATCTCTACCTTAAAAATCATTTCTTTGTTGCTGCCTTCAGCTTGCTTCAGGATGCAGCAGATCCTACCTTGACTCCTCACATCTCATAAAACTGAAAATACTTTGGGAGAAAGATTGCAAAATTGGGAAGTGGTGCAGCTCTCAGCTCCTGATGCTGAGGGGAAGATCCAAACCCTTCGTGCCAATTGTTTTCTGTAAATTGGCATTTTTGCGTTGCTTTAATTGCACTTCTGGATTGACTCAGTGTGTATTTTTTTCTTGAATTCAGTGCAGGCACTTCTCATTGGCAAACAAAGAGACTGACGATAAATATTGTTATGGAATGCATGCATAATAGAACCAGCTGTCCTGTAAAATAGGAATATGTTTTGAAAAATAAAACTCTCAAATCTTACAATAGTTAATAAAAAATAGTTTTTGCGGGAATGATATTTGTAATGTTATTATTCTACATTCTCATGGTCAAAATCTCAGTTAAGAGAGTTAATATTACCTCTTGGTGGTACTGGTCCAGGAACATAAGTATATTGTTGTTGACTCTGTTCTATAACTGGAGTGGCCGACGAATAAAAAGTGCTGTTTCTTGCTGGTATAATGCTAATTGTTTCATAGACATACACCACAGGTCTGTAAGGTGATTGCCCTCTGAATGCTGGAAGGAAATGTTAAAATTGTAATCAGCAACATGGCTAAATATTGCCTATTATAACATCCCCTGTAAAATGCAGCTTTGATCAATCCTCACTATCCTATGATAGCCGTATGTTTTTCTTTTATAAAACAGTAATTTTAGTATTCTGAAGCATTTTGAGGTAAAATATTGGCACTGCTTTCCCTCTTGCATGGTTTACATGGGGAAGCGATGGTTTAGCGGTACTATCACTGGACTGTTAATCCATCTAATGTTCTGGGGAGCTGGGTTTGAATCCTGCCATGGTGGATGGTGGAATTTGAATTCAATAAATAGCTGGAATTAAGAGTCTAAGGATGACTATGAATCCATTGCTGATTGTCAAGAAGAACACAGCTGATTCATTAATGCCCTTCAGGGAAGGAAACTGCCATCTTTACCCGGCCTGGCCTACATGTGACTCCAGACCCACAGCAAGGTGGTTGACTCTTAGCAATGAGGGATGAGTAATAAATGGTGATCTAGCCAGTGAAGACTTCATCCTGTGAATAAATAAATAATTCTACTTATGTATGTCACAAAAATAAGTTATCTTACAGCCAATGACAGTAAATACTGGCAGTCGGAAAATCTTCTTTTTCACCTTGGCCTTTGCCCTGAGCTGCAACACATAAGGCACATTTCTCTCAGTCCAGCAAATGTTAATCTGGATTGCATCTGCAAGAAAATTTGTTCTTCTTCATGTGAACAGGTGCCCATCCTTACAACAACCCCCCACCTCCACCAACAGGAACAGACAGATGTGACATGAGGGAGGAGTGCTCTGCCAGGCACCTTGTATGGCACCTTGTCAAAGGCCTTCTGGAAATCCAAACAGATCACATCCAGTGGCTCTCCTTTGTCGGACTTGCTCATTTTCTTCTGAAAGATTTCTAACAGATTTGTCAAACATGACCTCCCCTTGACAAAGCCATCCTGACTCAGCCCTATTTCACCATGCACTTCCAACTACTCTGCAATTTCATCCTTCATTGTGGACTCGAAAATCTTACTGAGGTCAGGCTAACCGGCCTATAGTTTCTTGTCCTCTGCTTCCCTCCCTTCTCAAACATTTGCCATTTTCCAGTCTTCTGGGACCCTCCCTGCCTCCAGTGATGCCTGAAAGATCACCAGCAATGTCTCTCCTCAGCTATCTCCTTCAGAACTCTGGAGTGTAATTCATCTGGACCAGGTGATGTAAACGCCTTCAGACCTTCCAGCTATCCCAGCACCTTCTCTGTGTTGACTACTATACTCACCTCTGCTCCTGATTCCCTTAAAGTTCCGCTCTGCTGCTGGTGTCTTACACTTTGAAAACTGTTGCAAGGTACCTATTTAGTCCCTCCACCATTTTTTGCTCTCCAATACTATTTCTCTAGCCTTATTTTCCAGTGGTCCGATGTCCACTATTGTCTGTCCTGTACTTTTCAGATATCTAAAAGAAGTCTTGGAACCTTATTTTATATTACTTGCTAGCCTAGCCTCATATTTCATCTTCTCCCCCATTTTTGTGTCCCCTGCTGGTTTTTAAAGGCTTCCCAGCCCTCTGGCTTCCCTCAGATGCTTCCCTCTCCCCTTCCTTCACCAAAGCATATCCAGGATTAGTGGGATTTCTGTCCGCAAGAAGGGCCCCGAGCTTCTGGTTCCTGGTTACTTCAGAGGACCACCATGTCTCCTGGCCAACATTTCTGCTGCAAGCCCACTGCAGTGCTCCAGTGAGCCTCAGCACAAGCTCAAAGAATGCCATCTCTTTTTCTAATTGGGGACTGTGCAGCCTCTAGTCCTCAACTTCAGGACTCCATCTTTTTATGTTTTCTACCCATCTCACACCCAGTCCTGTTATGACACGGGCTGCTTTCACACTGTTACCAATTCTCATGCACTCCTAGGCCCATTATTACAATACATGGGTTGCTTTCAGCACAGCTCCCCCAGTTTCTCCTTCCCTTAGCTCTTATTATCACTTACTCTGCTTTTCCTCTGCCCTGGCCTGCTATCTATCATCTGTTTGTTTACCTACCCCTTTCTATCTCTCTTTCTCTTTCTTTCTGGTCTCCATCTCCTCCCACCTCACCACCAGAACTCCCACCTCTCCCCACTCCCACCCACAATCCCTACCAACTTCAGCTTCAGAATAAACATCACTCTTTCCTAGCTGCTAACAGTTCTGATAAAGATTCACCAGACTCGAAATGTTAACTCTGCTTTCTTCCCACGGAAGCTGCCAGACCTGCTGAGTTTTGCCAGTGGTTTCTGTTTTTGTTTCATACATTGACATCAAACAGGGTGGCTGTAGAGACGCAAATGCTCAGGGATATACAATGGCACAGAAAAAATATGTTTGTTGCTCTGAAAAACTGAGGAATAGGCTGTTTTCTGTATCACTTGCTAAGCAGGATCCTAGTGGGTCAGGTGCTGGGAAAGACAAGACTTATAGAGATTTAATGAACAAGAAGTTATAGAATCATAGAGCCAAACATCACAGAAATAGACTCAAATTTTCCATGTCAACCATCTTTCCCAAAACTAGCCCCACTTGCCAGCATTTGGCCCATATCCTATTAAACCTTTCCAATTCATGTAACTACTTTGAGGATCCTCTGAAGACTGAATGGAGCGACTTTCAAAGGTCACTAGTAAACTCATCCTGACAAGGAACATCTGAAAATCTGGATGGTCTTTTGAATTTAATCATCAAGGCTATATTTCTGCTAGAAGTATTGTATAAGATAAACGTGTGTCATGAAGAATGCCTTAGTTGTGTTATTTATTGGAGGAATATATTTTATTTTGTTCTGTGCATTAGTTGCCTGCCAAGTAATGTTTCATAATGTTAGTTTGTTTGTTACAGTTTTAGGGAGGTGATAGCCTAGTGGTATTATTGCTAGACTATTAATCCAGAAACTCAGGTGTGAATCCTGCCGCGACAGATGGTGGAATTTAAATTCAATTTTTAAAAAATCTAGAATTAAGAATCTACTGATGACATGAAACTATTGCCAATTGTTGGAAAAACCCATCTGGTTCAGAGACATCCTGATCTGGTCTGGCCTACATGTGACAACAGGCACATAGCAATATGTTTGATTCTCAATTGCGCCCTCTGACATGGCCCAGCAAGCCATTCAGTTGTACCAATTGCCTCAAAGTCTCAAAGAAATGGAACCAGATGGATCATCTGGATTGACCTAGGCACCGGAAATGTCAATGGCAGAAACAGCCCTGTCGACCCTGCAAAGTGCTCTTCACAATCTGGGGGCCAGTGTCACAAGTGAGAGAGCCATCTCCCAGACTAGTCAAACAACAGCCTGACATAGTCATATCCATAGAATCATACCTTATAGACAATGTCCCAGACACCACCATCACCAACCCTGGATATGTCTTGTCCCACTGGCAGGACAGACCTAGCAGAGGTGGTGGCACCATGGCATACAGTCAAGAGGGCATCCTCAACATTGACTCTGTACTCCATGAAGTCTCATGGCTGCATGTTGAACATGGGCAAGTAAACCTCTTGCTGATTACCACATACTGTCCTCCCTCAGCTGGTGAATCAGTACTCCCCAGTATTGAACTACACTGAGGAGAAGCTCTGAGGATGGCAAGGGGACAAAATGTACTCTGGGTGGGGGATTTTAATGTCCACTACCAAGAGCGGCTCGGCAGCAGTACTACTGATTGAGCTGGTCGGATCATAAAGGATTTAACAGCTAGACCAGGTCTGCAGCAGGTAGCAAGGGAACCAACAAAAGGGAAAAACATAGTTGGCCTCATGCTTCCCAATCTGCTGACTGCAGAGTGTCTGTCTGTGACAATATCAGTAAGAATTACCAATGCACAGTCCTCGAGGAGACAAAGCCTCACCTTCACATTAAGAACAACCTCCATCATGCTGTGTGGCACTATCACTATGCTAAATGGGACAGACTTCACACAGATCCAGCAACTCAAGACTGGGCATCCGTGAGGTGCTGTGGGCCATCAACAGCCGCAGAATTGTATTCCAGCACAATCTGTTTCCTCATGGCCCAACATATCCCCCACTCAACCATTACCATCAAGCCAAGGGATCAACCCTACTTCAATGGAGAGTACAGGAGGGCATGCCAGGAGTAGCCCCAGGCATACTTGAAGGTGTCAATCTGGCAAAACCATCAAACAGGACTACTTGTACGCCAAACAGCAAAAGCAGCAAATGATAGACAGAGCTAAGGGATCCCACAATGGATCAGATCTAAGCTCTGCAGACCTGCCACATCCAGTCATGAATAGTGCTGGACAATTAAACAACTCACTGGAGGAGGAGGCTCCACAAATATCCCCATCCTCAATGATGGAAGAGCCCAGCACATCAGTGCAAAAGATAAAGCTGAAGCATTCGCAGCAATCTTCAGCCAGAAGTGTAGAGTGGATGATCCATCTCTGCCTCCTGCAGTGGTTCCCAGCATTATAGATACCAGTCTTCAGGCAATTTGCTTCATTCCACATGATATTAAGAAATAGTTGGAGACACTGGATACAGCAAAGGCCCTGACAACATTCGGGCAATAGTACTGAAGATTTGTGCTCCAGAACTTGTTACTGCCCTAGCCAAGCTCCTCCAGTCCTGTTACAACACTGGCATCTACTCAACAATGTGGAAAATTGCTCAAGTATGCCCTATACATGAAAAGCAGGAAAGATCCAACCCTGCTAACTACTGCCCCATTCATCTACTGTCAATCTTCAGTAAAGTGATGGAAAGTGTCATCAATAGTGTTAGTAAACAGCACCTGCTCAACAATAACCTGCTCAGTGTTGCCCAGTTTGGGTTTCACCTGGGCCACTCAGCTCCTGAGCATTCGTTCAAACATCGACAAATGAGCTGAATTTCAGAGGTGAGGTGAAAATGACAGCCCTTGACATCAAGACAGCATTTGACTGAGTGTGGCATCAAGGACCCTGGCGAAACTGGAATCAGTGGGTATCTGGGGGCAAAATCTCTGCTGGTTGGAATCTTCCCGGCACATAGGAAAATGATTGTGGCTGTTGGAGGTCTGTCATTTTCAGCTCCAGGACATTTCAACGGGAGTTCCTCAGTGTAGTGTCCTCAGCCGCTGCTTCACCAATGATTCCCTCCAACATAAGGTCAGAAATGAGAATGTTCTCCAATGATTGCGCACTGTTCAACACCATTCATGACTCCTCAGGTACTGAAGCAGTCCATGTTCAAATGCAACAAGATCTGGACAATATCAAAGCTTGGGCTGACAAGTGGCAAGTGGCATTTGCACCACACAAATGCCAGGCTATGACCATCATCAATAAGATACAATCTAACTACCACCCCTTGATATTCAATGGTGTTATCATCACTGAATTCCTCACTATCAACATCCTGAGGGTTATCATTGACCAGAAACTCAACTGGTTTCACCACATAAACACAATGGCTACAAGAGCAGGTCAGAAGCTAGGAATGCTGTGGCAAGTAACTCACCTCTTGACTCATCAAAGTCTGTCCTTCACCTACAAGGCACAAGTCAGGAGTGTGATGGAATTCTCCCCACTTGCCTGGATGGGTGCAGATCCAACAGCATTCAAGAAATTTGGCACCATCCCCGACAAAGCAGCTCCATCCACAAGGCACCACATCCACAAACATCCACTCCTTCCAACACTGATGCTCAGTATGTATGATCTACAAGATGCACTACAGAAATCCACCAAAGAATTGTGGACAGCACTTTCCAAACCCTTGACCATTTCCATCATATACTTGGGAACAGCACTGTCTGCAAGTTTCCCTCGAAGCCACTCACCACCCTGGCTTGGAAATACATCACCATTCCTTCACTGTAATTGAGTCAAAATCCTGGTAATCCCTCTCTAAGGGCATTGTGAGTCAACCCAGAGCAGGTAGACTTCAGGAGGTACAAGAAGCCAGCTCACCCCCACCTTCTCAAGGGCAACTAGGGACAGGCAATAAATGCTGGCTCAGCCAGTGATGCTCACTTCCCATAAATGAATAAAAAAAATTCTTAAAACAAGAAAACTTGTCCTTCTGTTCTTTCTATTGGTCACTGAAGAATGTGTTATTTTTAAGAAGTTATGGGGAATTGGAACAAATTTAACTGTGAGCTTCAACCTTTTCTAGCAGATACAAACTCTATCATACATAATGCATTCGAATTTCATATTATTTGTACTTGAAAACAACAGAACAATGAAGTATGATTGACTGAATCAGAATTTAAAAAGGTTATACACTGGATTATCTATTCAGTATTAGAGTGGAGCCCTGAGCCTCATTCAGAAATCATGCTGTAGTTTTTAGATGTATTAATTTGGGGTCATTTCAGGCTGAGTTCCATCAGATTTTCTTAACTGTAAACTGCTGTTCACATAACTTGCAGCTAAATTTTCCATTTCTTTCTGTTTCACACAAGCTAATTCTGGGGATTTGGGGCCGTGGTTGAGCAAAGACATTCTGTGGAATATCCTTAAAAGTTCTCATTAACTTTCCCGTCACTTACCGTTAGAGGCAACATCTAGCATTGCCTTTCCAAAGTCGATTGCTCCTCCGGAATTGAATGACAGTTTGAAAGTTGCTGTTCCTTCCCAGCCACCTGGTTCAGAACACAAATACTGTGACAAATGCAAACACTTTATCAAATACGCTTTCCTTTCCAGTCAGTACATTCTTGGTGGCTGTTACTTATCTAAAGTGTTTGTATTTGCAGTTGTTGGTGCTTTGCTTAGTCAGTTTACACTTAAACCAAAATTCAGGTCATTAAATAATGAAATATTTTTAAAATTAGTTGGCTGTTGGAGGTTCTGAAAATTCATCAACCTGTGTCTCATAGTCGTCTCCTGGAATAACTCCTGGCCCATGAATAACCTACTCTGTGAAAGCCACTCAAATATTACTTGTAAATATTAACAAATACAAAGTGCACTTTCTTTTGCTACAAGCAATGAACCAAAAAGTAATTTTGATTTCGATTGAGATATCCCAATAAAAGAAATAGCTCCTTCCTAAAAAAAATGAGTAAGTGACATGCCATGTTGACAGGAGAGGATTAATGTTAAGGTTCAAAAGAATGAAAGAGAAAACAACAGTAATAACTTATGCGGCCTCTTTTAGGAAATAAAATATCTCAAAGGACTGGACAAGAGCATTATTATTCAATATATGACACTGAGCCATCTGATGTGCAGGCCAGGTAGATTGGCCATGTGAAATGGAGGATTACAGGGATAGGGTCGGGGTTGGATCTCGATGGGATGCGTTTCGGAGGGTTGAACTGGATTCAATGGAGCAAATGGCATGCTTCAACACTGTAGAGATTCTATGATTCTATGATTTAAGAAACTTATGTTCTATGCACCCACATCTGTAAATGGGTAAGAACCAGAGGCACAAATTTAAAGTGATTCGGAAAAGCAAATGTGAAAAAAGGTATAACAAGGTGTGGAGTTGGATGAACACAGAAGGCCAAGCAGCATCAGAGGAGCAGGAAAGCTGACATTTCAGGCCTAGGCATGAAAAAAACTTTTATCACACAGTGAGCAGTTGGGGTGTAACTTGATCTTCGAGTGAGTTATCTTATCAATGCATTGCCGACTCAAATCATAGAATCATAGAGCCAGAGAGGTTTACAGCACAGAATTCAGACCAACTGAATCTGCAGTGGTCAAAAAGAATAACTATTCAATCCCATTTTCCAGCTCCTGGCCCACTGCCTTGTATGCCTTGGCATCACAAGTGCTCATCTCAGTAATTCTTCAATGTTACGTAGAGTTCTGTCTGCACTTCCTTTACAGGCAGTGAGTTCCAGATTCCCACCTTCTCTGGGAGAAAGAATTTTTCCTCACATCCCCTCTAAAGCTCCTGCCCTTCATCTTATTTTTCTCAATGTATGCCCCCCACACCCGTCATTGTTCCCGCTACCAAAAGGGAATGACCATTTCTGTACACCGTCTTTAAGCCCCTCATAATTGCATATGCCTCAGTTATCTCTTTTCTCAGTCTTCTCTGCTCCAAAGAGCTCGCCATGCAATCTCTTTTCATAGCATCCTGTTCAATCTCCTCTGCATCCTTCCCAGTGCAAACACTTGCCCCCTGTAATGTGGATTCCAGAACTGCAGATGGTGCATTAGCAATGACCAACCCAATGTCTATACCATTCCAGCATTATCTCCCTGTTCTTCAATTCTATGGCCCAGCTAAAGCATTTACAACGTTACTTTTTTTTCCCTTTTTGATTGATAATAAATAAAAAGAGGCATACTCCCCAAACTGCAGGGAACTGTTATCACCCAAGCTTTTATTTAAATTTAGGAAAGGAAAGCCAACTCTGACCTTCAGGAATCAATTGGCACCAAGATTTTGTTTAGCTGGAAGAGGAACAATGGCTGGACAGGGCCCTCCCTGCCAATGACAAGATGAAGTGACATCTGCATTTGCTGTAAATAAAAACCTATTCACTAATCACTTACAAACTGTGCTTTCAGAATCCCAACTATCTAGCTCTTGCCCCCCCGCTCCCTCATTTATCTCAACAGCAGCAACACACAACGTTCTCTTCAGTTCCTGATTTGCTCAAATGCAACCTCATCCCTCCACTGATTCCCTTGTCCCCAATAAAGCCCTCAATGTCCCTCAGCCTGGAGATTTGCACTCTCCAGAGTAGACCCCATCATTCACTTCCTTAAGTCCAAGAGACACATCCCCAAAATGATGTGGCAGGCAACTGCCAGATCTGGCTGGGCAGAATATGATCAGATCCTGTACTCGTCTGCTAAAACTGCGCTCTATTCCAGTAGTATCCCTCCCAACCCCATCTGCTTTTCTCCAATACAATTTGCTCCAGTCACCAGTCTTCTTCATTGTGACCTCCAGATGTGTGTGACATCTCAGTGACTTGTTTGTCACTAAGATCAAGCGACAACATGATCAGCTGATTTCTGAGGATTAGCCTTTCAACTTGAAACGTTAACTCTGATTTCTCTCTATTGACGCTGCCTGACCTGTTGAGCTTTTGCAGCAATTTCCATTTTTGTTCCTCAATATGTTCAGTTGCCTGTGCTGCATCATTGGCCCACCAAGCTAAATGTTCTCTAAAGCTCACCCTACCCCAGTCTTCAACTCTCATCTGTCTCACATTTCTCTCCTATCTCCCCTGTTCAGCTGATCATCCAATTTACCTCCTGGTCTCCATTCTGGCTGATACTATTAATGGTTCTGTCTCTTCAATTGTTACCCCTCCTGCAAATCTGCCATATTCACCTCTGTCCTAAAAGAAAACCCTGAACCTTGCTGTCCTTGCACATAATCATTCCATCTCCAATCTCCCTTTATTCTGGAAAGGTCTTGAACATGTTGTTACTTACTGAATCCATTCCCCTCCTTCTTGGCATTCCGTATTTGAATCCCTCCAATGAGGCTCACCCCTGCCACTCTCATCAAATTCACAAATGACATCGCATTTATCAGGTTGAAGCAAGAGTCAGGATTTTAAAATTGTAGGAAGAAGGAAACTGACAAAAGTATAGAATCATAACAGAGCATTATTAACAACAGGCAACTGAGAGATGCAGGTGAAGAAGGTGGAAGAGCGGAGAGCAGGCTAGGAGCAATAAGAGGGGACCATGGGCTATTGTAGCATTGACTATATAGGATTCAAGTGAAGATATGGTGCTAATTAGAAGAACGAGCATGGTGGGATGTTAGTAATTTTAAGATAAAAGAGCAAACACAAACATTTTTCATACCCTGCTCCCTCTTTACATTTGGGAATGCCATTCATATTTTGGGAAAACATGGGTTTTTATGGAACATCAACAGGGAAAAACAAAACTTTAGGCAAAGAAAAATAAATCAGGATTTTCTTAGAAAAGCCACAACATTATATTTCACAAGGGGTGTAAGCATTTTCATGCTGGGAAGATGGTTCACATCACTTATGAGGTAGAAGCTTAAAATAAATGTTAAGTTTGCTTTACCATGTGGAACAGGATATTTTAAAAGGGACAAACACAAGAAATTGGATTATAACTTACCAGCGTGTAATTATAAAATGCAGAACCATGTAAAATGAGACCTGGTGCTGGAGCTTGGAAAATGCTGATGCTTTACTGGTACATCTGACTTTGGCTGTGCTTTCAATGGAGAAGTAACTTGGTTCTGCTTCCAACAGACTAATATGTTACATTTCTAAAGGATTAATATGGAAGTTTTATTGAACTTAGCCTGCTGCTAAAAGTTCTCTTTATCTGGTAATTGTGCCCCTTGATTAAGCACAATTTTTGAAAAACATTCATAGCTTCCTGAATCATCTAGAATTACCTATTCGTGCATTGAACATTTTAACACGTTATTTTTCATGCATGACAATTGCTTTGTCGCTTACCTCCAGGCTGAGCATGAATTTTACCCTTGATGCAATTGGATACCAAGAAGCCCTGATCGACAGAGCAGTCTTCAATGTAATGAAAAGGCATTGAGAAAGACTTCATTGGCTTGGACTGATCCTTTGGTATGAATATCACCTGATGAATAAGCAGCCATTTAGAGTGAAGGTAATTTCAAATAAATCAATTTCTTTGCTGTAATTGCATCCTGTAATTTGTTTTAATAAAAACCTACCCTCTTCTGTGTGAGGAAAACCTTTCCTTTCTTCTTGCCTTTAAAGGCTTCAGGCATTGTCTTCATGTCTTGCAATGTCAACTGAACATTGCCATAACGCAGCAGAACTCTGATAATGATTAAGACATTGGGTTACAGCGAAAATTCAAACAGGTTCAGATGAGATTTATATTTTTACATGTTCAATGCTATAATGTTATATGACAATAGATAAAAGTGTTAATAAGCAAGAGAAAATATGAATGCTCATTGTGCAGTAACTTAACAAGTTTTGTTATACAGCACCTTCCAAACCCACAAGTACCTCCATCCAGAAGGACAAGGCAGAAGATACATGGGAACATCACCACCCTCATGTTCCCCTCCAAGCCACTCACCAACCTGACTTGGAAATATACAGCTGACTTTACTCTGTGCTGAGGTCAAAGTGCAGGTTACTCACGTCCGAACAGTGTTTTGGGTTCACTTACACCCACAGGACTACAGTGGTTAAAGAAGGCAGCGCAGTAGATATGGGAAATAAATACTGGCTGATAAATGAATTGGAAAATGTATTTAAATAAAACCTCAATGTAAATATCTCCAATGTGATTATTCTTTTCAAATATTCATCATGGTTTTCTTTTTAAGTGTCGCTAATCTGTTTGAAGGCAGATCTTTGGCTCATTGCCTGCAGATGTTTCTTCCTCAGGTTTTTTTTGGCAGTGGTTTGTAGTAGCATCTTTCCTTCAGGAGGCAGGTCCCTAGTCTAGCTGGGTTGGAATGGAAATTAAAGCTGTGTGGCTAGTTTTAGTCTGAGCGAAACGCACAGCCATCTAGTCCATGGAGTTAACTCACCACCAACACCCCAGCTTTTGTTCATTATTTCAAATTAAAATGAAGTGTGCAAACTGGTTGCCTTCCAATAGTGACCGCAACTGAAGTATTTCATTGGCTGTAATCAACACAGAGAACCTCAGGACTTTTGAAAAAAAAATTACTGAAGATCTGCATTGTCAGGAAGCTCATTGTGGAAAACGAAGACTTTGATTAGCTAATCTGTTACTTCAGTTTTCTATAGGATCATAGAATCTTACTGTATAGAAACAAACCCTTTGGTCCAACTTGTATATGCTGACCAGACATCCCAATCTGACCTAGTCCCATTTGCCAGCATTTGGCCCATATCTCTCTAAACCCTTCCTATTCATATACCCATCCAGAAGCCTTTTAAATGTTGTAATTGTACCAGCCTCCACCACTTCCTCTGGCAGCTCATTCCATACATGCACCACCCTCTGCATGAAAACGTTGCCCCTTAGGTCCCTTTTAAATCTTTCCCGTCTCACCTTAAAGCTATGCCCTCTAGCTTTGGACTCCACCACCCTCAGCTATTCACCTTATCCATGCCCCTCACAAATTTTAAATTTTATAAAGGCACTCCTCAGCCTACGATACTCCAGGGAATATAGTCTCAGCCTATCCAGCCTCTTCCTATAACTCAAGCCTTCCGTGGAGTGAAGGTCACTTCCTCAAGAAGACTGAATGTTGCTCTCTCAAGAAAGAAAGATGGCTGGTAGTGAGTTTAACCTGAGGGTCTGTACACCACATGCGTGAGGTGCAGTTACTTCAGCAAGTGAAGCCAGTCTGATCACTCTGTGTCCCAAATCAGCTATGCAGCCAATTGAACTAATTTACACCCTGGCCGATCACATTGCCACAGCTCAACATCAAGGCATCCCATTTGATTGGACATTGACAAGCCAACATCTCCAAAACACCAGAGGAAAAGTCATGACGAGAGTGAATCTTGTCTGGAAACTGATGGGTGGCAGTGAACTCTAAATGACTCCACTTGCCCCAGTTTACCAAATGTCAGGGTACCCCTACTCAACTTGGCACAGTATCTACCACACTAGCACAGTAGATATCCACTTGCAGGAAGTCATATAACTGAGACAAACACAGCCAAAAGTGGCTTTCTGTGCCTACATGTATTGAACCTCCCAAGGTCTGCAGGAAATTACTCTCCTCAAAGAGCACCCCCATTGGCTGGCAGCTAACAAAACACTCACATTGTCACAGGCTTTCACGAACAAACTCCACATAGCATCCGAAGTTGCTTAGTCCACTCTGGTACAAACATTGCTCTCTACAAACTGACAAAGAACCTGCTTCCTGATGGGGCTACCCCTGGACAGTTGCATGCATCACCCACCACATTCTGGTGACTAATCCAACTGGTGAAGACTCAAGTTTCAACTTCCCACTGGAACATCTGGAAAAACCTAAAGTGCTCAAGGATGGGCCGGGACGATGTGTTCCTTAAGTGAAACCAAAACAGTTTGGTTTATGATGTGGTCACCCCTGCCAGACATTCTCTCTGTAAAGCAGATTAAATACAGGGATTCTGCTTACTTGAAGATCTCTGGTGTCTTTATTTGCAGCTAAAAAAGTATCGGCAGAAGAGAATCTCTAGACATTATTTGCCTAGGGTGTTACAACGCAGAATGATTCTGACCTATTGTCATGTGTTGACATCCAGGTACTTGGTTCACCTGCATTTTACACAGACATTACTCTTAGTGATATAGTCATCTTCATCTTCCTGTCCAAAGATTGATCTTTTGTGTCACCGGTGGAAACATATAGATCACTGGATAATGACAAAAATTAGTTATGCACAGGTAGAGATTATAAAATGTATGAGCTTTGAAGTCTAAGAATCCAAAAATCAATTCAGTGGTTTGATAACTCTAAGGTCTTGCCGTGGTATAATCTTCTGGAAATACAGATTTAACTCTTAGTTGTTCTTGATTCACACACATGTTGCCAGTATGTTGGCTGTCGTGGTACTCTGTCATATTCTAGTCATCTAGGTGTGTTCTTTCATGTTGGAGACGCACAATCAGCATTTTATGCATTTCCTTCAGCTAGCTTCCATTCCTCTCCAACATTGTTTTATTGGATGTTGTGACATCACAAGACCCAGGATTACTGCATATTTGCAGGTAATTATGTCATTACTGTGGGCTGTGTGACTTGACTTTTTATCCTAGGTTCTTAATGGGATATTACTCTTAAAGCAAGATTCAATTCTTATTCAACACGTGGTTCAAACAAATTTAATAAACTGCCACGTGAATTGTAGTGAAACAATATTAATGCATTATAAGCTTTAGAAAACAAGGTTCAGTTTCAACTCATTTAATCATTAGAAAAATAGGACACTGATACCTAAGTCTTTGGACATTTATTATCTTTTAATGACTTCCTATGACTTGTAATAGTGGAGCTAGAAGCCCAATGAAGCTTAATCCCATACAATTGTAGAGATTTTACTGTTAATGAACTTATAGTGGTGAGATGCTCGTTTAGCTTTTGATATGTTTCTGAAATGGTGTACTCAACAGAAACAGAGGGTTATACTATCATATATACCTGCCAACACAACTTTATTTTTAATTAATTTTCTTTGAAGCAATAAAAATTATACATAAATGCAAATAGTTGTGACTCCCATAGGCTTCTATCACAGTTGTTGATTACTTCTCAAATTTAGCCATGCTTTTCCAAACAAGTCAGTCTCTCTGCTGAGAAATCATTTCTAAATCGAAAGAAAGGCTTTGGCAGAAAATGCGATAATATTCAAAAGCCTTGTACATTAGATCATTTCTAATGTACCTGTTCAGAGATGTGGGCACACACCATTGGAGTTGATAAGATTTGAATCTCGGCCTATCTGACTCAGGCAGAGATACCACCATTGTGGCTCAAGAGCACCCAAGCCTGCTGCTTTTTTAAAATTTTACAAGACTTGTAATTTAATGTTTTTATCTTCAGCAGGATCAGGTGATTCCTGGTTTCCCTTCTATTTAACTCTGCGGACAAAAGGAATATTTCTCCCAGCAATTAATGTAGGATAGGTTAGGGGCTTTTCTGGTCTAGTCTTATGGCCATTTGCCAAGGCAAAGATAGACCCTCTTCCACAAAATTGGGTTGTTTTCCTGTGTTAAATGTGCTATATCAAAAATGTCATTGCTCTGAACAAGAGATGGGAATCCAGCACTTAGTGATCAGTGGTTTCTAATCCTAGTAAATAATCACTAATCTTCAAACCTAATATGACAGCAGGCACTAATGAGGAGTCATCTAGATTCGAAATGTTAGCTTGCTTTCTCTCCATGGATGCTGCCTGACTTGTGATCTCCAGCAATTTTTGTTCTCACTAACCACCAAAGATTAACTTTTCCACCTGAATCCTCAGGACAACTCTAATATTGAACTCTGATTCTATCAAGTGGTTAATTCTAATCTTTTGACAGCACCTTCCAGTGCCCAGAGGGGTGGCATGGGGTCATCACCATGTGCAAGTCCTTCTCCAAGCTACACAATATTCTGACTTGGAAACATACTGTCATTCTTTCTCTGCTGTTGGGTCAAAATCCTGCAATCCTCCTTCTCACAGCACTGGGAGTGACCCTACTCCCCAAGGACTGCAATGGGTCAAGAAGATACTAGCCACTCAATTGTCCATGAAATTTAAGAATGAGCAATAAATGCTGGCGAAGCCAGCAATGCTCACATCTTGTGACCAAATTTTAAGAAAATATCAATGTCTGGTCGTAAACCTAGCCATTAATCTGAACGCTGAGTTGGCAGAGACAGTCACATGATCCATGGCTAGCTGTAAATTCGTTGTGATATGGTCGATGGTGCAGCTTGGTTAAGTTGTCAATGGTCATGTCACTTTTAACTCTCCCCAACTCATTCGTTCTGAAACAAGTTGTTCTATTCTTAATTCTGTCCACTTAATATTAGTTTATTATGCACAATGTGGGGACATGATGGCCCAGTGGTATTATCATTGGACTGTTAATCTAGAGACCCAGATAATGTTCTGGGGAACAGGTTCAAATCCCGCCACGGCAGATGGTGGAATTTGAATTCAATAAAAAATCTCTGGAATTAAGAATTTAATGATGACTGTGAATCCATTGTCAATTGTTGGTAAAACCCATCTGGTTCACTAATGCCCTTGAGGGAAGGAAACTGCCATCTCTACCTGGTCTGGCTGACATGTGACTCCAGACCCACAACCATATGGTTGACTCTGAACTACCCTCTGGGCAATTAGGGATGGGCAATAAATGCTGCCAAGCCAGAGATGCCCATGTCCAGTTAATGATACAGAAAAAAAAAACTGAGGGTCAACCATGGGGCCTTCATGTAGCTTGGCTGATACCTGAGAAGCTATCGGGGAAAACCTTTGAATAAGAGCGTTACCGATAATTAACTGTGGAGTTAGCAATTGAAAAGAATGGAACTTAACCTCACTGTCAAATGTATCATGAAATACAATTTGGAGAGTAAACAAGGATTTCAGTAAATTACTCATCCAGGAGTAAGCCTCACTGAGCTGAACCAGGACAATTTTCTCTTCTCAAGCCTTTTTCGAACATGGAAACATACAGGATAAAAGCAGGTGTAGGCCATTCAACCCCTTGAGCCTGCTCCATCAGTCAATACGATCATGGCTGATCGTTGAGCTCAATACCCTAATCCTGCCCTCCCCCTCATTTCCCTCAAGACACAAGTGCTATATCTACCTCCTTCTTGAAAACACATAATAGTTTGACTTTGCAAGATCGGCACTGTTTAGAATAATGCTTTGTACATAGTGTGCTGTCTGGCTTGCCATAACCACATGACCTCTACCACTGCTGAAAATTGCTTTCACTTCAGTTTGTGACGGCCATTAAAAGTGCATTTTACATCAGACAGGCAATTTGAGAACTTAAAAAAATTATTACACTTCTTGTGATGGGAGGTTGTGAGATCATTGCTGAAGTATAATACAACAATGACAGAAACCATGGCGATAACGTCCTGACATCATCTATTTGGATCTACACTAGCTATTTTGGTGATGTCATTGATGCAAGTGTAAAGTAGAGCATCTAGAAATTTCTAATCAACTTGTCTAGATATGTCATTGCACACCTTTGAAGCAGTTGAGACATGTACATGGGGCCTTATAGCACAGAGGTAGGGACATTAACACTGCACTCTAAGAGCCGTCACTGAGTAGACTGCCCAGGCTTAGAGAATGAGATTAATAATATTTAACTGAATTCCTGGTTGATCAGGTTTAGAAACCAGAGGCATGTAAAAGATCTTCCGAAGAGTTGATTAAATGATCAGAGAGCTGCTGTTAAGGGAATGAAGCAAAATATGGTGTCCCCGTTGGTGGAAGAATCAAGGGTCAGATGTCACATGTTTCAAACGGTTGGCAAAAGAATCAAAGGTGATAGAAGGGAAAGCTGCTTTATACAGTGAGCAGTTACAAAGCGGAAAGCACTGCTTGATTGAATTGAATCGATCGCGGCTTTCATAAGAGAATTGGAGGCACACCTGGAGAGACAAAAATTGTAGGGTTGCAGGGAAAGAGCAGAGGAGTGGTACCAGCTGAATTGACCTTGTAGAGAGCTGGAAAAGATGTAGTGGGATGAGTAGTGTCTATTGAACAGTAATAATTCTAAGATCTATATTCCCCAATTGTTGTGCATTAGTTGGATTTGAACTGGAACGTAACACGGATGCGGTATGTTTAAATGGATTTCCTGCATTGCATGCCAATTTAGACACTTCGGAGTTGTTGAATATTATTTGTTTCCATTTACGAAAAGAAAGCAACATCTATGAACTGGATAAAGTTTCCTCTAAAAAAAATTGTAATCATTTGTTGTATTACAGCTGGTAATTAGGGAAGATCATAGAATGTGACAACTTATCAAAAAAGGAGCCGAAGCAAAAATAGTGACATTATGCTTCAATAGAACAGGTTGCTAATGAGATCACATCTGGAGAACTGTGTACAATATTGGTCATCTTATTTAAGGAATGTAAATGTATTGTAAGCAGTTTAGAGAAGGTTTACTAGACTAGAACCTGGATTGTATGGACTGTCTTATGAGGAAAGTTGGACAGGCTAGGGTAGTATCCTCTGGAGTTTGGAAGAATAAGAGACTTGATCGAAACATATAAAATCCGAGGGGTCCCGACAGGGTAGAGGTAAAGAAGATATTTCCTGTTATGAGAGAAATCAGGAGTTGACTATTTAAAACAGAGAGGAGGGGTTTTTTTAATCTCTCACAGAGCCATGAGTCTTTGGAACTCACTCCTTGTAACAGTGATAAAAGAAGATTCTTTAAGTATTTTTGGGGCAGAGATGGAAGGATTTGTGGTAAACAAGGAGGTGAGAGGTTTTCAATGGCAGTTAGCAGGGGCATGGACTTGTGGTTACAACCAGATCAGCTGTGATAGTATTGAAAGGCAGAGCAGTGTTGAGGGCTGAATGGCCGATGTCTGCTCCTTGTTCAGTATGTTCTGCCTGTTAATCATAGGAGTCAGAAGAAAAGGTAGTCCTAGGGAGTGTGATGTGTTTCCCTGGTGATCAGGGCTTAGATTTCATAAACACTAGGATTGTTAGAACAGAAACTGGAACTTGTAAAAGCTTGTCTGCTCACCAGGAAAAAGTAATCTTAACCGGCGTGACACTTGTTCATCCTTGTAGTGAATAAGCACATGCCCTTTGTGATATTAATGTATTTCAACATCATATAACAAAGTGATGAGTCACAAGCACAAATCCGACCCCATCCCTGAGTGTTTCACTCTACTCCATCTGTGGAAAGTGCCAAAAATCAATCAAAATGATGAGTGTCCCCAGACCACAGGCTGTTCGAGCTCAGTTAATACATGGAGCAGATCATATGAGATCTTACCGCAGGAGACAGAGATGCTTCTATAATTACACAGCTCCTTTTACTGGAGCTTCATTGGAATTCTGGATGAGGTCCACGTTGGTGACAATGAAAGTGGTGGTTTTATTTGTTCATGTGATGTGACCAGTGCTGACAAAGATGCTTGGTAATAGAAGTGATGGCTTTCTGTTAGACCTATCATAGCCCTGAGGCAGTGTTGTTACAACACATGTTCGGGTTGGGTGAGTGTGGGTACATCTTGAATGTATTTTTGCATACAAGATTTTTCAGTTGGCTTTATTAAAAATAGAAATGACCAATCTTAATCAGCATTTTAAAGGCAGAGATACATGGATTCTTGACTGACAAGAGACTTAAAGGTATTGGAGGTGAGCAGCAAAGTAGAGATGAGGCCATAAATACATCAGCCATGGTCTTATTAGATACCTGAGCAAGTTCAAGGCCCTGAATGGCTAACCCCTAAACTCTGTGTTCCTATTTTTGTCTTTACAAACTTATTGAATAACAATTTGACAGAAGTTACAGGAAAGTACAATGGTAAAAGAAAAAGCAACAACATTCTTAGAGATCTGAAAGAAGGCTGCTTTTTGTTATTTTTAGTGTGATGAATATGGATTACTGATTATTGGTCCTTGGAGGTGCGCACAGACAAATTCATTTGGAATTTAAATGATATGTTATTCCAATTCTTTGCCTAATAAACATCCCAATATATCCCACGCTATTGTAGAAAGCCAACACTTCAATTATTCATATTCTAGAAACTTGTGATCTGTCCTGTTATGCTTGATACTACATTCAGGCTATGCAGGTTTTAACATTATATCTTTCTGGTTCAAATACATATTAATGTTACTACATGATGCAACAGTGAGCCATTTAATTTCCTATACATTAGCACATTTTGTGAATATTAATCATTTCTTTTGCATCATCTTGATATATTGTCTCTACCTTTCTGGATCTTGTAGAGTTGGCACTCCTTTCTGTGACTCCACTGTATTCAGTGCCATTCTCTCTCTCAATTTGTCTCTATGCCCCTCACATCTCTGCTGATGTGAAAACGTTCCCCGTTCTGCCTCTTCTTTTCTCTTACTCTTGTCTTATCCTCCCCTTTTCAAGTCTTTCTCTTTCCCCTCCCTCCTCTTTTGTTTAAACTCCTGCTCCCCTGCTTTGTCTTTCTCTCGTCTCACTCTTTATCTCTTCCTCATTTCCCCCCTCCTTTTATGACCCACCCTCACAGTCTCTCTTGCCTCTTTGTCTTCTTTTTCTCTCATATAACATACTGACATGTCATAATCATCGACAAACTGATATGTCACCAGCCATGGGTTTAAATGCAGGGTTTATAAAGGCAAGGACAGATGCCAATTTCAAAATGTTCAAAGTCAAACATATTTGCCAAATCCAACATAATCCCTAATGAGCAAATAAAAGGTGACTGGAAATTCTTGTCAAAAATTATCTTTTCTATTTGAACATGATCTTGGCTGGATCTTTTGGAGTTTGATACAAGTTCAGGCCAGACCTCTTAGTAACCATAAGTGTTTATATTTATTGTTACTTTATATGTAATAGTAAGGCTATGCATTAAGATACTCCGAGTTGTAGAGAGTCCAACATCTTATTGGAACTCCATCACATGACCATTGAGGTGACAATGACATCATTGCTTAAATCAGCAACTTATTTACGTCATTGCCAAAGCCTCTCCTCAAAATACTTTTTCAATTTCCAACCAAAGATGCTTTAGACACAGAAACATAGGAAATAGGAGCAGGAGTAGAACATTTGGCCTTCCCTGCCTGCTCCATCATTCAACATGGTCATCACTAATCATCAAACGTAGTACCCTGTTCCCACCTACTCTCCCAAACCCCTTCGATCTATTTAGCGCCAAGAACAACTCCAATTCCTTCTCTAAAAATTCAGTGTTTTGGACTCAACTGCTTTCCGTGGCAAGAAATTCGACAGGCTCACAAGACTCCAGGTTAGAATAATTTTCCTCCTCTCAGCCCTAAATGGCCTGTATCCTCAGTCTGTGTGTCCTGGTTCTAGACTCCCCAGTCATTGAGAATGATTCTGTCTAGACATAGAGTCATAGGGTTACACAGCACAGAAACAGACCCTTCAGTCTACCTCGTCCATGCCAACCAGATACCTTAAATAAATCTAGTCCCATTTGCTAGCATTTGGCCCAATTCCTTCTAAACCCTTCCTATTCATGTACCCATCCAGATGCCTTTTAAATGTTGTAATTGTACCGGCCTCCACCACCTCCTCTGGCAGCTCATTCCATTCACACACCACCCTCTCCATGAAAAAGTTACCTCTTACATCCCTTTCATATCTTTCCCATTTCCTTAAATCTATGCCCTCTAAGTTTGCACTCCTCTATTCTGGGAGAAAGACCTTGGCTACTTACCCTAGCCATGCCCCTCATGATTTCAAAAACCTCTAAAAGGTCACCCTTGACCTTTGACACTTCAGCGAAAATAGCCCCAATATATTCAGCCTCTCCCTTTAGCTTAAATGCTCCAATGCAGGCAACATACCTGTAAATCTTTTTTGAACACTTTCAAGTTACACAACTTGTTTCCTAGAGAAGGGAGACCAGAATTGCACACAATATTCCAAAAGTGGCTGAAACAATGTCTTGTACAGCCGCAACATGACCTTCCAACTTCTATGCTCAATGCACTGACGATTAAAGGCAAACATACCAAATGCTTTCTTGTCTACCTGGTACTCCACTTACAAGGAACTATGAACCTGCACTCTAAGGTCTCTTTGTTCAGCAACTCTCTGCAGGGTCTTACCATGAGATGTGCAAGTCCTGCCTTGACTTGCCTTTCCAAAATGGGGGATCTCACATTTATCTAAAATAAAACCCATCTGCCACTCCTCAGCCCATTAGCCCAACTGATCAAGGTCCCGTTGTACTTTGAGGTGGCCTTCTTCTCCGTCCACTACATCGCCAATTTTGATGTAACCTGCAAACTCACTAACTGTACCTCTGACGTTCACATCTAAGCCATTTATATAAATGACAAAAAGCAGTGGTCCCAGCACCGATCCTTGTGAAACACCACTGGTCACAGGCCTCCAGCCTGAAAAGCAACACTCCATCACTGCCCTCTGAGTTCTACTTTCAAACCAGTTCTGTATCAAAATGGCTAGTTCTGCCTGTATTCCATGTGATCTAACATTACTAAACAGTCTACTCTGAGGAGCCTTGTTGAATGCCTTTCTGAAGTCCATTTAGATCATGTCCACCACTCTGCCTTCATCAACCCTGTTTGTTACCTCTTCAAAAAACTCAGTCAAGTTAGTGAGACATGATTTCCACGCACAAAGTCTGTCCCTAATCAGTTCGTGCCATTCTAAATACATGTAAACCCATCCCTCAGGATTCTCTCTAAGACTTGCGCACCACTGAAGTCAGGCTCACTGATTTGTAACAATATCTCAAAGCCTGTAATGCTGAGAGGTCATGTAGCCAATGGGCTGTTGCATCAGGATGAAGACAGATGCTCATTATGAGAGCCATTCTGTGCTTGACAGGATGTGGGTTACTTTTTCTTTTCTGTGGTACCTTCTCATGAGGAGAATAACTGACAATGAAAGACCACTCGATGGTTATGCCATTGAAGAGGAACGAAGGGATATCACCATTTGACTTTTGAGAGCAGCACAGAAGCATCGTGAAACCAAAACATTGACTGTTTTTACAAAGGAGATAAATACAGAACATAAGAACATTGGAGATAGGAGTAGGAGCACTTTGCTACTCGATAAGATCGTGGCTGATCTTTTAATGGACCCAGCTCCACTTATCCGCCTGCTCACCATAACCCTTAATTCTTTTACTGTTCAAAAATCTATCTATCTTTGCCTTAAAAACATTAACCAAAGCAGCCATAACTGCCTCACTGGGCAGGGAATTCCACAGATTCATGACCCTTTGAGAGAAGAAGTTCCTCCTCAACTCAGCCCTTAATCTGCTTCTCCGTTATAGCTGTTGTGGTGAAAGATATCAGAGGGCATGGAGATAAAGTGGGAACAGTGTAATGAGTTGGATGACCAGCCGTGATCGCATTGAATGGTGGTGCAGGCTCGAAGGGCTGAATGGCCTACTCCTGCTCCTACTTTCTATGTTCCTTAGAACAAAAGGAAAAGTCAGAGATTTCTGTCTTCCAGGCAAAGTATTTGTTCAATCAATCAGATTCTGACAAAGCTAGTAATAACAATATTTCTTTGTTGTTGGCATATTGTGTGTGAAGTACATCCATTCAGCATATTACAAGGAACTGTTTCCTAAATACTGTAGGCAGCTTTATTAAAATGGTGACTTTAAAAAGGAATTGATCAGTTGCCGTGAATTGCTTCAATAATGTTTGAATTCAGTACTTGCTGCAATTTTAGCTGAGGGATTGCCTTAGTAAACTGGATGGATGAAGCCCAATCCGGTTAACCTAGCTCTTTAAATTAATCTGAGTACAATTAACAAAGGATTACAGAGTGGGTGCAGTACTGAAGGAGGCATTGCTTCTGTGCTGAGTTTCTATAGAACAACTTACTGAATATCACTCCCCTATCTTCTCCTACACATAGATTTCTCCTTTTCAGATAATGATACAATCTCCTCTTATAAGTCTCATTTGAATTGTCTCCAACTCTCTATCAGGCAATGCATTCTAAATCCTAAACTTACTGTATGAAAACGGTTTCCTCAGGTTGCCATTGTTCCATTTGCCAGTTACATTACATTAAAACTGTGCCCTTTCATTTGCAATCCTTCTACCAATGAGAAGAGATTTCCCCTCTCTGTTCTGTCCAGACACCTCATGATTGAAAGTTCCTTTACTAAATCTCTGCTCGAGTTTCTCTTTTTCCTAGGATGGTGACGGCGAGCAGGAGGGGGCATAGCTTTAAATTGAGGGGTGAAAGATATAGGACAGATGTCAGAGGTAGTTTCTTTACTCAGAGAGTAGTAAGGGAATGGAACGCTTTGCCTGCAACGGTAGTAGATTCGCCAACTTTAGGTACATTTAAGTCGTCATTGGATAAGCATATGGATGTACATGGAATAGTGTAGGTTAGATGGGCTCGAGATCGGTATGACAGGTCGGCACAACATCGAGGGCCGAAGGGCCTGTACTGTGCTGTAATGTTCTATGTTCTATGTTTCCAGGCTGGATAGCCCTAAGCTGTCCATTCTACATATATATAAATAACTGAAGTTGCATATGTTATGTTTATAAGATGCAACAGTACTTGAATACAAATAGATCAAACCTAATAGAAGATTCGAGATGGAAAGGATGTCCACTTCACTTGCTCTCTATTCTTTCACAGGATGTGTGTGTCCTTGGCTAGGCCAGTATTTGTTGCCAGTCCCTGATTGTTCTGAATTCTGTGGCTTGCAAGAGCTATTTCAGAGGGCAGTTAAGAGTCAATTGCATTGCTGTGAGTCTGGAGTCACAGGTAGATCAGTCCAGGTAAGGATGATTGGCTTTCCTTCCCGAAATGTTGTTCTTAAACCAGATGGGCTCTTTTTTGTCATAATCGCTTCATGGTCACTGTTGAACAAGTTTTTAATTTCAGGTTGTATTCCTTGAATGGCAGGATCTGAACTCATGTCCCTAGAGTATGAGCCTGGGCCTCTGCACTAGGAGTCCAGTGACTACACCAGCATCTCCCGGAGTATAATGGCTAGATTTAAGCCAGAGAGTGGTGATGCAAAGTTGGCGGGGCGGGTGGGGCGAGTAAGAGTAAATCCTCTCTCCCTGTAAAACATAACCTTTTACTTCCACGACACTCTGCCTTACATTTGGAATAGGTGCCTCAGCTCTAATACAGGGTCTCACAGAGCCGATGGAGTTCATAACAACTATTCCTTTTTTCCCCAAAATAATAGGTTTTATCGATAAAAGTGTGCAAATAACGGGAATTACATGAACAATTCAATGTGTCTGTTACATTGATCTACAAGCTCATTCAACAGATCACAGCAACCACTCTGTCTGTCTGCTCCCTGGACAATAGCTGGGAGGCGGGATTCGTTTGTACTACAGTGTTACCAGGGTAACAGTCGAACACATTGCAGCGACTCTGGGAATCGAGGGGTCAGGGTAAAAAGATTCAAATACTGACAGGCCACCGAGAGTTCGCAGACCCAGGGCTGGAAAACGTTTGGGATAAATTCCAGGAGTTTAACACTGTGTTGTGTCATGTCTGACCATTGAACAAGGTAGGAAGTTTACAGTTCTTTATTCATTCACAGGATGAGGGCATCACCAGCTCGGCAGCATTTACTGCCCAGAGGCAAGTTTAGAGTCAACCACATTGCTGTGGGTCTGGAGTCACATGTAGGCCAGGCCAGGTAAGGATGGCTGTTCCCTTCCCTTCCGGGGCATTAGTGAGCCAGATGGGTTTTTCCAACAATCGACAATGGATTTGCAGTCATCAGTAGACTCTCAATTTCAGGCATTTATTGAATTCAAATTCCACCATCTACCGTGGCAGGATTCAGACCCGAATCTGCGGTATATTACCTGGATCTCTGAATTGACTGTCCAGCAATATTACTGCGAGGCCATCACCTCCCCCTGATGGGAGTGTTAGATGACTGTATCCCTGGAATATTGGAATGTATTTACTGTATAATACAGCAAGCCCTGGCTCTTTGGAAATTGCTGCTTGGAGTGCTTTCTGGGTGGGTAATCTTCATGGGAGCCTGTGCTCTGAGACCTCTGGGTCCTGACTGTTTCAAGAGACCTTTCACTTCAGACCCCAAAGTCCGTACACAATTGTCTTGTGGGACATAGGGTTAACTTTCATCGACGATATCCAGTGGCTGCTGTTTGTATCTGTCAGGGAGAAGCTTCTGGATCTCCTTGTATTACATCTGTCCCCTGGATGTTGCTGGAAGTTCTACTGGAAATTTCAGTTTCCCTGGTCTATTAACTTACCCGCTTCTGACTCCCTGGTGAGGAATCAGTCCAATGCACTTTGACGTTAATGTAAATGGCATCTGGCATGATGATATGTTTACATTAATTTAAATACAAAACTACCACCAACAAGTGATCGTCCAATCTGCATGTCTAGGTTATAGAAGGATTTTGTAAACCAAATGTGTATAGATAAGTGGGATAACATGGACTAGAGCTGGATGAACACAACAGGCCAAGCAGCATGAGAGGAGCAGGAAGGCTCAAGTTTTGATCCTAGACCCTTCAGAAAAATCGCACAAAAAAAAGACTTCCTGCTCCTGTGATGCTGCTTGGCCTGCTGTGTTCATCCAGCTCTACAACTTGTTAGATAATAAAATGTGAGGCTGGATGAACACAGCAGGCCAAGCAGCATCTCAGGAGCACAAAAGCTGACGTTTCGGGCCTAGACCCTTCATCAGAGAGGGGGATGGGGGGAGGGAACTGGAATAAATAGGGAGAGAGGGGGAGGCGGACCGAAGATGGAGAGTAAAGAAGATAGGTGGAGAGGGTGTAGGTGGGGAGGTAGGGAGGGGATAGGTCAGTCCAGGGAAGACGGACAGGTCAAGGAGGTGGGATGAGGTTAGTAGGTAGCTGGGGGTGCGGCTTGGGGTGGGAGGAAGGGATGGGTGAGAGGAAGAACCGGTTAGGGAGGCAGAGACAGGTTGGACTGGTTTTGGGATGCAGTGGGTAGAGGGGAAGAGCTGGGCTGGTTGTGTGGTGCAGTGGGGGGAGGGGATGAACTGGGCTGGTTGAGGGATGCAGTGGGGGAAGGGGAGATTTTGAAACTGGTGAAGTCCACATTGATACCATATGGCTGCAGGGTTCCCAGGCGGAATATGAGTTGCTGTTCCTGCAACCTTCGGGTGGCATCATTGTGGCAGTGCAGGAGGCCCATGATGGACATGTCATCAAGAGAATGGGAGGGGGAGTGGAAATGGTTTGCGACTGGGAGGTGCAGTTGTTTGTTGCGAACTGAGCGGAGGTGTTCTGCAAAGCGGTCCCCAAGCCTCCGCTTGGTTTCCCCAATGTAGAGAAAGCCGCACCGGGTACAGTGGATGCAGTATACCACATTGGCAGATGTGCAGATGTGCCCTGCAGCCATATGGTATCAATGTGGACTTCACCAGTTTCAAAATCTCCCCTTCCCCCACTGCATCCCTCAACCAGCCCAGTTCATCCCCTCCCCCCACTGCACCACACAACCAGCCCAGCTCTTCCCCTCTACCCACTGCATCCCAAAACCAGTCCAACCTGTCTCTGCCTCCCTAACCGGTTCTTCCTCTCACCCATCCCTTCCTCCCACCCCAAGCCGCACCCCCAGCTACCTACTAACCTCATCCCACCTCCTTGACCTGTCCGTCTTCCCTGGACTGACCTATCCCCTCCCTACCTCCCCACCTACACCCTCTCCACCTATCTTCTTTACTCTCCATCTTCGGTCCGCCTCCCCCTCTCTCCCTATTTATTCCAGTTCCCTCCCCCCATCCCCCTCTCTGATGAAGGGTCTAGGCCCGAAACGTCAGCTTTTGTGCTCCTGAGATGCTGCTTGGCCTGCTGTGTTCATCCAGCCTCACATTTTATTATCTTGGAATCTCCAGCATCTGCAGTTCCCATTATCTCTGATACTATTCTCCTCTACAACTTGTTATCTCAGATTCTCCAGCATCGGCAGTTCCTACTATCCCTGTATAGATAAGTGAATGGGAATTCACTATTCAAGTGCTGACACTTTAAGACTGAATCCAATGATGTTATATTAGAATTCCTTCAGAGGTTGAAGATTGATAAGTCCCCTGGGCCAGATGGGATTTATCCTCGGATCCTCTGGGAGCCAGGGAGGAGATTGCCGAGCCTTTGGCATTGATATTTAACTCGTCATTGTCTACAGGAATAGTGCCAGATGACTGGAGGATAGCAAATGTGGTTCCCCTGTTCAAGAAGGGGAGTAGAGACAACCCTGGTAATTATAGACCAGTGAGCCTTACCTCAGTTGTTGGTAAAGTGTTGGAAAAGGTTATAAGGGATAGGATTTATAATCATCTAGAAAAGAATTAATTGATTGGGGATAGTCAGCACAGTTTTGTGAAGGGAAGGTCGTGCCTCACAAACCTTATTGAGTTCTTTGAGAAGGTAACCAAACAGGTAGATGAGAGTAAACCGGTTGATATGGTGTATATGGATTTCAGCAAGGCGTTCGATAAGGTTCCCCACAATAGGCTATTGTACAAAATGCGGAGGAATGGAATTGTGGGAGATATAGCAGTTTGGATCGGAAATTGGCTTGTTGAAAGAAGACAGAGGGTGGTAGTTGATGGGAAATGTTCATCCTAGACGCCAGTTACTAGTGGAAAGTTGCCACCGAGGTTGACAGGGCTGTTAAGAAGACATACAGTGTTTTAGCTTTTATTAACAGAGGAATCGAGTTCCGGAACCAGGAGGTTATGGTGAAGCTGTACAAAACTCTGGTGCGGCCGCAGTTGGAGTATTGTGTACAGTTCTGGTCACTGCATTATAAGAAGGATGTGGAAGCTTTAGAAAGGGTGCAGAGGAGATTTACTAGGATGTTGCCTGGTATGGAGGGAAGGTCTTACAAGGAAAGGCTGAGGGACTTGAGGCTGTTTTCATTAGAAAGAAGAAGGTTGAGAGGCGACTTAATTGAAACACTTAAAATAAACAGAGGGTTAGATAGAGTGGATAGGGAGAGCCTTTTTCCTAGGATGGTGACAGCGAGCACGAGGGGGCATAGCTTTAAATTGAGGGGTGAAAGATATAGGACAGATGTCAGAGGTAGTTTCTTTACTCAGAGAGTAGTAAGGGAATGGAACACTTTGCCTGCAACGGTAGTAGATTCGCCAACTTTAGGTACATTTAAGTCATCATTGGATAAGCATATGGACGTACATGGAATAGTGTAGGTTAGATGGGCTTGAGATCGGTATGACAGGTTGGCACAACATCGAGGGCCGAAGGGCCTCTACTGTGCTGTAATGTTCTATGTTCTATGTGTACAGGAGGAACACTGTTTAGGATGTGGGGTTCTACACGTCCATCTCTCAGTGTGTCAGCTAGGCCGGCTCAGAGCTAGAGAGACAGAGAGAGAGAGATAACGCTGCAGTCTAACCTGCTGCTCTGCTCACTGACAAGAGCCTCGCTCTCCACATTGGGCTACCCCGCAGCCTAGTGGTTAGCACTGCTGCCTCACAGCGCCAAGGACCTCGGTCTGATTCCATACTCGTGTCACTGTCTGTGTGAGGTTTGTACGTTCTCCCTGTGTCTGCATGGGTTTCCACCACGTGTTCCGGATTCCTCCCACAGTCCAAAGATGTGTAGGTTAGGTGGACTGGCCATTCTAAATCACCCGTGATGTCCAGGGATTGCACAGGTTAGGTGGGTTAGCCAAGGGAAATGCAAGGTTACAAGGATATGGTCGAGGGGTGAGCCTGGGTGAGATGCTCTTCGGAGGTTTAGTGTGGACTCAATGAGCTGAATGGCCTGCTTCCCCTTTGTAAGAATTCCCTCCTCTTGTGCCTGGTTAACAGTGTGATTCTGTTCCCTGACTGGCCCTGTAAAAATGTGAGTAGTTAGGCAGAGGAGGGTGACTGAAAAGAGGAAAGAAATTGACGTTTTGGGAAGAAAATCAGGATGAAATAATAGATTTGGGGAAATGAGTCTTGCCCCGACATTGTCAGCACAGAATTTAGAAATGCAGTTTGTCTGGAGTGGGATGAGGGGCTTGAAAGCTACAAGTGCCCTTGGCCCTCTCCAAGTCCACTCTGCTCCCTCTTGTTAGATTGTCCTGGGACAGAATGTCAGTGCTGATGTTTGTTTGGAGTGGACCTTCTCCCTCTCTCCCTTTCTTTCTCTCACGCACACACATACAGCTCAGTAAAGATCCACTTTCTCATTTAGTGTTTTAAAATATTTTGGAGGGAGAAAGCCTAGCCATTTTGAAGCATATTTTCCCTTACTTATCCCCTTGCTGTAGCCCCTTCAGTTCTGGAAGGTCTCTGCTTAGTACCCTGCCCAGCTCCAACATCCAGGGCATCAAGTGGACAACCCTCTCCATGTAAATTGGCAGCAGTAATAGTGCCAACTCCTCAGCAGTGACCCCAGGATGTAGACGACCTGGCTCTGGGGACTTATGAACGCTCTAATAATTTCCATTTGCCTGGCAATCGCAATGTATTTTCGATTAAAGTTCCTCCCTTTTCACCTCCCCATTCCCAGCCATTTCTGGGATGTTTACTATCTACACAGCGAAGACGGAAGCAAAATATCTTCCAGTGCAGGGTATCCGCACAACTGTCTGCGTGCTGCCCATCTCCAGGCATGGGCCAATTACAGATTGGGATCCAAAACATGGACAAATTCTTCCTGGCTTTCACCTAAAACACATTTTGAGTTTAGATCAGCCAATATCTAATTGAATGGCAGAACAACGTCAAAGACCATATGCTGATCCTGTGTTCATAGACGATATGCTCAACGGATGGAGTAATGTGTTCCTATAGTAACGAAGGATGTTGATTTCCATATTACATTCAGTGACCTATTCGAGAACATCGCAGGCACCGATCTCCAAACACCAATAGGCTGTGAGAATGAACATCGATGTAGTGGCACGAATACAGCCGTCTCGCCAACCAGAGCAGGGCCACAACTTACAGATCTCAGCGGAGGGAAAGACCATCTACACAGCCTCTGATGGAGGAGCTGCCTGCAGGTAAGCTCTGGGAGCCAAGGAAGGGCACATTTCTGGGCACTCCGTGTGACTTGGCAGGGGTGCCCCAGCAATCCGGCTCAGACCTGAGCTCTGCAAAATGCAGTGAAGGATCTCTACAGTTCAAAGTGGAAGAGAAATGACTACGTTTTGGCTGTTGAGGTATGTTAAGGCCTTTAAAGGAAAATTTAAATAATTAAAAGCTGCAAAGGATAATTCAAAGGGTAAATGTAACCCTTCCCTGTAGGATTTCGCACATTGCAGAATGCTGAAAAGTGGCATTAATTGGGAATGTGGCTTGAGATTTCCAATTCTGATCGGTCTATTGTAGGAGGGATATTATTAAACTGGAGAGGGTTCAGAAGAGATTTACCAGGATGTTGCTCGGAATGGATGGTTTGAGCTATAAGGAGAGGTTGGATAGACTGGTTTTCTTTTAACTGGAGTGTGGGGGGGGTTAAAGGATAACCTTATAGAGGTTTATAAAATCATGAGGTATCTTTTCCCTAGAGTAGGGAATTTCAAGTCTGAGGGGGCATATTTTTAAGGTGAGAGGAGAAAGATTTAAAAATGACATGAAGGGCAATTTTTTTTGCACAGGGAGTGGTTTAGGTGAGGAATAAATTTCCAGAAGAAGTGATAGATGTGGGTACAGTTACCGCACCTAAAAAGACATTTGGATACATACATGAATATGAAAGGTTTGGATGAATATGGGCGAAGGCAGGTGGAGCTTGTTTAGTTTGGGACTATGGTTGGTATAGACTGGTTGGATCAAAGGGTCTACTTCTGTACTGTATGACTGTATGACTTGATGACTCTATTCAAATAGAGTCATACAGCACAGAAACAGACCCTTTGGACCAACTCATCCGTGCTGACCAGTTTTCCCAAACTAAACTAGTCCCATTTGCCCTTGCTTAGCCCATATTTCCTTCAACCCTTTCTATTTATGTATCTGTTCAAATGTCTTTTAAACATTGTAACTGTACCTGCATTTAACACTTCCTCTGCAAGTTAATTCCACCTTCTGAATGTTGCCCCTCAGGTCCCTTTTAAATATTCAGACCCAAGATGACCCTTCTCTCCTTCAGGAATCACCATAGCTTCCTCTGTTACATTTTTGTTCTTTTTAATCCACTATCATTGTTTGGTTCATAGGTAAACTTTAGGAATAGGCAAGCTTAAAATGTAAAGTTTCACTCCAATATCCATGCAATCATTTGTGACCGTATGCAATTTAAAATAAAAGTTATTTTGGAGATTGGAAATTTCAGGTACTGACAAACAAACAGCAGCTTTTGTCCCCCCATAAGTTAGTTTCAGTAGTTAGTAGGGAAAATATTGTACTGTATCAAGTAATGGTAAAATAAGTGATATTGACTGAATCTAGCATAATTTAGCATTACCTCTCCCATTAGAATATCACCTAACAGCATTAATGGTAATAGCCACAGCTAATCTTAATTCTCAGTAGAAATATGTGCAATTTACTGCTGAGCAAGGTTTACCAGATGTTCTTTGGTCTTTTTACAATATGTTGTAACATTGATAATATATCAAGTTGTATTTGCGAAGGATGCTGATCTTCAGCAGAGGGGCAGCCATTATAGGTGGCAGATAATAAAATGTGAGGCTGGATGAACACAGCAGGCCAAGCAGCATCTCAGGAGCACAAAAGCTGATGTTTCAGGCCTGGATCCTTCATCAGAGAGGGGGATGGGGAGAGGGAACTGGAATAAATAGGGAGAGAGGGGGAGGCGGACCGAAGATGGAGAGTAAAGAAGATAGGTGGAGAGAGTATAGGTGGGGAGGTAGGGAGGGGATAGGTCAGTCCAGGGAAGACGGACAGGTCAAGGAGGTGGGATGAGGTTAGTAGGTAGATGGGGGTGCGGCTTGGGGTGGGAGGAAGGGATGGGTGAGAGGAAGAACCGGTTAGGGAGGCAGAGACAGGTTGGACTGGTATTGGGATGCAGTGGGTGGGGGGGAAGAGCTGGGCTGGTTGTGTGGTGCAGTGGGGGGAGGGGACGAACTGGGCTGGTTTAGGGATGCAGTTGGGGAAGGGGAGATTTTGAAACTGGTGAAGTCCACATTGATACCATTAGGCTGCAGGGTTCCCAGGCGGAATATGAGTTGCTGTTCCTGCAACCTTCGGGTGGCATCATTGTGGCAGTGCAGGAGGCCCATGATGGACATGTCATCTAGAGAATGGGAGGGGGAGTGGAAATGGTTTGCGACTGGGAGGTGCAGTTGTTTGTTGCAAACTGAGCGGAGGTGTTCTGCAAAGCGGTCTCCAAGCCTCCGTTTGGTTTCCCCAATGTAGAGGAAGCCACACCGGGTACAGTGGATGCAGTATACCACATTGGCAGATGTGCAGGTGAACCTCTGCTTATTGTGGAATGTCATCTTGGGGCCTGGGATAGGGGTGAGGGAGGAGGTGTGGGGGCAAGTGTAGCATTTCCTGCGGTTGCAGGGGAAGCTGCCGGGTGTGGTGGGGTTGGAGGGCAGTGTGGAGCGAACAAGGGAGTCACGGAGACAGTGGTCTCTCCGGAAAGCAGACAGTGGTGGGATCCCAGGCCCCAAGATGACATTCCACATTAAACAGAGGTTCACCTGCACATCTGCCAATGTGGTATACTGCATCCACTGTACCCGGTGTGGCTTCCTCTACATTGGGGAAACCAAGCGGAGGCTTGGGGACCGCTTTGCAGAACACCTCCGCTCAGTCCGCAACAAACAACTGCACCTCCCAGTCGCAAACCATTTCCACTCCCCCTCCCATTCTCTTGATGACATGTCCATCATGGGCCTCCTGCACTGCCACAATGATGCCACCCGAAGGTTGCAGGAACAGCAACTCATATTCCGCCTGGGAACCCTGCAGCCTAATGGTATCAATGTGGACTTCACCAGTTTCAAAATCTCCCCTTCCCCTACTGCATCCCTAAACCAGCCCAGTTCGTCCCCTCCCCCCACTGCACCACACAACCAGCCCAGCTCTTCCCCCCGACCCACTGCATCCCAATACCAGTCCAACCTGTCTCTGCCTCCCTAACCTGTTCTTCCTCTCACCCATCCCTTCCTCCCACCCCAAGCCGCACCCCCATCTACCTACTAACCTCATCCCACCTCCTTGACCTGTCCGTCTTCCCTGGACTGACCTATCCCCTCCCTACCTCCCCACCTATACTCTCTCCACCTATCTTCTTTACTCTCCATCTTCGGTCCGCCTCCCCCTCTCTCCCTATTTATTCCAGTTCCCTCTCCCCATCCCCCTCTCTGATGAAGGATCCAGGCCTGAAACGTCAGCTTTTGTGGTCCTGAGATGCTGCTGGGCCTGCTGTGTTCATCCAGCCTCACATTTTATTATCTTGGAATTCTCCAGCATCTGCAGTTCCCATTATCTCCGATACCATTATAGGTGGCATGTTGGTTCAGTGGTTAGTGCTGCTGGATTATAGGACTAGGGACAGAGGTTCCGTCCCAACTTGGATGACTGCCTGTGAAGTTTGCACTTTCTCCTTGTGTCTGCATGAGTTTCCTCTGTGTTCGTCCCACCACTGATAGATATGCAGGCTAGGTGGATTGGCCCTGCTAAATTGCCCACAGTTCCATAGATGTGCAGGCTAGGTGGATTGGCCATGCTAAATTGCCCACAGTGTCCATAGATATGCAGGCTAGGTTGATTTTCCACAAGAAATGCAGGTTTACAAGGATGGGGTGGGTCTGGGTGGGATGCTCTTCGGAGGGTCAGTGTCAACTTATTTGCTGAATGGCCTGCTTCCATGCTGTAGGGACTCTATGGTTGGAATCCAGGGGAATTAGGAAAGGAGAACAGGTCTAACATTTTCAGACTGATCATCAGTACCTCTTTGAGCCAGGAATCAATATCATGCTTTGAAAACAACAGAAGTGGGGCCTAGGGCACTACTGAGATTAGGGTCTGGGTTCAGCTGGGAGAAAGGGGCTAAGGGCAAAGGAGGGAAATCACAGGATCTGTAAACAAGGGGATGGAGTTGGGAACTAGGCAGGGACTGACACAAAGGTCTAAGAATCTAAGTGTGGTTGACGAACATCCTGTTCAGTGGAGTGACAAATTCCAAGTAAACTGCAGATGGGTTTTGAGAATTTGGGTGGAGGATTTAGCACTTTGCAGATTAGCTGAGAAAGGGCATCATCTGGGGACACATCGGGATGTTAAAATCTTGTGAAGACTTTAAATTGACACTTGACTCATATCACAAACAAAAATGGAAGCGGCTGGAAAAACCCAGCATCTGAGAAGAGAAAACAGAGCTAAGGCTCTGAGTCCAGTGACCCTTCTTCAGAAGAATGTACAGCAAAACCCATCTTTTCTTTCCTGTTTTGGGATATTTTCTGCATCATTGTTTTCTTCATGGCCTAGTTTTGGGAATGAGACATGGTCAAACCAGAAGGTTTTCACTTTAAAACAAAGTGAATGTACACAAGTTTATAGGAAAATGCAGCAATCAGGCATAGGAGATGTATTAAAGCCAATGTGTGAAGTGACACAACTCAAAGTTGAATTCAGCTGAAATTTTAATGCATCAATACATTTATTTGCTGTCGCTATCGTTTCGTTGCTTAATGATGTGTATGTAACGTTGCACAATTAGAATGTGTTTCATAGAACCGCTGCAGTGTGGAAGCAGGCTATTCAGCCTATCGGGTCCACACTATCCTCCCAAAGAACATCCCACCAAGGCCCAACCCCCTATCCTATCCTTGCATTTACCATGGCCAATCCACTTAACCCGCACATCTTTGGAGGAGGAAACTAGAACACCTCGAGGGAACCCACATAGCCACGGGGTGAATGTCTGTGTGGAGTTTGCACAGTCACCTGAGGGTGGAATTTAACCCTGGAGCTGTCAGGCAGCAGGAGCTAACCACTGAGCCATCGTGCTACCCCAGTCTACCAAAGTAAAACTTGACTGAGACCATATGTGTGCATAAGATCTAACATGCAGTTAAGCTCATAATGGGTTGCAATTAACAGACAAAAAATATCAGCTTAGCAGGTACCTTTAATATCATTCAGTCATAGATGTATATTTGTTCCAATTTTGTTTAAATCTTAATTTTGGATTTCGGAAATTTTAGGTACTGAGAATGAAAAAGGCAAATGAAACCATATCAAGTAGTTAGCACTTAATAGTTTCTCACTGTTGTTTACCATGTCCCTTATCATGTATCTCCATTTCCCTACCATTTTGATTCTGATACAAATTTAAACAATTAATGCATTATTACCGCAAGGTGTACCGCAAGGGTCGGTGTTGGGTCCGCTGCTGTTTGTCATTTTTATAAATGACCTGAATGAGGGCGTAGAAGGATGGGTTAGTAAATTTGCAGACGACACTAAGGTCGGTGGAGTTGTGGATAGTGACAAAGGATGCTGTAGGTTGCAGAGAGACATAGATAAGCTGCAGAGCTGGGCTGAGAAGTGGCAAATGGAGTTTAATGCGGACAAGTGTGGAAGCAGGCTATTCAGCCTATCGGGTCCACACTATCTTTCCACTTTGGTAGGAGTAACTGGAATGCAAAGTACTGGGCTAATGGTAAGATTCTTGGTAGTGCAGATGAGCCGAGAGATCTCGGTGTCCATGTACACAGATCCTTGAAAGTTGCCACCCAGGTTGACGAGGTTGTTAAGAAGGCATACAGTGTTTTAGCTTTTATTAATAGAGGGATCGAGTTCCGGAACCAAGAGGTTATGCTGCAGCTGTACAAAACTCTGGTGCGGCTGCACTTGGAGTATTGCGTACAGTTCTGGTCACCGCATTATAAGAAGGATGTGGAAGCTTTGGAAAGGGTGCAGAGGAGATTTACCAGGATGTTGCCTGGTATGGAGAGAAGGTCTTACGAGGAAAGATTGAGGGACTTGAGGCTGTTTTCATTAGAGAGAAGGTTGAGAGGTGACTTAATTGAAACATATAAAATAATCAGAGGGTTAGATAGGGTGGATAGGGAGAGCCTTTTTCCTAGGATGGTGACGGCAAGCACGAGGGGGCATAGCTTTAAATTGAGGGGTGAAAGATATAGGACAGATGTCAGAAGTAGTTTCTTTACTCAGAGAGTAGTAAGGGAATGGAACGCTTTGCCTGCAACGGTAGTAGATTTGCCAACTTTAAGTACATTTAAGTCATCATTGGACAAGCATATGGATGTACATGGAATAGTGTAGGTTAAATGGGCTTCAGATTGGTATGACAGGTCGGCACAACATCGAGGTCCGAAGGGCCTGTACCGTGCTGTAATGTTCTATGTTCAACGTTCTATTAAAATGGTCTGAACATTGAAAGTAAAAGCTAAATATGCAGGATGTCTGGCAATTTTTAAATATGAAATAGCAATACAAAAAATATAAAACTCACAATACACAAAAAACTCTGAACAAGAGCATGTTATTTGTGGAATTGACCTTCTCATTTTTACTATCCCTCATCCTGATCTCAGCCCCATATTCTGTCCACGAAGAGACTTTGAATTTGCCTCTACGGTTGCGAATAAAGAGAAAAGTGGCCCTATCGACTTCACCTAAGGTGTCTGTGAACACTTACAGCTCCCAATTTACTCATCTGTTCCGATCTTTAGATTCAAGTTCCATTCTCCCCCAGTAGTTTCCCTCCCCCATCTGCCTCATGTTCCATTTTGAAGCCTGTGATGCCATACGGCCTGCAAGAAGTGGTGAGGAAGAGTCTTCCCCGATGTCCAGAGCCTTACTGTGTTTTCTTGCTCAGATTTCAGGAGATTTTTGGCCAGAACGCTTCCACACAGGAATTATTCACCAGGACTGTGCAGCCCCTGCTCAGTGTGTTCACGGAAGGAATGAACACCTGTGTTGTGGTTTTCGGCGAAACCAACTCCGGCAAGTTGTACACGTTGGTTGGAGACAAGAATGATCGATTAGCAATCATACCTTTGACAATCGATTACATCTTTGGTAGGTTACTCAGCACTGAACAAAAGGCAGATTATTCATCAAACAGGGAATAACTGTGAGAGTCTGAGTGCAGAGGCATCTAAGTGTTTCAATTCATGAGTCACAAAGAGTTTGTATGCAGGCATATAATTAAGAAAGGTGAATGAGATGCTATTCTTTATTATAAAAAGAATGGAGCATAAAAGTAAGGATATCACGTTTTAGTCATACAGGATATTGGTGAGGTCACATCACAAATACCGAGTAAAATTTTGGTCTCCTTATTTAAAGAATAAAGCAAATGCATTCGAGGTGTTTCAGAGGAGGTTTACGGAACTGAACCCTGGAGTGAGTGGGTTGTATTATGTTTGCCTTAGATTGGACAGGCTGGGCTTGTTTCCACTAGAGTTTCGAAGAGTGAGAGTGAATTAATCAAGTGTATTAGATCCTGAATGGTTTTGACAAAGCAAACATGGATATCACATTTCCTCTTGAAGCTGATCCCAGAACCAGGGGGCATTGTTTTAAAATTAGGGATCACCCTTTTAGGACAGAGATGAGGAATTTTTTTCTCTGAGAGTGTTGTGCGATTTTGGAACTCCCAGTCTCAGAGGCAGTGGATGTGGGAGGTATAAATTACTCTGAGATCAGCGGTGGATGGATTTGGTAGCTGCCTGAGATTGCAATGGAGGTCATTTCAAGACAGCCTTCCAAATAAAATTAGATGAAATCCACGGGGAAAAGTTTTACAAGGCCAAAGAGCTGGGGATTGGGATCAAAAGATTTGTTCTTGCTTATAACTGACATAACTCAAATATCCTCCTCTTGCGTTGTAATCATTCCACAGTTGTATAAAAAAATTACAGAAACATTAAGATACCTTTTGAATGATAAAACTTTCCATGGGGTTTCGTACAGGCTATGTCAAGTAAATTTTGGCACCAACCTTCATCAGATGATTGCAGACCAGATGGCCAAAGGCTTTGGATGTGAGTTTGCTCGCTGAGCTGGAAGGTTCATTTTCAGACGTTTCATCACCATTCTAGGTAACATCGTCAGTGAGCCTCCGACGAAGCACTGGTGTTATGTCATGCTTTCTATTTATCTGGTTAGGTTTCCTTGGGTTGATGATGTCATTTCCTGTTCTTTTTCTCAGGGGATGCTAGATTGGCTCCAAATCGATGTGCTTGTTGATGGAGTTCCGGTTGGAAAGCCATGCTTCTAGGAATTTTCATGCGTGTCTCTGTTTGGCTTGTCCTAGGATGGATGTGTTGTCCCAATCAAAGTGGTGTCCTTCCTCATCTGTACGTAAGGATACGAGTGATAGTGGGTCATGTCGTTTTGTGGCTAGTTGATGTTCATGTATCCTGGTGGCTAGCTTCCTGCCAGTTTGTCCAATGTAGTGTTTGTCACAGTTCTTGCAAGGTATTTTGTAGATGACGTTCGTTTTATTTGTTGTCTGTATAGGGTCTTTTAAGTTCATTAGCTGCTGTTTTAGTGTGTTGGTGGGTTTGTGGGCTACCCTGATGCCAAGAGGTCCGAGTAGTCTGGCAGTCATTTCGGAAATGTCTTTGATGTAGGGGAGAGTGGTTATGGTTTCTGGGCCCGTTTTGTCTGTTTGTTTGGGTTTATTGCTGAGGAATCGGCGGACTGTGTTCATAGGGTACCCGTTCTTTTTGAATACGCTGTATAGGTGATTTTCCTCTGCTCTGCGTAGTTCCTCTGTGCTGCAGTGTGTGGTGGCTCATTGAAATAATGTTCTAATGCAGCTTCGTTTGTGGGTGTTGGGATGGTTGCTCCTGTAGTTCTGTATTTGGTCCGTATGTGTTGTTTTCCTGTAGACGCTGGTTTGAAGTTCCCCATTGGCTGTTCGCTCTGCTGTGACATCTAGGAATGGCAGTTTGTTGTTATTTTCCTCCTCTTTTGTGAATGTTATGCCAGTAAAGGGTATTATTGATGGTCTTGAAGGCTTCCTTTAATTTCTTCTAATAAACCCAAGGAAACCTAACCAGATAAATAGAAAGCGGGACATAACACCAGCGCTTCGTCGGAGTCTCACTGATGATGTTATCTAGAATGGTGACGAAACGTCTGAAAACGAACCTTGCAGCTCAGCGAGCAAACTCACATCCAGAACCTCAACCTGAGCTACAAATCTTCTCAAAACTCGCTACCAAAGGTTTTGTTCAAAAGTTAAGAAGGAAGGAGCATCTTTAAAGAGGAAAGAGCGATGGAATGGCAGAGAGCTTTAGGGTAGGAATTCCGTACAATGTTGGACTCAGGGAGCTAAATGCATGCCTGCCAATGATGGAGTGATTAAAAAGCATGAATATGCTAGGGTTCAGAATTGGAGGATGCGAAGAGGATTGTAGTTTAGAGGGGATGACAGAGAAGGCAATGGTGAAGCCATTGAGAATCCAATTGTCTAACTTGATATCTGAAGAATAAAAGGGATCTTTTGTCCAGCTGAGGTTAATGTAACCTTTAGTACTGTGGCATAAAATTGTAGTTTTTGTTACAATACCAGGACCTGAAATCTGGGAACGTTGGGACCAAGGTTGTGCCTGACTTGGGATAGTTTTAGCTTTTGAGTTGAGCCATTGGGCTGTGTATGTTTTGGGCCAACTCAGGTCAGGTGGGGTCAACGGTGATTCAGAATGTAAAGTATGAAGAATAACTATTCTGGAACTAAACCACACTAATGCAGGACCTAGCCAAATTTTAAAACTTTAATTAATTGGTAAATGAATATGTCAAATGTGTCCAGTTTTTGAAGGAGCCCAATTTTCAATTACCTGGATTTGAGCTATTCTATCTGTAATTAAAAATTGACAATTGCCAATCTTCTGTCTTAAAATATACGTCTCATTTCCTTAAATTGCTGCAAATCTGAACTAAAACTATGCACCTCCTTCTTTCTGTGTCATAACCCTAGACGCACCATACCTGCAGAAATTACAGGCCACTGCAATGTGGTCTCTTTCAATATCTATGTATGAGATTTACGCCGAGGTGCTGAAGGATTTGTTAGACTCGAATGGGACAGATCCTGCCAACTTAAAGATCACATGCAATGCACAAGAAGGCACGTTTATAAAGGTACAGTCACAAAACATTTCCTGAAGGAGGGAATTTGAACATTGCAGGGTCTCAGCAAGGAATTTTACTCACTGGGAAGTCCAGAGTTACAATACACAAACCTCGGCCTTCCTTTCAATGTAGGTTTCCTTGTAGGATTCTGCATTTACTTGTTGTTTATGTCTTGTGATAAAGTGGTGCCTTTTAAAGATGTCAGCATGAGAAAGCAAAATATTGTGGATACGGGCAATCGGAACCAAGAACAGACAATGTTGGAAACCCTCAGCAGATTAGGTATCAGCTATAGACAGTGAGACGGAAAAAAATGCTAATATTTCCAGTTGATGATCAGACCCAGTAAACAGAGATGTAAGAGTTGCGACTGTGCCTCCTTTCGCTGGTTGTGCATTTTCCTACCACTGGAATATATAATATCAGTGACTAGTGAGTTCAAGTTATCTTAGAGTTTTTACTAAATATGCCTTGAGGGTATTCAAATGCCAAACTTAAATGGTTATTAGTGATTTAATCAATTATTGTACCATTGACTGTAATGAATTTTCCACTAAATAGCAGGACACATATTTCCTAAGAGTACGAATAAAGTCATTTTTATGGTGAGAAATTGAAGAGAGAAAATACTGTGGAATGGATACAGTTAGTCATAGATTTCTGAGAACTGAGAATGGAAAGTAATAATTTGGTGGAATAAGTATTGAGCATTATATGTTATGTGGTACATTTTACAATATTGTTGGCGTGGTACATGTTGTGATCATGTCCACTGGGATCATCTGGAATGCCTCGGGGACATTCACTGTCACCAATCCTTCTTATTGGTATCAGTGTAATGCCAAGTGAGGAAAGATGTCCACACAGTGTCTTCCATCAGTAGATAGGGTTGGTCACGATAAACAAAATAGGTTCATTACATGGTACTTAATGGCTAGTTACATTACATTGGAGATATGTGATAGTCTCTTGTGGGACACCAGGCTGTTATGAGTAAGTACACCTTACTGTTAGTTACATGGATCTTAGCACTAGAACATGGTTAGCTCCTTCTGGAAAAAGTGCTTTATATTCTGATGGACTGAGCGTAGCTGGTGTTTAACCACTTCATGTAGTAACTACCTTATACTACACTATGATGTAAGTGAATGAGGATTATACAAAGTAAATGTAGTGAGGATTGGGAAAGATTGTTGCTGGGAATTAAACGGATTATATGGCATGTTGTGACTTGTAGCATTCATTCAGGTGTTGTAAATGCATATGGGTTGCAGTACGCATCACCAAATACAGTCCACATTTAAAGAAATGATAGAGCCTGCAAAGCAGGTTAGGGGAAAACGAGAGCAAGAGGTTGAGTGGAAGACAGGAGTGATTAAATTAAACTAAATGATGAGGGAAAACAGTGAAAGACAAAAGGGGGTATTAGGGCAAGTAAAGGAACAACAGATGGGCCTGGAGGAGATGTAAATGTGGATTCAATGCTGAATTCTCATCATTGGTTCAGTCCTGACTTTATTCATATGTTTGTTTTTAGATGGCAGGTCTTGCTAATGATTGTGGAAATATTATACACTTTTTTTCACACCACAGATACTGTCAAACCCATTGAGTGTTCCCACACTTTTTGCTTTATCATGTACACAGAAGTCTTGACATTAGTCTTGGAATTTCCTGTGTGCCATTAGTTCTCTGGTACAGCATTTATTTTAAGATAATTTTAAAAGAGCATCATACAAAAATGTTTACACAAACAATGTAATTTTGTGTGTCGATTCTAATTATTTCATACTGTTATGATTTCATGTGAAGAATTTTCAAAATCATGCTGTGCTTGTTGTGTTTGAATAGTGTCAGTCATGCCAGAAATTTGAAATTAATGTCCTCTTGATGGATTGCTGATAAATTCCAGATTATTTCTATAGAAGGGTCTTTTTCTGAAGAAGGGTCTAGGCCTGAAACATCAGCCTTCCTGCTCCTCTGATGCAGCTTGGCCTGCTGTGTTCATCCAGCTCCACACCATGTTATCTCTTACTTCTATACCTTGTTGGCTTATTAAATATTAAGAAAAGCTGGAAGATTTGTGCATGTGTAATTAAAGCCATGTTTTGATTAGCAGATGAGTCTTAAACATTACGAATTGCTCTAGAACTAGCTGCATTTATAGTCTGCTGGCATTTAGACCACTGAATTTCCTGGTCACTATCTGATGTGCGCTAAGCCTTTTATCTCCATGAACGGCGCTGCCACCTTGGACTCCAGCCTCTGTTCCACTGATCTAGTGTTCTACCCAACATGAGGTGGGTGTCTGTGGTACATTTTTGGGAGAGACTACTTAGCATTGTTACTTTGAGTTTGCTCCATCCCTGTCTCTACCTTATTGAAGGGTCAGTATTGTTAGGAGTTCAAATAAACTATTTAGTTACATTCTAATATATGGAAAACTGATTCCTGCTCTATATACAGTTCTTACATTCCTCTTAGGATCTCAAATGTACTTAGCTGTCATAATCAGTTTGAGTTACACCTTCATGTACATCATTGTCATCACATACACAGTCCCATTACCCAACACACCCAAGGGTCATTGGTTGGAATTCTAAACTTCTATGCTTTTCCCACAAGTTTCTTCCTTTACAGTGCTGTAGAAATTCCAGGGCTGTCTACGCCATTTCATTGGAGGATCCGCTGGTCTTCCTTGTTAAAGCTACATCATAGAGCCCTTGCACTTTTATAGTGCATGACAAGGCCATTCAGCCCATCATGTCTAGGCTGATCATCCTATCAGCAACTCTATATGTGTAATCACATTGTAATGTCAGTCTCTGATGAGGCAAGGGATAATTTTCCAGCCCCAAGGGTCAAATGTGATGATAAGGAAGTCAGAGCTAGTTTGTGCGTTATGGGTCAGCTGTCCAAATAAGCCAATCATTTGCTGCCATTGTATCAGAGATAATGGGAACTGCCGATGCTGATCCAAGATAACAAAGTGTGGAGCTAGATGAACACAGCAGGTCAAGCAGCATCTTAGGAGGACAAAAGCTGATGTTTCGGGCCTAGACCCTTCATCAGAAAAGGGGGATGGGGAAAGGGTTCTGAAATAAATAGGGAGAGAGGGGGAGGCGGATCAAAAATGGATAGGCGAGAAGATAGGTGGAGAGGAGAGTATGGGTGGGAAGTAGTGAGGGGATAGGTCACTCCGGGGAGGACAGACAGGTCAAGGGGGTGCAATGAGGTTAATAGGTAGGAAATGGAGGTGCGGCTTGAGGTGGAAGGAGGGGATAGGTGAGAGGAAGAACAGGTTAGGGGAGGCGAGGACGAGCTGGGCTGGTTTTGGGATGCAGTAGGGGAGGGGAGATTTTGTAGCTTGTGAAATCCACATTGATACCATTGGGCTGCAGGGTTCCCAAGTGGAATATCAGTTGCTGTTCCTGCAACCTTTGGGTGGCATCGTTGTGGCACTGCAGGAGGCTCAGGATGGACATGTCATGTAGGGAATGGGAGGGGGAGTTGAAATGGTTCCTTGTCCCTGCAATAACCACCTAAAGAGAATCCCCCTTGTCCTCACACACCACCCCACCAACCTCCGGATCCAACGCTTCATCCTCCGACACTTCCACCATCTACAATCCAACCGCAGCACCAAAGACATTTTTCCATCCCCACCCTTGTCTGCTTTCTGGAAGGACTACTCTCTCCGTGACTCCCTTGTCCGCTCCACACTCTCCTCCAACCCCACCACACCTGGCACTTTCCCCTGCAACCGCAGGAAGTCCTACACTTGCCCCCACACCTCCTCCCTCACTCCCATCTCAGGCCCCAAGAAGACTTTCCACATCAAGCAGATGTTCACCTGCACATCTGCCAATGTGGTATACTGCATCCATTGTACCCGTTGTGGCCTCTTCTACATTGGGGAAACCAAGTGGAGGCTTGGGGGCCGCTTTGCAGAACACCTCCGCTCGGTTTGCAATAAACAACTGCACCTCCCAGTCGCGGACCATTTCAACTCCCTCTCCCATTCCTTACATGACATGTCCATCCTGGGCCTCCTGCAGTGCCACAATGATGCCACCCGAAGGTTGCAGGAACAGCAACTCATATTCTGCTTGGGAACCCTGAAGCCCAATGGTATCAATGTGGACTTCACAACCTTCAAAATCTCCCCTCCCCCCACTGCTTCCCAAAACCAGCCCAGCTTGTCCCCGCCTCCCTAACCTGTTCTTCCTCTCACCCATCCCTTCCTCCCACCCCAAGCTGCACCTCCATTCCCTACCTACTAACCTCATCCTGTCCCCTTGAGCTGTCCATCCTCTCCAGACTGACCTATCCCCTCCCTACCTCCCCATCTACACTCACCCCTAAAGGCTCCAACCCTGCCCCTTTAACTTGTCTATCTCCTTTCCATCTATCTTCTCCTCTATGCGTCTTTGATCCGCCTCCCCATCTCTCCCTATTTATTTCAGAATCCTCTTCCCATCCCCCTTTTCTGATGAAGGGTCTAGGCCCGAAGTGTCATCTTTTGTGCTCCTAAGGTGCTGCTTGGCCTGCTGTGTTCATCCAGCCTCACTCTTCACTTGGTGCCATTCTCTTGTTCTCTTCTCCACAATCCTGCAGGTTCAGAGAACAGTCTCAATTCCTTTTGAACCCATTATTGAACCTTCCTGCATCACACACACTGAGGCAGTGCATTCCAGAGCTTGACTGCTCGCTGCATGAAGTTCTTTTCTTATATTGCTAATGCTTCTTTCCTTTAAATCTGTAACATACTATTAAATGCAAAATATCAACAGTATGTATCTACTTAACTGTTACAAGTTCTCAATGTGGACAGTATCCACACAAAATATACATCAAAAACTCTACTGACTAGATCATAAGTTATGTAGTAGTACAGAGTAGAAACTGGCTGTTCAGCCCATCTGATCATGCTGGTATTAATGCCCCCCATCTATGCATCCAATGTCAATGTAGTTTAATGTTCAGGGTGACGTTCAAGGCTATTTGGAAGACAAGTGAACTGATTTCCAATTCACAAACTTTTTGAACACAGGATAATTATTCCAGATCTATGGGTTGTAACCACTGACAATTAAAAAGGTGGTTGTATAAATGGTTTTCTTGCAGTGAGAACATGCTGAGGTTGTAGAGAGAGGTTGCCATGAGCTTGTGCTGGTGAATGGAATGGTTATTAACCAGTTACACTATAGACATAAATAGACAGGAGCCAGCATTCCTTGAACCAGTTCTAGTTTCGAGAGTGTGTTGACATTGGCAGGCATCACTGTTCACAATAAGATTTAACCCTCTTCCTACGATTGAGAGGGCAATGCATCAGAAAAAGAGGCAAAGAGGCTCGGGGCTGAAAGCACTTACTTGGAAAGGCTGAACTCAGTGAGAGGCTGTTAAAAAAGAGCGATTAACAATGAGAATTTCCTGGTCCAAAGTAATGTACAAAAGAAGTAGATGCAATGTGACAATTCTTTTCCCACAACCTGTGTTGCATGCCTGGAACATATTGCTTGGAAGTGCAGTGGAAACAGGCTCATTTGAGTTATTCAAGCAGGCATTGGATGATTATTTAAATATAAATAATGTGCAGACTTAAGGAAGAAGGTAGGAGAAGGGCACTAAGGTCATTGCACAGTCATTCAGAGAGCAAGTGTTGACATGATGGGCAGAATGGCCTCCTTCCTGTAATAATTCTGTGCTTGTTTTTCTTCCTCAAGGGAAGGGAAGGTGGAGGGGTGAACCAATAATGTTAGTGTATCTTACATTTAACATATAAAGCACTAAACTGGAACTGTACTTATTGGGTTCTCATTGATTGAATTTTGAGGCAGGGGTGTGGGCATGGGGCATAATTAACAATTGAGTTTTACCTTTTCTCTGTTTCTGTTTGTAAATGAGTCACAGAGTCATAGAGTTGTACAGTATCAAAACAGACCCTTCAGTCCAACTCATCCATGCCGACCAGATATCCTAAATTAATCTCGTCCCATTTGCCAGCATTTGACCCATATTCCTCTAAACTCTTCCTATTCATATACCCATCCAGATACTTCATAAATGTTGCCATTATACCAACTTCCACCACTTCCTCTGGCATCTTATTCCACTCATGCACCACTCTCTGCATGAAAAAGTTGGCCCTCTCACTTTAAACCTATGCCCTCTGCTTTGGACAACAAGAGGACCTTGGACCCTATCCATGCCCTTCATGATTTTATAAGTCTCCATAAGGTCACCCCTCAGCTTCTGATGGTTCACTGAAAATAGCCCCAGTTTATTCAGTCTCTCTTTTATAAGCTCAAACTCTCCAGCCCTGGCAAAATCCTTGTCAATCTTTTCTGAACCTTTTCAAGTTTCAGAACATCCTTCCTGTAGCCCTAGTACTGAGTTATTTATGTTTCATTTGGTGACACACCACTGAATGTTGCCATCTGTTGGTTTTCAGGGATTAAACCGTGTCACTGCCTCTTCAGCAGCTGATGCAATATCTATCTTCCACCAAGGTTGGGCACGGCGCACAGGAGCAAATGTGGATTTTGGACCAGCAGAAAGCCAAGCCACTGTTATCACTCAACTGAACCTACTGGTGGTGAGATGCCAAATTTACTGCCTTCACAAGGATATATCAGATACAATGCCTGAAGCAGAAGAACTTCCCCTCATGATCCATCGAGCAATGGTGCTGTCATTTTCCACATAAGTCATTCACCAATTGTCCATTAGCCAATGGGAAAACATACAGTTGCATAATACACCTTTATACTTTGCAGGAAATGTCCCTTTCAAAATGGGGTAACAAGAAGGAAGGAGAAAATATAGCTATTGTAATGTTTCTCTCTGTTCCTCTGTTTCTCTCACGTTCATTCTTGATGCCCCTATCATGAGCAAAAAATCTTAACCTTCCATCTCTCTTATATCAACGCATCTTCCTATTGTTTGATCGAATGATAAAAAAACTTCCTCACTTCGTTTTCCGACAGATGGTGCATGGGCCATACTCAGTCACCCCACAATTAAAACTCACTAAACAAAATGTCTGCTCTTGCGCACAATAGAATGATTGGGCAAGACTTGCTGAACAGTTGTAATTATGCTAATTGCAACGCTAACAATTTAATCAGTATAAAACAATCGGTCATGTCTAATGGTGACCACATAATCATGGTCGATTGGCGTAAAAACTCCTCTGGTTCACTCCTGGCCTTTCGGGAAGGAAGTCTGCCATTATTATTTGTGCTGGCCGAAAGGTGACTCCAGACCCACGGCAATGTGGTTGACTCTAAATTATCCTCTGGAGCTAGAGATGGAGAAACAAATGGAAGCTTTGCTAGCCATGTCAGCATCACATACGAGAATAAAAGGAAATTATCTGAGCCATTGTCACAAAGAAAGCAACGGGAAACTACAAATAATTGAGCAAATTGAAAGGCATGAACATATTACTTTCGAGATAACAAAGTGTGGAGCTGGATGAACACAGCAGGCCAAGCAGCATCTTAGGAGCACAAAAGCTGACGTTTCAGGCCCACCAGGCCTCCTACCCTCCCTCGATCCCTTCACCTCCAACTGTCGTCAGCTCTTCTGATGAAGGGTCTAGGCCCGAAACGTCAGCTTTTGTGCTCCTGAGATGCTGCTTGGCCTGCTGTGTTCATCCAGCTCCACACTTTGTTATCTCGGATTCTCCAGCATCTGCAGTTCCCGTTATCTCGAACATATTACTTTCATTTTTCAGAGAAAGGGTCCCTGTGTGTGAATATTTGTTTACGTGAGCTAATGTAAATAATACATGTTACAATTATTTTAAATTGGTTAAATTGTTCGGATTATGACCAGCCCAGTCAGAATTCTTGAACAAATGTTGCCCAATCATTCAGTCACATCCATGAGCAGCCATTTTGTTGAAAGTCTGGGCTGACTGAGTGCCTATCACAGGCCAACAAAGGAAGATGCTGCTTTATTCAATCAACCAATCACTTGGAAGATAAGCATCATAAAAGAGAACTTTTTCCTCATGACAAGGATGTCAAAACTGAATATGAGGGAAATTGTTGAGTGCTCAGTTTATTTCATAATAATAGTTATATTGGTAACATTGCTCTAACCAGCCCATTTTGGAAGACATGTTTCCAACAAAGTATAATTGTAGGATCCCTACATTGTGGAAGCAGGCCATTTGGCCCATTGAATCCACACTGACCCCTCCCCCCAAAAGAACACCCCACCCAGACCCATCCTATCCCTATAACCCTGTGTTTCCCAGGGCCGATCCACCTAACCTGCACACCTTTGGCCTGTGAGAGGAACCTGGAGCACCTAAAGAAAACCCACGCAGACGTGGGGAGAATGTGCAAACTCCACGCAGATAGTTGCCTGAGGCTGGAATCAAACCTGGGTCCCTGGTGCTGTAAGCGCTACCCACTGAGCCGCAGTACTGCCCAATAAAGCAAACTTTCTCTCAAGATTTTCTCAAGAATGACGGACATTTGATGAATAAAATTTATGGAATGACAGCACTATTGCCTGAATGAATATTAATTCTAAATGTTATTAAATTATCTATGTGCCATGGTGGAATTGGCACCAATGTCATCAGAATATCTTATTCTGGGCTTCTGAATTACTAGCCCAGTGACATTACCTCCTCCGATCAGCATTAACTTGTTAACTAATCAGTTCCGAGAAAAGTCACTTAACCCAAAACATAAACTATGATTTCTCTCCAGAGATGCTCCCAGACCTGCTGAGCTTTTCCAGCAATTTCTATTTTTGTCTCTGATTTACAGCATCCCCAGTTCTTTTGTTTTTTTTTATCTAATTAGCACCCTTTTGCTCTATTATATAAATTGTTGAGATAATTACAAATTTGGCATTCTTGCATTTGTCCTGTGAGTGCCAGATGAAAAGCTTTGGCAACATGAGTGTTTATTCAGCAATGTCTCCATTCTGGGTCCCTTGAAGCCAAAAGGTGTGCGCTTGAGAATATCTAATACACAGCTCTGGCTGGATCTCATTCCCCTCTTTCAAGGCCACACACAATTTCACACCAGTTTGTAATGTTGGAGAGCAGCCAGAAAACCTCAGTTTCTGGTCTCAGTCATCTCCATGAAGGCCATTTTGTCTGTTCTTTCCAGCCTACCCTCCAACCATTACTCCAATCCTGGCGGGAACCAGGAGGGTGGTACAGGCAGTTAAAATGACACCAGTTACTCACTACTCTCAGGTCTTGTTGCTTCACTGTCATGTCTCAATCTTAGCCTGATCCTTTGAGGGGGCACGTGACACAATGTATTGCTGGAAGCCTTTGACTTTTCTTTAAATACTAATGTTCCTGTTGATCTGTGAAGTCAGCCCTTCTTGTAAAAACCCTTCACAGATATCATCTAACCACAAAATTCATTCACTTCTATTTTGTCTGACACTTTCAATGTATATTTGGTTATAACTACTGCAGCAGGACCGTAATGAGCTGCACCCAACCAAGTCAAGCCTGCAGATCATTGATCTACCAGGAGCAGAGAAGCTCATAGAGGATAAGAATGTCTTACACATTCAACAAGGCTCCTTGCTCAACAAGTCACTTCTCGTGTTCACTCAAGTCGTGAGTAATCTGGCTAACTCCCCCTATCCAGACAGAGTTATTAACTACGGGTAAGGACAGAGAGTGGCTGGAAGTGTCTGTTGGGTGGGGGGGCATGATATCATGGAATAACTATGTAAAAAGTCTGAGGAATGAATGATATTGTTGTTGTTATGTCCTCGTTCGACTCAGATTGCTGCTTAATATTTACTTATTAGATAGTCCAACTTAACAGGTATGGAAAGACATCAACAGTGGGTTCACTTTGTTCTACTAAAGTTGGATCAATATTAACTGCTACTTAACTTTGAAATGGCTATTATGTCCCACAAACACATGATTCACAAATGGTCACTTCCTCCACTAACATAGCAATGGGAATAATGCTTGGGTTGTAATTTATTAGCCTGATTCTAATTTGATGGAGATGTGCTGGCTGTATCCATCATCTGAAAAACTCGGGCCAGGGTGAAACGCCCTCTAAAACCAAAGAACCTCACCTTTAAGAGGCTGCTGGCCACTGCGAGGGCTGGTGGGTCTTCAGTCTCAGTAGGGCCACTCAACGTGGTGGTCACTGCTGGGATTGCAGCCGACAGCAGCCAGCATCAATGAGGGAGGTCCGAGAATGGAGGGAAGTGGAGTTGGGCCTCAACAGGGCCAGTCAGGCAGGTATTGGTGATGGAGGCAGGGAATTGTTCATGTGGTCTTTCTGTTGGTTGGGGTGGGTGGGTGCGATCATTGCTGCAGAGAGAGAGAGAGAGAGAGATTTGCCTCTCAAGCTACAGTATGCCTAGCCAGGAGGGATCTCAAAACCCGACCACCCTGAGCCTATAAGGAGGTCTTCAGGGTATATACCATGAGGGAGGTCTCCCTGAGTGACAAAGTGCCCATCCACCACCAGATCTAGTAGAATCAGGCCCTAAACAGGCCATCCATGTTGGCTCTTCGGTTGAATTTCGCCCTCAGGGTGAGAGAGGGGTCATCAGATACCATCTCCCCCATGACTGGTAAAATAGGAGAGAGTGTGGGGCGGTGACGAACACACCATCCTTTGACATCCCAGTCCTTTTAAATTTCCTTTTCACATTTCCTCACCACCAGCGGTCCACAAATCCCAAAGCATTATTGGGGAATTGGATATGTTTGAGTCACATGACACAACACAATGCAAGTGTCTATCTTCCTCTGAGATATATAATATCAACAATAGCTGAGGCTACATCTGATATGTTACTGGATTGCGGTATTGGGCCTCAGAGTTTAATGCTATTTGTCTAGAATGGACTGGGCTGGGCTTTTGGGGAAGGGGTCACAGATTCTGAGCCAGCTTTGGGAGGGGAGTCTCGGAATTGACAGTCCTGGGATTGAATGGCCCTCAAAAAATTAAATTTAACGGTGGACATGGCCATTATCCAATGACCTCTGTGGCCTGGCTAACTATTGCTGGACTATTAATCCAGAGACCCATGTAATGTTCTGGGGACGTGGATTCGAATCCCACCATTGCAGATGAATTCAATAGAAAAAATATGGAATTAAGAATCTAATGATGACCATGTTGGATAGTCCCATCTCGTTCTGTAGTGGCCCTTTAGGGAAGGAAATCTGCCATCCTTACCTGATCTGGCCTGCATGTGACTCCAGATCCACAGTAATGTGGCTGACTCTAAACTTGACTCCGGGAAGTTAAGGAAATTAAGCAATAAATGTTGGCTCAGCAGCGATGCCCACATCCTGTGAATGAATATTAAAAAAAAACCCTGATGCCAATTAGTCCTGAAAATGCTTGGTAACACAGTCACTTTCAGCAACTTCTACCTCGCATTTTGAAGTCTGAAAACACCAAAACACAGCTCCGTAGCTTTCCATAGTTGGTAGGAACTGCAGATGCTGGAGAATTTGAAATAACAAAGTATAGAGCTGGATGAACACAGCAGGCCAAGAGGCATCAGAGGAGCAGGAAGGCTGAAGATGGGTCTAGGCCCAAAATGTCAGCTTTCCCGCTCCTCTGATGCTGCTTGGCCTGCTGTGTTCATCCAGCTCTACACCTTGTTATCTCTGTAGCTTTACATCTATCCGCAATTCCATTTTTATCCATAAAGCTTTAACATGGGGTCACAGCGGAAAAATATCTGGTGGGTGCTGGCCTAGAATCTCTCCCATGATACGCCAATGGAGTCCTCAGCACCTTGAGCCTGAAGTTTGTTGTCTGTTGTGTTGTGGTTGTGTCAACAGTCATGAGGTTGCCACCTGAGTATGCAATGTGACTCTTTCACTGAGACCTCGACGTTAATTCTATCATTTCATATTACAGTGAATCCAAATTGACTCAGCTGACACAAGATGCTTTTGGAGGCAACTGTAAAACTCGGGTCATTTGTTGCCTACGCCCGGAGCCAGAAACCCAGCAGCTGGCTGCAATCTTAAGAACGTGTTCCACCCTCACTCAAGTGAAGAACTTCCCTGTACTGAATGACAACTTTGTTGAGGTATGCGATGGGAAACATCTCCTGCCAATCTGAAGAGGTTCTTGCTCTCATAGAACCCCTACAGCGCAGACAGAGACCATTTGGCCCAACACATCTGCACTGACCCTCTCTCTCTCTCCCTCTCTTTCTCTCTGTGGACCAGTTTGGGGATACAGATGCATCTCCTCCCGTCTTTGACTTCTCCCACCAACGAAGCAGCAGGAAAATGATGGCCAGTGACTCTCCAACTCTTAGGCTGGATAATACACTCTCTAGCTATCGAGGTGAAGGTGTGCATTTGGGCAAAGCTTGTTAAAACCTTGCCCACCACCTCGTCCTTGTCTCCACTGCAGATTAACCAGGGCAGGAAGACGATATAGAGTAAGGGATGCAATTCAAAAGGGGTGCAGGAACAGAGGGACCTGCATGCAAATGATCATTGAAAGTGCTCAGACAGGTCGCAGAAACAGTAAGGTGTTTTCATTGTATTATTAGGGGCATGGAGCACAAAAGAAAGGAGATGGCATTGAGCTTATATAAGTAATGTGTTAGACCTTAGCTGTGTACGGTTCAGGATGCCACGTGATGTGCAAGCATTGGACAGAGCGCAGAAGCAGTTTACCCAGCAATGGTCCCAGGGATGAGAAACATCAGTTACGTGAAGAGATTGAAGAAGCTGGAGCATGGAATGCGTTGCCAGCAGCAGTTGTGGAAGCAACGTCATTGGGGACATTTAAGAGACTGCTGGACATGCATATGGTCACAGAAATTTGAGGGTGCATACATGGGGATCAATGGTCGGCACAACATCGTGGGCTGAAGGGCCTGTTCTGTGCTGTACTGTTCTATGTTCTATGTTCTATGTTCTATGATGGGCTGAATGGCCTTCATCTGCCCCAATAATAATTCTGTGAATTGCCAAACGTCTCATTTTCTGTTGTATTATACAATGCAGTATCCAGAAGGTGGTGCCATTTAACCACATAATCATCTCTATTGGCCATCTCTGCACTGCCATTTTTCCTTGTTACTGCAATTCATCACGAAAACCTTTAGAATGATTGGGGTGGGTGGATGGGGGTAGAGGTTGATTTGACTTTGTACAAAGGCATAAGGTGAGTGACTGGAATTTAATCCATACCAGCTTTCGCTTTCATTGCAGCAGGGTGCAGCATATGCTGAATAAAAGAGTGTTTGTATGAGGTCAGAGAAAAATAAAAAAGGGGTGTGATGTGAGAGATAATAGGAACTGCAGATGCTGGAGAATCCCTTTTCTGATGAAGGGTCTCGGTCCGAAACGTCAGCTTTCCTTCTCCACTGATGCTGCTTGGCCTGCTGTGTTCATCCAGCTCGACACTTTGTTATCAAGGGGTGTGATGTGTTTGGAATCAGACAGAGAAGTTTGGGATTTGCCATATTGTCTGATGAAGGATGGGACAGTGAGGAGGGAGTTGTTAAGATTTGACCCACAAAGGGGAAAGCGAGGACAATCAAAGCCAGGGTTCCCTGGGTGATATTTAGAGAGTTAGACCAAGCAGGAAAACGGTGTCATGGACTCATACAGCGAGGAAACAGTCACTTCGGTCCAACTCATCCGTGCTGACCAAGCTTCCCAAACTGAACTAGTCCCAAATAAAAACTGAAAGAACTGTGGATACTGTAAATCAGGAACAAAAACAGAAGTTGCTGGAAAAGCTCAGTCGGTCTGGCAGCGTCTGTGAAGAAAACAAGAACACAGTTAACATTTCAGGTCTGGTGACCCTTCCTCACTGGACCTGAATCATTAATTCTGATCTGTTTTTCACGGGTCCTGCCAAATTTTCTGAGCTTTTTCAGCAACTTCAGTTTTTGAACTAGTCCCACTTGCGTGCTCCTGACCCATATCCCACTTTTCCTATTCATGTACCTATCCAAGTGGATTTTAAATGTTGTAACTGTACCTGCATCACACACACACACATATACACACACACACACACACACACACACACACACACACACACACACACACACACACACACACACACACACACACACACACACACACACACATGAATTATTTCATCCAAGATGTTTGTGTATTTGGAGACACATTCTGTTTTGCTTAAAAAAACCTGACCCTAGTTTAAAACATGGACAGATTGTAAGAAAGACTTCACACCAAAAATGCATTGTCTGGCCTGAGATATCACCTCTTGCATACATTGATAAAACCCTTAATTATCTCGTGACAATGACTGGAAAGAAATCTGGATATTGCATTTTAACTAGTAGTCTCTTTTGTAACTGATTAAAGGTTCATCAAGAGGCAGCCAGTTTTAGGGTTGTTACGTAGATAACAAAATGTGGAGCTGGATGAAAGGAGCACAAAAGCTGACATTTCGTGCTTAGACCCTTCATCAGAAAAGGGTTGTTACCTTCAGAGTTGATAGGAACTGCAGATGCTGGAGAATCTGAGATAACAAAGTGTGGAGCTGGATGAACACAGCAGGCCAAGCAGCATCAATGCTGTGTCTTATATCCTCTCTCTCACACTACACTTGAGGAATGAGCTGAGCTTCATTTTCAGATAAAACTGTTGGACTATAACCTGATGTTGAGTGATTTTTTGGCTTGTCTTCAGTCAGAGTAGCAAGAGAAATAGTAGCAACAAAGTGTTTGTAGCAACAGTCACAATGCTCCCAGACACACCTGTGAGTTTACCCTGGCTGGTGTGTGTTAAAGGGTGTGCACTTGCTTTCACTCTGTTCTCCCATTGATTTCAGTCACTGGTGACCCAGTACCGAGCACAAATCCTGGCATTGCAACATTGGTCGGCTGAAGCAATGGGAACCAAAGATACAAACGAGAAAGTCGACGCACTCAAGGATCAGATTCGTCGGTTGAACAATGAAAACGTAAGCAAGTAACCCATTGCTTTTAAAACTGTCTCATGTTCAAAGAGTGCAGGAAGGGTGAGATCAGATTGAACAACCCATCAGCATTGACCAGCTGAATATTCCCTTATCCAAAAGAACGTCAAAAGTACTTTTACATTACCTTGTTTGAAAAGACGTTGGAGGTTTTTAAAAAGCATTTATTTTATTTTAAATCAAAGCAAAATACCGTGCATGAGAGATAATGGGAACTGCAGATGCTGGAGATTCCAAGATAATAAAATGTGAGGCTGGATGAACACAGCAGGCCAAGCAGCATCTCAGGAGCACAAAAGCTGACGTTTCGGGCCGAGACCCTTCATCAGAGAGGGGGATGGGGGGAGGGAACTGGAATAAATAGGGAGAGAGGGGGAGGCGGACCGAAGATGGAGAGTAAAGAAGATAGGTGGAGAGGGTGTAGGTGGGGAGGTAGGGAGGGGATAGGTCAGTCCAGGGAAGACGGACAGGTCAAGGAGGTGGGATGAGGTTGGTAGGTAGCTGGGGGTGCGGCTTGGGGTGGGAGGAAGGGATGGGTGAGAGGAAGAACCGGTTAGGGAGGCAGAGACAGGTTGGACTGGTTTTGGGATGCAGTGGGTGGGGGGGAAGAGCTGGGCTGGTTGTGTGGTGCAGTGGGGGGAGGGGATGAACTGGGCTGGTTTAGGGATGCAGTGGGGGAAGGGGAGATTTTGAAACTGGTGAAGTCCACATTGATACCATATGGCTGCAGGGTTCCCAGGCGGAATATGAGTTGCTGTTCCTGCAACCTTCGGGTGGCATCATTGTGGCAGTGCAGGAGGCCCATGATGGACATGTCATCAAGAGAATGGGAGGGGGAGTGGAAATGGTTCGCGACTGGGAGGTGCAGTTGTTTGTTGCGAACTGAGCGGAGGTGTTCTGCAAAGCGGTCCCCAAGCCTCCGCTTGGTTTCCCCAATGTAGAGAAAGCCGCACCGGGTACAGTGGATGCAGTATACCACATTGGCAGATGTGCAGGTGAACCTCTGCTTAATGTGGAATGTCATCTTGGGGCCTGGGATGGGGGTGAGGGAGGAGGTGTGGGGACAAGTGTAGCATTTCCTGCGGTTGCAGGGGAAGGTGCCGGGTGTGGTGGGGTTGGAGGGCAGTGTGGAGCGAACAAGGGAGTCACGGAAAGAGTGGTCTCTCCGGAAAGCAGACGGGGTGGGGATGGAAAAATGTCTTGGGTGGTGGGGTCGGATTGTAAATGGCGGAAGTGTCGGAGGATAATGCGTTGTATCCGGAGGTTGGTGGGGTGGTGTGTGAGAACGAGGGGGATCCTCTTGGGGCGGTTGTGGCGGGGGCGGGGTGTGAGGGATGTGTCGCGGGAAATGCAGGAGACGCGGTCAAGGGCGTTCTCAATCACCGTGGGGGGGAAGTTGCGGTCCTTAAAGAACTTGGACATCTGGGATGTGCGGGAGTGGAATGTCTTATCGTGGGAGCAGATGCGGCGGAGGCGGAGGAATTGGGAATAGGGGATGGAATTTTTGCAGGAGGGTGGGTGGGAGGAGGTGTATTCTAGGTAGCTGTGGGAGTCGGTGGGCTTGAAATGGACATCAGTTACAAGCTGGTTGCCCGAGATGGAGACTGAGAGGTCCAGGAAGGTGAGGGATGTGCTGGAGATGGCCCAGGTGAACTGAAGGTTGGGGTGGAAGGTGTTGGTGAAGTGGATGAACTGTTCGAGCTCCTCTGGGGAGCAAGAGGCGGCGCCGATACAGTCATCAATGTACCGGAGGAAGAGGTGGGGTTTGGGGCCTGTGTAGGTGCGGAAGATGGACTGTTCCACGTAACCTACAAAGAGGCAGGCATAGCTGGGGCCCATGCGGGTGCCCATGGCCACCCCCTTAGTCTGTAGGAAGTGGGAGGAGTCAAAAGAGAAGTTGTTGAGTGTGAGGACGAGTTCCGCTAGGCGGATGAGAGTGTCGGTGGAGGGGGCCTGGTCGGGCCTGCGGGACAGGAAGAAGCGGAGGGCCTTGAGGCCATCTCCATGCGGAATGCAGGTGTACAGGGACTGGACGTCCATGGTGAATATGAGGTGTTGGGGGCCAGGGAATTGGAAGTCCTGGAGGAGGTGGAGGGCGTGGGTGGTGTCACGGACATAGGTGGGGAGTTCCTGGACCAAAGGGGAGAAAATGGAGTCCAGATAGGTGGAGATGAGTTCGGTGGGGCAGGAGCAGGCTGAGACGATGGGTCGACCAGGGCAGGCAGGTTTGTGGATTTTGGGAAGGAGATAGAAACGGGCCGTGCGGGGTTGGGGAACAATGAGGTTGGAGGCTGTGGGTGGGAGGTCCCCTGAGGTGATGAGGTCATGAATGGTGTTGGAGATGATGATTCAGCCCTCCGCTCCCTCCGCTCCAACCCCAACCTCACCATCAAACCCGCAGACAAGGGTGGCGCAGTGGTAGTATGGCGTACTGACCTCTACATCGCCGAGGCCAGACGCCAACTCTCCGACACCACCTCCTACCGCCTCCTCAATCATGACCCCACACCCGACCACCAAACCATCATCTCCAACACCATTCATGACCTCATCACCTCAGGGGACCTCCCACCCACAGCCTCCAACCTCATTGTTCCCCAACCCCGCACGGCCCGTTTCTATCTCCTTCCCAAAATCCACAAACCTGCCTGCCCTGGTCGACCCATCGTCTCAGCCTGCTCCTGCCCCACCGAACTCATCTCCACCTATCTGGACTCCATTTTCTCCCCTTTGGTCCAGGAACTCCCCAACTATGTCCGTGACACCACCCACGCCCTCCACCTCCTCCAGGACTTCCAATTCCCTGGCCCCCAACACCTCATATTCACCATGGACGTCCAGTCCCTGTACACCTGCATTCCGCATGGAGATGGCCTCAAGGCCCTCCGCTTCTTCCTGTCCCGCAGGCCCGACCAGGCCCCCTCCACCGACACTCTCATCCGCCTAGCGGAACTCGTCCTCACACTCAACAACTTCTCTTTTGACTCCTCCCACTTCCTACAGACTAAGGGGGTGGCCATGGGCACCCGCATGGGCCCCAGCTATGCCTGCCTCTTTGTAGGTTACGTGGAACAGTCCATCTTCCGCACCTACACAGGCCCCAAACCCCACCTCTTCCTCCGGTACATTGATGACTGTATCGGCGCCGCCTCTTGCTCCCCAGAGGAGCTCGAACAGTTCATTCACTTCACCAACACCTTCCACCCCAACCTTCAGTTCACCTGGGCCATCTCCAGCACATCCCTCACCTTCCTGGACCTCTCAGTCTCCATCTCGGGCAACCAGCTTGTAACTGATGTCCATTTCAAGCCCACCGACTCCCACAGCTACCTAGAATACACCTCCTCCCACCCACCCTCCTGCAAAAATTCCATCCCCTATTCCCAATTCCTCCGCCTCCGCCGCATCTGCTCCCACGATAAGACATTCCACTCCCGCACATCCCAGATGTCCAAGTTCTTTAAGGACCGCAACTTCCCCCCCACGGTGATTGAGAACGCCCTTGACCGCGTCTCCTGCATTTCCCGCGACACATCCCTCACACCCCGCCCCCGCCACAACCGCCCCAAGAGGATCCCCCTCGTTCTCACACACCACCCCACCAACCTCCGGATACAACGCATTATCCTCCGACACTTCCACCATTTACAATCCGACCCCACCACCCAAGACATTTTTCCATCCCCACCCCTGTCTGCTTTCCGGAGAGACCACTCTCTCCGTGACTCCCTTGTTCGCTCCACACTGCCCTCCAACCCCACCACACCCGGCACCTTCCCCTGCAACCGCAGGAAATGCTACACTTGTCCCCACACCTCCTCCCTCACCCCCATCCCAGGCCCCAAGATGACATTCCACATTAAGCAGAGGTTCACCTGCACATCTGCCAATGTGGTATACTGCATCCACTGTACCCGGTGCGGCTTTCTCTACATTGGGGAAACCAAGCGGAGGCTTGGGGACCGCTTTGCAGAACACCTCCGCTCAGTTCGCAACAAACAACTGCACCTCCCAGTCGCAAACCATTTCCACTCCCCCTCCCATTCTCTTGATGACATGTCCATCATGGGCCTCCTGCACTGCCACAATGATGCCACCCGAAGGTTGCAGGAACAGCAACTCATATTCCGCCTGGGAACCCTGCAGCCTAATGGTATCAATGTGGACTTCACCAGTTTCAAAATCTCCCCTTCCCCCACTGCATCCCTAAACCAGCCCAGTTCATCCCCTCCCCCCACTGCACCACACAACCAGCCCAGCTCTTCCCCCCCACCCACTGCATCCCAAAACCAGTCCAACCTGTCTCTGCCTCCCTAACCGGTTCTTCCTCTCACCCATCCCTTCCTCCCACCCCAAGCCGCACCCCCAGCTACCTACCAACCTCATCCCACCTCCTTGACCTGTCCGTCTTCCCTGGACTGACCTATCCCCTCCCTACCTCCCCACCTACACCCTCTCCACCTATCTTCTTTACTCTCCATCTTCGGTCCGCCTCCCCCTCTCTCCCTATTTATTCCAGTTCCCTCCCCCCATCCCCCTCTCTGATGAAGGGTCTAGGCCCGAAACGTCAGCTTTTGTGCTCCTGAGATGCTGCTTGGCCTGCTGTGTTCATCCAGCCTCACATTTTATTATCTCAAAATACCGTGCATGCCTGGAAATCTGAATGAAACATAGAGAATGCTGGAGAAACTCAGCAGGTCTGGCAGCATCTGTGGAGGCAGAGAAACAGAGGTAACATTTCAAGCCCAGTACGATGCATCTGAAGTTTCTTCAGCATTTTCTGTTTTTATTTTCAGATTTCCAGCATCAGAAATATTTAGCTCAATTATCCTTTTATTTTGTATTTCTTCATTTAGGCATAAACACAGAAAAAAGAAGGTGCTGTCTAATTCACCAAGGTTCGTTAGACAGCACCTTCTAAATCCTGACCACTTCCATCTAGAAGGAGAAGGGCAGAAGGAACATGGGAGCACCATCATCTGCAAATTCCCCTCCAAGCCACTCACCATTGTGACTTGGAAATATATCACTAATTCTTCAGTGGCGCTGGGTTAAAATTCTGGACATCCTTCCCTAACAGCATTTTGGGTCAACCTACAGCACATAGACTGCAGTGGTTCAAGAAGACAGCTCACCATTGCTTTCTCAAGGGGGAAACAGGAGACGGACAATAAGTGCTGGCCAGCCAGCAACCCGTAACACAGCGGTGAATAAGAAAACCTTGCCTTTTACATTCTTCCATTCCTAGTTGAACAGTTTTGATCCTGTCCATTCAGCACCAGCCAAAACTGGAGGAACTCAGTAGGTCTGGCAGCATCTGTGGAGAGAGAAAGAGACTTAATCTTTTGATTCTGGTATGACTCTGCCTTAAATCTGAGTGAAACATGGAGATTGTTGGAGAAACTTCCAAACAGTCATACCGGACTTGAAATGTTACCCTGTTTCTCTCTCCGCAGATGCTGCCAGACCTGCTGAGTTTCTCCAGTGTTCTCTGTGTTTATTTCTTTTATTTTGAGGCTGTATTCAAGACTGATGGGTACAGCAGTGAGAAGTGACAGTGTCTTTATCTCCCTCTGACGTTTGCAATGTTACAGTTATATTTATTTGATTCTCCTTGACTCTTGAGGTGAAGATACATGAATCTAAAACCAAAGTTAAAACATTGCTCTACATTGGGGAAACCAAGCGGAGGCTTGGGGACCGCTTTGCAGAACACCTCCACTTGGTTCGCAACAAACAACTGCACCTCCCAGTCGCGAACCATTTCAACTCCCCCTCCCATTCATCAGATGACATGTCCATCATGGGCCTCCTGCAGTGCCACAAGGATGCCACCCGAAGGTTGCAGGAACAGCAACGCATATTCCGCTTGGGAACCCTGCAGTCCAATGGTATCAATGTGGACTTCACAAGCTTCAAAATCTCCCCTTCCCCTACTGCATCCCAAAACCAGCCCAGTTCTTCCCCTCCCCCCCACTGCATCCCAAAACCAGCCCAGCTCCTCCCCTCCCCCCACTGCATCCCAAAACCAGCCCAGCCTGTCTCTGCCTCCCTAACCTGTTCTTCCTCTCACCCATCCCTTCCTCCCACCTCAAGCCGCACCTCCATTTCCTACCTATCACCTCATCCCGCCTTCTTGACCTGTCCATCTTCCCTGGACTGACCTATCCCCTCCCTACCTCCCCACCTATACTCTCCTCTCTACCTCTCTTGTTTTCTCTCCATCTTCGGTCCGCCTCCCCGTCTCTCCCTATTTATTCCAGAACTCTCACCCCATCCCCTTCTCTGACGAAGGGTCTAGGCCCGAAACGTCAGCTTTTGTGCTCCTGAGATGCTGCTTGGCCTGCTGTGTTCATCCAGCTCCACACTTTGTTACCTTAAAACATTGCTCTCTTTCTTCTTGGATGTGAATGATCACACAGCATTATGTTGAAGAATGTTTTTTAAAATATTCATTCATGGGATGAGGGCACCGCTGGCTGGATCAGCATTTACTAAACAAGCCTAATTGCCCAGAGGGCAGTTATGAGTCAGCCACATTGCTGTGGGTCTGGAGTCACATGTAGGCCAGACCAGGTAAGGATGGCAGTTTCCTTCCCAAAAGGGGCATTAGTGAACCACTCTTCCCCTGGTATTTGGTCAAACATCTGTCCCTCAATGTAGAAACAGGGGTGGGCCATTTAGCTCCTCAAGCCTGTTTCAGCATTTAGTGAGATCATGGCTGATCTGTGGCCTAACTCTATATACCTACCTTTGGCCTATATCCTCTAATACCTTTACTTAACAAAAATCTATCCACTTCAGGTTTAAAACTAACAATTGATCTTGCATCCACTGTCATTAGTGGAAGACAATTCCAAACATCTGCCTCCGTTTGTGTGTAGACGTGCTTCCTAACATCTCTCCTGAATGGTCTGGCCCTAATTCTCAGAGAATGCATCCAGTTCTAGAAATGCCAACTGGTGGAAATAGTTTATCTTCCCTGCCACTAATACTGATGGGGCTTTGGAGGAATTTCTTCCCATCAGAGGGTCATGAGTCTTTGGAATTCTCATAGGGTAGAAGAGGCTGAGTCACAATGTATTCAAGGTTGGTGTCGATGGTGTTTGGTTGACAAGGGAGTCAAGGATAATGGGGAGCAGGAGGGAATGTGAAGCTTAGAACAAGATCAGATTGGCATTGAATGGTGGAGCAGAGCTGAGGGGCCAAATGGACTACCTGCTCCTATTTCTCATGTCCTTTTGTGTGGGCTTGCTGTGAACAAATTGACTCCTGTTTGCCCTCCACTACAATAGTGACCACACTTCGATAAATATTTAACTGATGGTTAAGCAGAACAAGTGGATGTGAAAGTCCTCTATATATGCAAATTTTCATGTTATTATGAAATTTGTAGATGAAGCACTCACAGAATTATGGCTTTTGTGTGTTTTACTATGAACAGGAGGTCTCTTCAACTGTATTGAGTATGCAACATCATTTTGTTTACCCCTATCAGTCTCACTGGGTCTGTGTGAATCAGCCACTTATTGTCAGTAAGAGTGTGGAATGTACCAATTGTGAGTGATTGGCGATCACCAAAAAGTGCAACATTAACAGATTTATTTTTAAATTGGTACATTTTCTGAAGAAATGATGTAGAGTAGGGCAATAGTAGCTCATTAAGACACCCCTAAAGTAAAGTGTGAATATTTGCTGTCTGTTATACAACGACACCAGAACTTGCCTTTGTCCACAGCACAATTGCTGACTAGATCTGTCGTTATCAGTGTGTTATACTTTTGGGGTTTAAGACAATTCTTAGATAACAAAACACATTAATCCTTTGTATGGAGCAGCTTTCACTCCATGGTTCAGATTACAAGGTAATCTATTCCTCACAGCCATACAGCATGGTGATATTTAGCACAGCGTGTTTTCACAATATTTGGCCTGGCCGCAAAATTCCTTGAATAGTCTGCTTTAATAAAGGAACAAATCCAACAAGTGGCCAGTTGATGCCACAATCCTGCTGTCAGGGTTATTACTGTGCAGTGCTGTGATGAATGATGATTCAGTGCTTTTCCAAGAATTACCACTGTGATTTGATATCATAGGCACAGCTACGAGATAGGAATGAACGTTTGTATGACAAACTCGGAGAGCTACAGGGGAGAATGGGACAGATGGCTGGATCAAAAAATGACCTCTCCTCCAAACTCGTGTTCAGTGAGGAAGAAAAACTGAAGGTGAGATCCTCCACAACAACAACTTATGTTGATATAAGTCATAAAACATCACAGGCCTATTATAGAGCACGGTAGTTCTCCTAGTGTGACACATATTAGGTCAAGTGACCCAGCTTAATCAAAGAGGTCAATTTTAAGAAATGTTTCAAAAATGGAAGATGAGGTAGAGAAGGGTAGCTGCAAGCCATAGAGATGTGAGTGAGTGTCTTCAACTCAAAGGTCAGCTGTTGCCAGTAGCCGCTATTTCCCTCCAACGAAGCATTATCACTCCAAGGAATCAACAAAGGAGCACACATCTCCCAAATCTCTCCCAAGAAAACCAAGAATTCTGTTGGAGATCGGTCCCTCAAGCAAAAGAATAGGAGTGAGCAGAGAAAGTGGAGTAAAGTTGCAAAATGTTCACACTAAAATGTGACTGGTTGATGGAGTACTTTAAAAGGGAGTTGCAGATTCACTCAGGGTTTGGTGATTGAGTATATGTGAAAGCAACTATGTTAGCCAGACAGCTGTTTACATGGGATTGGTGTCTGGGCTCTGGGTAAGCTGCCCTGTCTTACCATTCTCTGTATATAGATACATTTGAAAGGGAATGTTTCTAACCCTTTGATCCCTTAAAGACCGAACAAGTGTTAAATTTCTTTGTCTAAGCATTTACTCATGCATGCAATGGGAGATGTTCCTATCAAACGTGGCATATAACTCCCTGATGTGCTACAAAACAGTGGTTTTGAATAATTTTTATATCCAACAGTAGCATTCTACTCCAGATTCCAAGTTAGTACACATGACTATATTATCCGATTATGTTTTATTTGTGCACATAATTATAATTGCCAATCAAATCATTGCATGTTTTCGCAAGTACATTAACCAATCAAATCATTGCATGTGCACATCTACTGACTGTACTTTATGATTATTAAACTCTTTAGTGTCCTTTTTAACCCCCTTTCACATTCAATAAGTCTTGTCGCTGTTCACTCGCAAGAGTGCATTCTCACATTACTGCTACTTTGCTAGCTGAGATGAAATACCATCACACAGCTCATGACACTGAATACGGCACATTCTCTCTGACTCCATATCAAAGCTGAGCTATCCAAAGAATTCCTCAGAGCAGTTAGCTCATTGCAATTTCTTCATCGATCAATTTTAATTTTGTCCCAAACTCAGAATGCATTTTCTTTTTTATTGTGGGACCCTATAATGTTAAGACTGATTTGTTGATTCACCCTCAGATATTCCTCTTATGTATTTAGATTTCCAAGGATCTGATTGATTTGCAAATCCAGACAAACAAGTTTCGGGAGCAATATGAAGCTGAGAACTTTGAGCTGAAGAATAAGGTACTCATTCCCTGCTAATTTCACTACAATATTTTAAATGGTTGTTATTTTAACCATTGTAGATTTAACTGTATTGAAAAATAATGAAAAGAAGTGCGAACTGTTGTGAACACACTGCTGATGCTTAATATATAATTTTTTTCTCAAGTATGAGGTAAATACAGAAGAAGCAAATTATGATTAACATTGACAAAATATTGGTTTGTCCTCAAGTAGAATATGCATTCATTTCTGGGCACCACATCTTTAGAAGGATGTGAAGCTTTTAGAGAAGTTGTTGGAAGGATTTATGAGAAAGATTCATTGATATGTGGGGGAAATGTAGAGAATGCTGCAGAAACTCAGTTAGTCTGGCAGGACTTGTGGAGAGAGAAACAGAGTTAATGTTTTAGATCCAAATCTTTAGAACTGATGAAATGTTACGCTGGTGTGTGGAGGGAGACAGACATCTATGATGGGGTGCAGGCTTTAGGCTGTGACTATAGAGAGGTCCGATGATGGAGCTGGTCATCTGCAAACAGATAGCTTTCTTATTTAGTAACAGAAAGACCAGGTAATCTGATTATCTGAAATGAAGGAGAGGAATAAGCAGTTCGATAAGATGTCCCTAAGCAAAAATATAGATAACCAATCAAAAGCATCTAATGAAAATCAGGAAAGCAGTCTGAGGATAAATTATTTCTGATAAAGATCTGTACCTGCTGGACTGGGAAGTGGAGATTACAGTATTAGAGAGAGATGAATGTATTTTTTGAAGGTTCTCTGCAATACGTTCATGAAGCATTTTTATCAAGGAGAGGGAGTTAAACACTGTGACATAACAACCAGAAGTGTTGAGAATGATGGCATTAATGTAAGAATACATTCAAGTCATTGATAACAGCCAATGTTAGGTTTTCATACAATCTCTACATCGTGGAAACAGGCCCTTCAGCTCAACAAGTCCACACCAACCCTCAGAACATCCCACCCAGACCCATCGCCCTAATCTACATGTCCCTGAACATTATGGGCAATTTAGCATGGCCAATCCATCTATCTGCATATTTTTGGATTGTGGCAGGAAACCCACAGAAATATGGCAAAAGAAGGGTGGGGAGACCCTGCAAATCTGAATTATTGCTAAAAAGAGAGAAATATCTGTTATGGTTTCTGTTTGTCTTGCAAATCCTCACGACAATTTATATTATAGAAGAAATGGTGCTAAATGGTTGACAAGTCAATCTGGTTTAGCCGAGGTATTACCATGGAGAATGCAAATGGGAACTAAAGTTCCTCAAACTCCTGGATAATTTAAAAAAGGCTTGAACAGTTTCCTTTTTTTTGCAGAGGACATGTCCCTTTGTTTGAATATAATGTTCCTTCCAGCAAGCGTTAAGTGAGCCACATTACAAGCTCAACTGAATATCTTGTTTTTATTGTAGCTATTGGCCTCCTCTGGATTGATCAGCAAGTGCTGCCCAAACATGGAACTGCTAATAAAAATTGAAAGCACTGTGGATGTTGTAAGTCAGAAACAAAAACAGAAGTTGCTGGAAAAGCTCAGCGAGTTTGCAGCGTCTGTGCAGAGAAAGCAGAGTTAACATTCTGGGTCCAGTGACCCTTTGCCAGAACTGAGCTTTTCCAGGAATTTCTGTTTTTATTTCTGATTTACAGCATCTGCAGTTCTTTCAGTTTTTATTTGGTATTTAACTCACTGCCACATCTCTTCTAGGCAAGTCCACCTTGAAAACATACTGCTCCTCTCTCTAACAGTTCTGAGGAAGGGTCAATGGACTTGAAACTTTAACTCTGACTTCTCTCCACAGATGCTGGCAGGCCTGCTGAGCTTTTCCAGCAATTTCTGTTCTTTGTCAAGAAATTGCATATAATGGTAGACTGGTATGGGTTTGGAAGTGTGGTCTGGTTGTAATAAATGGGATGCAAATACACGCAGATAAGCTTCTAATCAGATCCCACCCCGCCCCATGCCCAACCGCCTGGCAAGGAAGCCATCTTGCTCTCAATGGAGCGAGGACTGAACTGCAAACATTTATCTCGGTGATGAGAATCTGAAATTTGGACTCTGGCCCGATTAAACCATCACTGTCATTGCTATTCCCACCACCACAGGGAGTGGAAAATTGTGCCCACAATTCTTTTCCAAGTATTTTTTCAACTCTAAAAGCTAATTCCTCACCACAGCACTGCCAACCATTGGCTTTCTACCAGGTTAATAAGTTCACAAATGACAGATAGGATGTGGTCACCTCATTGCTGATCGTGGGAGCACAAACTTGCTGCCATGCTGACACAGTGACTACACATATGAAGTATTTGGATGTGAGTGCTTTGGGAAATCCTGAGGTCGTGGCAGGTGCTATAGCAATGTACATCTGTTCTTCTCCCCGCTAACAAAGAGGCACTTTAACACTGAGTGAGCTGACTCACACAAGCATAAACTTTGCAAATCATTAGCCAGATTTCATTTAATATTTCTGCACTGACACTCTACAATCCTTGCTTGTGAGGTTGTGAGGTGAATTGAATTCTCCTCGACATTAGGATGTTGCTTAGCAACAAGCATGCAGCCGCTGTCATGGATTGCTTTGCTTGATAAACCTTCAGGTACAGACAAAAGGTCTGTTTTGTGTTTTGCAACAATCTTTGATCCGGAAGCAGTTCAGTCAGGGAAACTTGTAATTTCTGTAAAATGTCTGATTTTCTTTTAAAGAGTGAAAGTGTGTGCTGGAGTCAGGTTTGACACTTTCCTCAGGAAGAGGTCAGGGGCAACCCCAGGGACTGCCAGAAGCAGAGGTGTGTCTTATCAGCACCTCATCTCTGCAAGGAAGAAGAAGAGAAAATAAAAGCCCTTCAGCCTTCAGTCCTTTCACCCCAGACCCCTCCACATAGACTCCCCGTACCCCATGCCCATCATTCTTCCCACTCAATCCCCATGGCGCCTCAAACTCCCATGCCAACCCATTCCCTTATAGCCTTCCTTTACAGAATCTCAGAATTTCTATGGTGCAAAATGAGGCCATTCAGCCTGTCAGACCTGCCCTGGTTCTATTCCCTAGTGCCAATCTCCTGCCTTTCCCCATACCCTTCTCTCCATTTCTATTAAAAGAATTTTCTGATGCCCTCTTGGATGCTTCCATTGAGCCCATCTCCACCATATTTCCACGCTCTCCATATAATCTAAGCCAGCTTGATGCCAACTTGTACCTCACCAATCACCCTCTGCACCCTTACACTTCTTTTGCTCACTCATCTGGTATCACCCATGGGCAGATCTCAGTGCCCACGCTCAAATTAAATAAAATTCTTAACTGCTGATGGTGGAAATCAATGATGATGTGATTTTTTTTAAAAAACAAAACATTACATTTAACTTCCTTCAAGTACTTAATTCCTTATAAAAACAAACATTTCTAATCATAGCCCCACTTCAAAGATTTATAAGCACTTGGAGCTGCCAGTCGAGTCATGAATGGACAGGTAACCCTCTGCGATAATGAGAAGTTTTGAAGTTAATCATCCACCACTAATCCTATCGAGATTAGTCTCAGCCTTATGTCAATTAGCAGAATGAATACCAAAAAAGGATTGAAATAGCAAGCACAGATTTTATTAAAACTGCAGATATGTTTTCTCAAAAAGCAAGACATTTAAATGCCGTCGAAGCTTTATAGTTCCCTTGTACATCCCTTGTCAGCTCTCTTGATAGATCTAATGCATCTTTCCACCATTTATCCCCATTTGTGTCCACTTCTAACAACCGCAAAGCACAATTGGCCTCCCCAAATGGCAACTTACCTCTTCCAATGGTGTCCTGGACCAGATCCAAAATCTTTTCAAATGTGTACCCTGCCTTTACAAAATATTCTGCTAAGTTTAGACCAGCTCCTGTTAGCTGTAAAGTGCACAAGTCATATTTTGGACATCCCACGAGCAAAATGTGGTTCTGGTTGAAGGCAGATGAACTGTAACATGTCTAAATTGCCTTTGTGAATCATGGATGTGCAAAGTGCAAGTCATCCCTGTTCCCCAAAGTACCCCAGACCTGGAAAAATGTTAGGGGCAGGGTCTAGGGGCCATAACTTCTGGAATCAGGCTTCCAATACCAATTTAGAACATAGAATTGCGTGGCACAAGAATGGGCCCCTTGGCCCACGATGTTGTGCTGAACATGACGCCAAATTAAACTAATCCATTCTGCCTGACCTTGGTCCATATCCCTCCATTCCTCGCTTATTCAAATGCTGATCCAAATGTCCCTTAAATGCCCCCATCAAGCACCCCTATCATATTTGCCTTCACCACCTCCCCTGGCAGTGAATTCCAGATTCCTACCTGCCCCATATGTTTCATTTGCACTTGCCCCTCTCATCTTAAATGCACGCACCCGAGTTTTAGACATTTCAACTCTGGCAAAAAGATTCTGACCGTCAACCCCATCTGTACATCCCGTATTTTTATAGATTTCTATCAAGCCTCCCCTCAGACCTTGCCACTCTAGAGAAAACAACCTGATTTTTTATAGCGATCAGAGATAATGGGAACTGCAGATGCTGGAGAATCCAAGATGACAAAGTGTGGAGCTGGATGAACACAGCAGGCCAAGCAGCATCTCAGGAGCACAAAAGCTGATGTTTTGGGCCTAGACCCTTCATCAGAGAGGGGGATGGGGTGAGGGTTCTGGAATAAATAGGGAAAGAGGGGGAGGCGGACCGAAGATGGAGAGAAAAGAAGATAGGTGGAGAGGAGAGTATAGGTGGGGAGGTAGGGAGGGGATAGGTCAGTCCAGTGAAAACAGAAAGGTCAAGGAGGTGGGATGAGGTGGTAGGTAGGAAATGGAGGTGAAGCTTGAGGTGGGAGGAAGGGATCAGTGAGAGGAAGAACAGGTTTGGGAGACGGGGACAAGCAGGGCTGGTTTTGGGATGCAGTGGAGGGAGGGAACGAGCTGCGCTGGTTTTGGGATGCAGTGGGGGGAGGGGACGAACTGGGCTGGTTTTGGGATGCAGTAGGGGAAGGGGAGATTTTGAAGCTTGTGAAGTCCACGTTGATACCATTGGGCTGCAGAGTTCCCGAACGGAATATGAGTTGCTGTTCCTGCAACCTTCGGGTGGCATCATTGTGGCACTGCAGGAGGCCCATGATGGACATGTCGCCTGAGGAATGGGAGGGGGAGTTAAAATGGTTCGCGACTGGGAGGTGCAGTTGTTTATTGCGAACCGAGCGGAGGTGTTCTGCAATGTGGCCCCTAAGCCTCCGCTTGGTTTCCCCAATGTAGAGGAAGCCACACCGGGTACAGTGGATACAGTAAACCACATTGGCAGATGTGCAGGTGAACATCTGCTTAATATGGAAAGTCACCTTGGAGCCTGGAATGGGGGTGAGGGAGGAGGTGTGGGGGCAAGTGTAGCACTTCCTGCGGTTGCAGGGGAAATGCCAGGTGTGGTGGGGTTGGAGGGAAGTGTGGAGCTGACAAGGGAGTCACGGAGAGAGTGGTCTCTCCAGAAGGCAGACAAGGATGGGGATGAAAAAATGTCTTCAGTGGTGGGGTCGGATTGTAGATGGCGGAAGTGTCGGAGAATGATGCGTTGTATCCGGAGGTTGGTGGGGTGGTATGTGAGAATGAGGGGGATCCTCTTGGGGCGGTTGTGACGGGGGTGGGGTGTGAGGGATGTGTTACGGGAAATGTGGGAGACGCGGTCAAGGGCGTTTTCGACCACTGTGGGGGGAAAAGTTGCGGTCCTTGAAGAACCTGGACATCTGGGATGTGTGGGAGTGGAATGCCTCATCCTGCGAGCAGATGCAGCGGAGGCCTCTCCTTATAGGCCATACCCTCTAATTCAGGCAGCATCCTGGTAAACCTCTTCTGCACCCTCTCCAAAGCCTCCACACACTTCCTGCAATGTTGCCTAATTCATGGACTGTCCCCTATGTAGGATTCCAGGACAAAGAATTTCTAGCTGCTTGAACCACTTTGTGGGTGGGGAGATTGCTTTGCATCAATTGATTGTGTGGTAAATTCCAGGACCCTTGTTGCTATTCTAGTGGCTGTCACCCAGAATGCAGTGATATCTACCTGTATGTCTGACACCAACGTGGGAGTTGAATATTAACATTGAGTACACTAGACCATTACAACTATTCACAGGTTTCGCAGACCCTGAAAAGATTGTTGAAGGAAGTGTTTGTCTTTCTTTCACTACCACTCTTGCTGATGTTTTCACTTTTGCAGATTTTATTCCTTGAAAACAGAACAATGGAGCTGGAATTGCAGAAGGACAAATGTGCACATGAGTGTCAGATGGCTAATGATCGTCTAAGAGCAGTGGAGAGAAACCATAAGGAACTGGCAGACGAGTACATTGTCCTGAAGAGCAATTATGTGGCCCTGAGTAAACGGCATGAAAATGAGGTGACAGCAGTGTTAACAAAAGCTTCTGCTGGAGTTTACAGCAGATGAAAGCCCTTCTGATAATCTGCCAAGCAACCCCGAATGTGGTTGTGTTAAACTCCATCCAAAGTGGGTGACTTTTGGTAACATCACAAAACATCTTTAAAATTATTCTCACTGCTTTATACATTCTTTGCTCAAGGGCAGCTTCTATTGTCAAACCCATAATTGCCCCTGAGAAGGTGGTGGTGAGTTGCTTTCTTAATTATTGCAGTCCGTTAGGTATAAGTACCCCCACAGTGCTGGTGGGATGGCAGAGCCAATACGATGAGCCAGCTAACAATGGAGGAATGGTGATAAGATTCCCAGTCAGAATGATGTTGGAGAGGAACATGCAATTGGTGGTGTTCCCATGCATCTGCTGCCCTTGTCTTTGTTAATGGTAGACCCTGTGGATGTATCTCCATATCCCTCAATGTTGTTTGTATCTACAAGTCTAGTGATCTGTCTTGAATATGCTCAATATTCAGACCTTCTGGGCAGGGAATTCCTAGACCCTCTAAGAGACAAGTTTCCTCCTTACATTTCAGTCTTAAATGGCTCATTCTGCAACTGTGTCCCTAGGTTCTGGAACGCATTAGGAGAAACACACATCTCTAAGCTCAGACAGCCAGCACAGACAATGCCAGATGGACATTCTGTGATGCTTATATAATTCCACAGCTTGTTAAGAACATAAGAGTTAGGAACAGGAACAAGCAATTCAGCCCTTCCAGCCTGCTCCACCATTTAAAACCATCATGGCTGATTTCATCTCAGCCTCAACTCCACTTTCCTGCTCACTCCCCATAACTCTTCATTCTATGGAAAATCTATCTCCTTCTCACATTTACTCAATGTCCCAGCACCACTGTGCTCTGGGATAGTGAATTCCACAGATTTGAAAGAAGTAATTTCTCCTCATCTCTGCTACCCCATATTCCTAATTTATGATATCTCATTCCTTTCTACATCAACTTCATTAAACCCCTGTAGCACCTTATATATCTCAATTAGATCTCCACGTTCTAGATACATTTCCTTAATCAGCCTGTTCTTTGGAGGTGGTGAGACTTGGAGTTTGGCCCTCTAGCTCAGAGATAGGGGAACTACCACAGTGCCTACGAGAGCAGTTCTCCAGCCAGTATGCTAAGTTAGCGACTGGATCGATTATTCTGCTATCATGGGAGAACATACCAAGCGGCGGAAGAAGAGGGATTTTTATTTTGAGATAACAAGGTGTAGAGCTTGATGAACACGTTCATCCAGGCTTATACCTTGTTATCAGAGATAATGGGAACTGCAGATGCTGGAGATTCCAAGATAATAAAATGTGAGGCTGGATGAACACAGCAGGCCAAGCAGCATCTCAGGAGCACAAAAGCTGACGTTTCGGGCCTAGACCCTTCATCAGAGAGGGGGATGGGGGGAGGGAACTGGAATAAATAGGGAGAGAGGGGGAGGCGGACCGAAGATGGAGAGTAAAGAAGATAGGTGGAGAGGGTGTAGGTGGGGAGGTAGGGAGGGGATAGGTCAGTCCAGGGAAGACGGACAGGTCAAGGAGGTGGGATGAGGTTAGTAGGTAGCTGGGGGTGCGGCTTGGGGTGGGAGGAAGGGATGGGTGAGAGGAAGAACCGGTTAGGGAGGCAGAGACAGGTTGGACTGGTTTTGGGATGCAGTGGGTGGGGGGGAAGAGCTGGGCTGGTTGTGTGGTGCAGTGGGGGGAGGGGATGAACTGGGTTGGTTTAGGGATGCAGTAGGGGAAGGGGAGATTTTGAAACTGGTGAAGTCCACATTGATACCATATGGCTGCAGGGTTCCCAGGCGGAATATGAGTTGCTGTTCCTGCAACCTTCGGGTGGCATCATTGTGGCAGTGCAGGAGGCCCATGATGGACATGTCATCAAGAGAATGGGAGGGGGAGTGGAAATGGTTTGCGACTGGGAGGTGCAGTTGTTTGTTGCGAACTGAGCGGAGGTGTTCTGCAAAGCGGTCCCCAAGCCTCCGCTTGGTTTCCCCAATGTAGAGAAAGCCGCACCGGGTACAGTGGATGCAGTATACCACATTGGCAGATGTGCAGGTGAACCTCTGCTTAATGTGGAATGTCATCTTGGGGCCTGGGATGGGGGTGAGGGAGGAGGTGTGGGGACAAGTGTAGCATTTCCTGCGGTTGCAGGGGAAGGTGCCGGGTGTGGTGGGGTTGGAGGGCAGTGTGGAGCGAACAAGGGAGTCACGGAGAGAGTGGTCTCTCCGGAAAGCAGACAGGGGTGGGGATGGAAAAATGTCTTGGGTGGTGGGGTCGGATTGTAAATGGTGGAAGTGTCGGAGGATAATGCGTTGTATCCGGAGGTTGGTAGGGTGGTGTGTGAGAACGAGGGGGATCCTCTTGGGGCGGTTGTGGCGGGGGCGGGGTGTGAGGGATGTGTCGCGGGAAATGCGGGAGACGCGGTCAAGGGCGTTCTCAATCACCGTGGGGGGGAAGTTGCGGTCCTTAAAGAACTTGGACATCTGGGATGTGCGGGAGTGGAATGTCTTATCGTGGGAGCAGATGCGGCGGAGGCAGAGGAATTGGGAATAGGGGATGGAATTTTTGCAGGAGGGTGGGTGGGAGGAGGTGTATTCTAGGTAGCTGTGGGAGTCGGTGGGCTTGTAATGGACATCAGTTACAAGCTGGTTGCCTGAGATGGAGACTGAGAGGTCCAGGAAGGTGAGGGATGTGCTGGAGATGGCCCAGGTGAACTGAAGGTTGGGGTGGAAGGTGTTGGTGAAGTGGATGAACTGTTCGAGCTCCTCTGGGGAGCAAGAGGCGGCGCCGATACAGTCATCAATGTACCGGAGGAAGAGGTGGGGTTTGGGGCCTGTGTAGGTGCGGAAGATGGACTGTTCCACGTAACCTACAAAGAGGCAGGCATAGCTGGGGCCCATGCGGGTGCCCATGGCCACACAACCAGCCCAGCTCTTCCCCCCCACCCACTGCATCCCAAAACCAGTCCAACCTGTCTCTGCCTCCCTAACCGGTTCTTCCTCTCACCCATCCCTTCCTCCCACCCCAAGCCGCACCCCCAGCTACCTACTAACCTCATCCCACCTCCTTGACCTGTCCGTCTTCCCTGGACTGACCTATCCCCTCCCTACCTCCCCACCTACACCCTCTCCACCTATCTTCTTTACTCTCCATCTTCGGTCCGCCTCCCCCTCTCTCCCTATTTATTCCAGTTCCCTCCCCCCATCCCCCTCTCTGATGAAGGGTCTAGGCCCGAAACGTCAGCTTTTGTGCTCCTGAGATGCTGCTTGGCCTGCTGTGTTCATCCAGCCTCACATTTTATTATCTTATACCTTGTTATCTCAGATTCTCCAGCATCTGCATTTCCTACTATCTCTGATTTTTGTGTTAAGCTTAATAAAATTGCTGATTAAAACTGTCCAGCTGTTTGAAGTCAAGTATTTCTCTTCATACTGTTTTGACATAACCAGACCCATAAATTAAAATGAGGGATAATATATTCCCAGCCAGCTGTTTGCAAACATAACCACCTCTATATATCCCCTACTGGGGCAATATTGTTTTCTGTGGGTGTTCAAACTCCTCATTGTTTGGTAATTTCCTTGTTTGGTCAATGGATACTGTCCCCTTTGATGTAACGTTTGCTCCGGACCATGCCACTAGATGAGGACTTCATGCTTCATTTGCGCCCGGGGTTTGTGGAGTTAGGCTCAGGCGATGATGAAGCGAAACGAGTGCAACTTCTGGTGCCGGCGGTTCTCAGGCGGCCGGACATCTCAGTTCAAGGTCGGATCTCTGAGCGGCGGGGTCCGGCGCGGTTATGGTGACAAAAACTCAACTTCAAACCGCAAACAACCTCTTAAGAAATGGAAATATAGAAGCATCAAAACAGTCACCCATTTCCTATTCATTTCCTCTCAGTTCGTAAATCTTAAACGCGCAGGTGGAGCTTTAGAACAATCTTAAACAACGAGGAAAAGTCCCAAAATTGACCGCTTAAGCTTCTATACATATTGTCCAAGATATAGCACAGGTTTTAAAAAGAATTATTTAAATTTTAAACATATTCAAAAGCAGGGCAGTTAGAATTTTTTTAAAAGGAGCGACGTTCTAAATATACAGCACTTAAATGTTAAAGCAGAATTATTTAACAGTAATAAAAATGAGAAAAATTCAAGCCTAAAATTTCAAAATCATCTTAGAGCTCTAGCTTTGAAGTGCAGTGAAGATGTGGCCTAAGTTGAACTTACCACAGTTCTACCAGGGGCGAGGACTGCTCTCGTTAGAGAGAGATGACTGATGATGGTTTAATTTGACATCTTAGATGGACCTCTCAGACATACCAGTCGCGTCCCTACCTCTAGGCCTTCATTCAATCCCACCTGTTCCTGAAGTCGGTAATAACTTCTCTGAGCAGGTTGATGAGGGGAAAAATAGGTTGAATAAAAAAAGAAACCTTGACATCTCAGGTGAGGGGAGAGTCATGCAGATGAACAGCACAGAAACACACCCTTTGGTCCAACTCATCCATGCCAATCAAATATCCTTAAGTAATGTTGGCCCATATCCCTCTAAACCCTTCCTATTCATATACTCATCCAGATGCCTTTTAAACGCTGTAATTGTACCATATGCCCTCCAGTTTTGGACTCCCCTTCCCTGGGAAAAAGACTTTGGCTATTCACTCTATTCATGCCCATCACGATTTTATAAACCTTTATAAGATCACCCCTCAGCCTCTGATGCTCCACGGGTGGTACAGTGGCTCAGTGGTTAGCACTGCAGCCTCACAGTGCCAGGGACCCAGGTTCAATTCCAGCCTCGGGTAACTGTCTGTGCGGAGTTTGCACATTCTCCCCGTGTCTGCGTGGGTTTCCTCCGGGTGCTCCGGCAGTCCAAAGATGTGCAGGCTAGGTGGATTGGCCATGCTAAATTGCCTGTACTGTTCAGGGTTGTGTGGGTAATAGGGAGATGGGTCTGGGTGGGATGCTCCAAGGGGTGGTGTTGTTGGGCCGAAGGGCCTGGTTCCACACTGTAGGGAATCTAATCTAAATAAAATAGCTCCAGCCTCTGTGTATACCTGTAACCCTTCAACCCTGCCAATGAAAAGGAGAGTCATTCATGGTACCCTCTGCTGGTGTGGGAATTGAACCCATCGCTGTTGGTGTTACTCTAAATTTACAAACCAACTGGCCAGCGAACTAACCCCCAGTGCAGGGACCTTTGATATATAATCTCTTATGTTGTCACCTCATCTAAGACTGCACTGCAGCTCATTTATTATTATATTTTGTGTGTGTTTTATGGCAGGTCGCAAAAAATGATGAGTTGAGCTTGGAGTTATTAAATTTGGCCAACTCTAAGAATTCGCTGACCAGGAACCAGGACGAGTATGCAAAATCCCGAGCCATTTATGATGAAGCTACGGCTGAGTTGAACAGAGTAAGGGATCTTGTTGCTCGGCTCAGTAGCCAGAAGATGAAGGTAAATCTCCCTGACTCACACCATTTACAGTTCATTTATCTCCACGTAGTCTCATACATTGACACGGCAATGTAACATTTGCAGCAATCTGTTTCACAGTGATAAAATCAAGGTACTGACAATGCTGGAAATATGAAATAAAAAGAAATGATGGTGGAGAGAGCTAGCAAGTGTGGCATCATCTTTAGACAGAACGACAGTGTTAATGTTTCAAGTTCAATATGACTGTTCTTCAGAACTAGTTTTCGGTCTTGCTGCTAGGTAGGAGCTCATCAGGCTCTGAGCTGAAAGTGAGAAACAAGGGGCACCAAGTAAGTGTAGCCTGTCATGACGAGGAACGTTAGTCCTGGTTTTAAGGGTCTAGGCCCGAAATGTCAGCTTTTGTGCTCCTGAGATGCTGCTTGGCCTGCTGTGTACATCCAGCTCCACACTTTGTTATCTTACAATGAAGTACCTTGGGTCTTTCAGATGCTTTTTAAAACATACTTTTAGCCTTTGTTGCAAAAATTAAAGCTTGGTAGATTCCAGGAATGCTATTCTGTTAAAAATCTTTGGGTGGCACAGTACTGCCTCATTGCACCAAAAACCTGGGTTCTATCCTACCCTCAGGTGACTGTGTGGAGTTTGCACATTCTTCTTGTATTAGTGTGGTCTTCCTCTGGGTACTCTAGTTTTTTTTCCCCAATAGTCCAAAGATGTGCAGGTTAGGTGGATCAGCCATGCTAAATTGCCTGTGGTTTCCGGGGATTTGCAGGCTCAGTGGGTTAGCTATGGGAATGCATGTTTATAGACAATAGGGTAGGGGAGTGGGTCTGGGTAAGATGCTCTTGGGAGGGTCAGTGTGGACTTGATGGACCAAATAGTCTGCTTCCGAACTGCAGGAATTCTATGATTTGGTGTAAATATGCCTAAGTTTGGTCTCCATGGCAAATCAGTGACTTTTAAGAAAAAAAGAATGCAGCCACATTAATCATTTTGCCTTTATGTTTATAATGCATCAAGCCTGAAGAGGTATCCATTTCTGAATCTGCGCGTGGCATGCCTGAAAGAAATGTAAGTATTAATCAAAGGCACTGAAATGTGGAATTTTTCTGACTTTTCATTTACTCCAATTTCCCACTTAATGTGGCAATTTAGGATTGAATTGTTTCATACAGCTCTCTTAAGACTCCAATAGCAATACATGCTGAGAGACTAATTTCAAGACAGTAGATCCGATCAATTATCAAATGCATTCAAATGACAATGAACCAGTTTCCATGATGATTATAGGGCCCGACTTGTATACATATTGGCTTAGAAGAACCTGTTGTGAAAATCTTAGGAACTCTTAACAAAAATTAAATCTTACAGAGCAGAGGGACATAAGAACTAGAAGCAGGGGCAAGCAATTCAGCCCCTTGAGCCTACTATCCCATTTAATGTGATTGTGGTTGATCTCATAGAATAGAATTCCTACAAGTAGGCTATATGGCCTATTGAGTCCACACTGACCTCTGAAGAGCATCCCACCCATAACCCACCCCCAACCCACTCACCTACACTGCTCCTATCATCCTGCATTTCCTATGGCTAATCCATCAAGTCTGCACATCCCTGGATGCAATGGACAATTTAGCATTGCTAATCCAACTAACCTGCACATCTATAGATTGTGGGAAGAAAACAGAGCACCCAGAGAAAACCCACACCGACACGGGGAGGATGTGCAAACTCCGGACAGACAGTTGCTTGAGTGTGAAATAGAACCTGGGTCCCAGATGCTGTGAGGCAGCAGTGCTCACCATCCCAGCCGTGACTCAATTCTCCTGCCTGCTCCCCTTAACCCGTCAACCCATTATTCATTTAAAATTTGTCTGTTTCCTCCAGAAGAATTCTGTAGCATTGTAAAGTTCTAATTGCTAGAAATTGCTAGAAGTCTACTTGGTTCAAAATTGCAGACACCCTCCATGAAATAAGAGATGCAGACATCAAAGCCTGGAGTGTGCCATGCAGAACTCAGATTCCATCTTGGGCTGATGGAAAAGCTAGCTTTGCATCACACATGTGTCTCATATTGCATCCTATGTCAATACATCAGTATTTCAAACTGCTTCAGACTATGATGCCATGTTTTCTGCTGGGAATGTTTATAATATTCACAAATGTAGGGCATTTTTGCTGGTCATTGTTACAAACGATGAAAAATATCTGCTGGGGTTTTGGCTTGGAAATTGGGAAGATTGATGCATTTGTCTTAGTTGCTAGGTAACCAGGATCAGATCAAGGAGCAAATAGAAATGATGAAGCAAACCCACGAGAAACAGCAAAATGCAATGGGAGAACAAATGTAAGTGTATGACAAAGATGGCCTTACTTTCAGAATGTCAGAGATTCCTCTAATACAGCCAATAGATGGGATCAGCAAAATAAAACAAAGAGCTGTGGATGCTGGAGATTTGAAACAGAAGCAGAAATTGTTGGTGGACCTCGGCAGGTCAAAACATCAGAGTTCTGATGAAGAGTCACAAGAACGTAAGAACATAACATAAGAACCAGGAGCAGGAGTAGGCCATCTGGCCCCTTGAGCCTGCCCCACCATTTAATAAGATCATGGCTGATCTTTTTGAGACTCAGCTCCGCTTACCCGCCTACTCACCATAACCCTTAACTCCTTTACTGTTCAAAAATTTATCTAGCCTTGCCTTAAAAACATTCAGCGAGGTCTCTTCAACTGCTTCACTGGGCAGGGAATTCCACAGACTCACAACCCTTTGGGTGAAGAAGTCCCTCCTGACCACAGTCCTACATTTGCTTCCCTTTATTTTGAGGCGATGCCCTCTAGTCCTAGTTTCACCTGCGAGAGGAAACAACCTCCCTGCCTCCACCTTATCTATTCCCTTCATAATCTTATATGTTTCTATAAGATCTCCCATCATTCTTCTGAATTCCAATGAGTATAATCCCAGTCTACTCAGTGTCTCCTCATAATCCAACTTTCTCAACTCTGGAATCAACCGAGTGAATCTCCTCTGCACTCCCTCCAGTGCTAGTATATCTCTTCTCAAGTAAGGAGACCAAAACTGCACATAGTACTCCAGGTGTGGCCTCACCAGGACTCTACCCAGCTGCAGCATAGCTTCAGAGATAATGGGAACTGCAGATGCTGGAGAATTCCAAGTTAATAAAATGTGAGGCTGGATGAACACAGCAGGCCAAGCAGCATCTCAGGAGCACAAAAGCTGACGTTTCGGGCCTAGACCCTTCATCAGAGAGGGGGATGGGGAGAGGGAACTGGAATAAATAGGGAGAGAGGGGGAGGCGGACCGAAGATGGAGAGTAAAGAAGATAGGTGGAGAGAGTGTAGGTGGGGAGGTAGGGAGGGGATAGGTCAGTCCAGGGAAGATGGACAGGTCAAGGAGGTGGGATGAGGTTAGTAGGTAGATGGCGGTGCGGCTTGGGGTGGGAGGAAGGGATGGGTGAGAGGAAGAACCGGTTAGGGAGGCAGAGACAGGTTGGACTGGTTTTGGGATGCAGTGGGTGGGGGGGAAGAGCTGGGCTGGTTGTGTGGTGCAGTGGGGGGAGGGGACGAACTGGGCTGGTTTTGGGATGCAGTAGGGGAAGGGGAGATTTTGAAACTGGTGAAGTCCACATTGATACCATATGGCTGCAGGGTTCCCAGGCGGAATATGAGTTGCTGTTCCTGCAACCTTCGGGTGGCATCATTGTGGCAGTGCAGGAGGCCCATGATGGACATGTCATCTAGAGAATGGGAGGGGGAGTGGAAATGGTTTGCGACTGGGAGGTGCAGTTGTTTGTTGCGAACTGAGCGGAGGTGTTCTGCAAAGCGGTCCCCGAGCCTCCGCTTGGTTTCCCCAATGTAGAGGAAGCCGCACCGGGTACACCTCCTCCCACCCACCCACCCTCCTGCAAAAATTCCATCCCCTATTCCCAATTCCTCCGCCTCCGCCGCATCTGCTCCCACGATAAGACATTCCACTCCCGCACATCCCAGATGTCCAAGTTCTTTAAGGACCGCAACTTTCCCCCCACAGTGATCGAGAACGCCCTTGACCGCGTCTCCCATATTTCCCGCAACACATCCCTCACACCCCGCCCCCGCCACAACCGCCCCAAGAGGATTCCCCTCGTTCTCACACACCACCCTACCAACCTCCGGATACAACGCATTATCCTCCGACACTTCCGCCATTTACAATCCGACCCCACCACCCAAGACATTTTTCCGTCCCCACCCCTGTCTGCTTTCCGGAGAGACCACTGTCTTCGTGACTCCCTTGTTCGCTCCACACTGCCCTCCAACCCCACCACACCCGGCATCTTCCCCTGCAACCGCAGGAAATGCTAAACTTGTCCCCACACCTCCTCCCTCACCCCCATCCCAGGCCCCAAGATGACATTCCACATTAAGCAGAGGTTCACCTGCACATCTGCCAATGTGGTATACTGCATCCACTGTACCCGGTGCGGCTTCCTCTACATTGGGGAAACCAAGCGGAGGCTTGGAGACCGCTTTGCAGAACACCTCCGCTCAGTTCGCAACAAACAACTGCACCTCCCAGTCGCAAACCATATCCACTCCCCCTCCCATTCTTTAGATGACATGTCCATCATGGGCCTCCTGCAGTGCCACAATGATGCCACCCGAAGGTTGCAGGAACAGCAGCTCATATTCCGCTTGGGAACCCTGCAGCCTAATGGTATCAATGTGGACTTCACCAGTTTCAAAATCTCCCCTTCCCCCACCGCATCCCTAAACCAGCCTAGTTCGTCCCCTCCTCCCACTGCACCACACAACCAGCCCAGCTCTTCCCCCCCCACCCACTGCATCCCAAAACCAGTCCAACCTGTCTCTGCCTCCCTAACCGGTTCTTCCTCTCACCCATCCCTTCCTCCCACCCCAAGCCGCACCCCCATCTACCTACTAACCTCATCCCACCTCCTTGACCTGTCCGTCTTCCCTGGACTGACCTATCCCCTCCCTACCTCCCCACCTATACTCTCTCCACCTATCTTCTTTACTCTCCATCTTCGGTCCGCCTCCCCCTCTCTCCCTATTTATTCCAGTTCCCTCTCCCCATCCCCCTCTCTGATGAAGGGTCTAGGCCCGAAACGTCAGCTTTTGTGCTCCTGAGATGCTGCTGGGCCTGCCTCACATTTTATTATCTTGCAGCATAGCTTCCCTGTTTTCAAACTCCATCCCTCTAGCAATAGCAGACAAAATTCCATTTGCCTTTTTAATTACCTGTTGCACCTGTAATCCTACTTTTAGCGATTCAGGCGCAAGGACACCCAAGTCCCTCTGCACAGCAGCATGTTGCAATTTTTTACCATTTAAAACATAGTCTATTTTGCTGTTATTCCTACCAAAATGGATGACCTCACACTTATCAACATTGTACTCCATCTGCCAGACCTTTGCCCACTCACTTAGACTATCTCTATCCCTCTGCAGGCTTTCAGTGTCTTCTGCACACTTTGCTCTACCACTCACCTTAGTGTCATCTGCAAATTTTGACACACCACACTTAGTCCCCAACTCCAAATCATCTCTGTAAATTGTAAACAATTGTGGTCCCAACACTGATCCCTGAGGCACACCACTAGCCACTGACCGCCAACCAGAAAAACACCCATTTACCCCTACTCTTTGCTTTCTACTGGTCAACCAACCCTCTATCCATGCCAATACATTACCTGTAATACCGTGCAACTTTATCTTATGTAGCAGCCTTTGGTGTGGTACCTTGTCAAATGCCTTCTGGAAATCCAGATATACCACATCCACAGGTTCCCCATTGTCCACCATGCAAATAATGTCCTCAAAGAATTCCACCAAATTAGTTAAACAAGACCTACCCTTCATGAACCCATGCTGGGTGTTCCCAATGGGACAATTTATATCCAGATGTCTTGCTATTTCTTCCTTAATGATAGAATCAAGCATTTCCCCACTGCTGAAGTTAAGCTAACTGGCCTACAGTCACCTGCTTTTTGTCTACTTCCTTTTTTAAACAGTGGCATCACATTGGCTGTTTTCCAATTTGCTGGAATCACCCCAGAGTCCAGTGAATTTTGATAAATAATTACTAGTGCATTTGCTATTTCCCCCATCACCTCCTTTAGTACCCTGGGATGCATTTCATCAGGGCCAGGAGACTTGTCTACCTTTAGCCCCACTAGCTTGCCCAGAACTGCCTCTTCAGTGATAATGATAGTTTCTAGATCCTCACCTGCTATAACCTTCTTGCCATTAGTTTTCGACATGTTATTTGTGTCTTCCACTGTGAAGACCGACACAAAATAACTGATCAATGTCTCGGCTATTTCCTCATTCCCAGTTATTAAATTGGCCTTCTCATCCTCTAAAGGACCAATGTTTACTTGCGCCACTCCTTTATGATTTACGTAATTTATAGAAACTTTTGCTGTCTGTTTTTATATTCTGAGCTAGTTTACTCTCATAATCGATCTTACTTTTCTTTATAACTTTTTTTGTGGCTTTCTGTTGGCCTTTAAAGATTTCCCAGTCTACTAGTTTCGGACTGCTCTTTGCTTTCTTTGTATGTGTTTTATTTCAATCTGATTCTTTCCGTTATTTCCTTAGACATCCATGGCTGGCTCTCTCTTTTCCTACAGCTCTTCCTTATCACTGGAATATACTTCTGCTGAGCACTGTGAAAAATCATTTTGAAAGTCCTCCACTGTTCCTCAATTGACCCACCATAAAGTTTTTTCTCCCATTCTACCTTAGCTAACTCCTGCCCCATCCCATCATAGTCTCCTTTGTTTAAGCACAGGACATAGGTACTGGATTTCACCTTCTCACGCTCCATTTGTATTTTAAATTCAACCGTACTGTGATCGCTCTTTCCGAGAGGATCCCTAACTGTGAGATCATTAATTATTCCTGTCTCATTACACAGGACTAGATTGAGGATAGCTTGCTCCCTCGTAGTTCCATTACATATTGTTCAAGGAAATTATCGCGGATGTATTCTATGAACCCCTCCTCAAGGCTGCCATGACTGACCAGTTTGACCAATCGATATGTAGATTAAAATCTCTCATGATAATTGCTGTACCATCTTTACATGTATTAGCTATTTCTATGTTTATTGCATGCCCCACTACAATGTCATTATTTGGTGGCCTATAGACCACACCTATCAGTGACTTCTTCTCCCTGCTATTCCTAATTTCCACCCAAATGGATTCAACGTTTTGTTCAGTAGAACCTATATCATCTCTCACTACCGCCCTGATATCATCCTCAAAAATCGGAACAACATTACCTCTCTTACCTTCCTGTCTGTCCTTCCGAACAGTTTGATACCTCTGGATAGATAACTCCCAGTCATGACCATCCTGTAACCATGTCTCTGTAATGGCCACTAAATCATACCCATTTGCCATGATTTGCACCATCAACTCATCCAACTTGTTTCAAATGCTCCGAGCATTCAGACAAAGTGCCCTTACGCCAGCTTTTGCACCTTCTTTTTGGGTCCTACTACCTCCATTACTAATAGCTCTTGAGTTCTCCTTCCCTTTAACTTTTTTCCTAATTTTCAATGAAGTTGAAGCTTCCTCGTCACCTGCTAACCTGCTGCTTTGCCTTACATTAATTGTTATTCTCCCTCTACGCTCACTTCTCCCTTCACCCCTACCTACTAGTTTAAAGTCCTATTAACCAATTTATATACCCTTTTCTCCAGAACACTGGGCCCGGCCCTGTTCAGGTGGAGTCCATCCCAGCGGTGTAGATCCCTCCTGTCCCAGAACTGATGCCAGTGCCCCATGAAAAGGAAACCCTCTTTCCCACACCACTCTATTAGCCTCGTGTTTACTTCCCTGATCCTCACCTCCCTCTGCCAATTTGCACGTGGCTTGGGCAGCAATCCAGTCACTGGATTTGAAATGTTAACTCTTTTTCTCTTCATGGATGCTACCAGACCTGCTGAGTTTCTCCAGCAATCCCTGTCTTTGATTGGATCAGTCCATTTACATTGCACATCGATCAATTAGTCTGATCTCATTCTCACCAATATGTTAATACAGTTTAGGGGTGGCACGGTGGCTCAGTGGTTAGCACAGCTGCCTCACAGCACCGGGGACCTGGGTTCAATTCCACCCTCAGGTGCCTGCCTGTGTGAAGTTTGCACATTCTCCCTGGGCCTTCATAGGTTTCTTCCAGGTCCTCTGGTTTCCTCCTACTGTCCAAAGATGTGCAGGCTAGGTGGAAAGGCCATGCTAAATTGCTCACGTGTGGGTTATGGGTGATGGGTCTGGTTGGGATGTTGGTGAGGGTCAGTGTGGACTTGTTGGGCCAAAGGGCCTGTTCGCACACTGCAGGGATTCTATGACCCATCTGCACAGGACTTGATTTATACCATTATAAGAGATTGATGCAACATTTTAAGAACTTAAGTAATAGGAGCAGGAGTAGACTATCCAGTCCCTTGAGTTTGCGATCTTATTCAATAGCATCATGGCTGCTCTTCCACCACAATACCATCTTCCGCCACTATCCCTTGATGCCTTTAAAAAAGAAATTTATTGATCCATGGTTTGAGCTACCCTTCTCTGATGTTGAGAATTGCCACCCTCTGATTGAAGAAATTCCTCTTCAACTCAGTCCTAAATGGCCTACCCCATAATTTGAGACTGGGTTCCCTTGTTCTGGATCTCCTAATCAGGGGAGATATCCTTCCTGTATCCCTCCCATCGCTCCCTCAAACAATTTTGTTTACTGGAATGAGGTCTCCTCTAATTCTTCTAAACTCCAGAGATTTTGTTCCGTCTATTCAATGTTTCCTCACAGGTCATGATATGAGAAGGCTTGGTGCTACTTGTTTGATCCTTAATGTGTACTCCGATCGTTTAAGAACAAAATAGTACGGAAATTCTGCCTGATTTTTTTCCGTCATCCCTCCAACCTAAGAGCTCACTATGTAGCTCCCCTACCGGAATCCTGATGAAGGTCAGCTAACAAAGCAGAGGTCAGGATTGAATCAATTAGCTTTTTGTTCCATTTTATCTGGCACAGTCCTGCATTAAGTAGTGCATTTCTTTTATTCATCCATGAGATGTGGGCATCACTGGCTAGGCCAGCATTTATTGTCTGTTCCGAATTGCCCTTCCAAAAGTAATATCCCATCACCAAGGAACCTTTTATTTACATCTGCCAAGTACATGGGGTCTGACCAGACAGCTCAGAGTCAGTCCGTAGACTGAGGTGACTCTCTGAATCTCCTGTTTATAATTGTCAGCCAGGGCTCCCTGATTGACGCAGGTTAATAACTACAATCAAGGGTCTCATAGGCAATGAGATCACCTGGCCTTGGCTCCAATCACTACAACTTTGATTTAACAAGCACTCTCACTGGAATGAGTAACATCAATTCTAGTTTATATTACTGCTGTCTGTCACTGTGCAGTCCATTGAGATATCTGGGACTGACATGAAAACCATTCCAACAGATCCTTGTATGGCTTAAAAGATTTTTTTTTAATATTTGTAGTGGCTCAGTGGTTAGCACTGTTGCCTAAGAGCACCAGGAACTCGGGTACAATTCCAGCCTCGGGTGACTGTCTGTGTGGAGTTTGCACATTCTCCCCGTGTCTGCGTGGGTTTCCCTGGGTGCTCTGATTTCCTCCCACAGTCCAAAGATGTGCAGGTTAGGTGGATTGGCCATGCTAAATTGCCCGTAGTGTTCAGGGAGGTGTAGATTGGTTGGGTTATAGGGGTATGGGTCTGGGTAGGATGCTTTAAGGGTCAGTGTGGACTTGCTGGGCCAAAGGTCCTGTTTCCACACTGCAGGAATTCTAAGATTCTATGATATGCGTTTACCAGTGAGGCCATAATTGCCCTGTAATAAACAATATTAATAGAGATGTTTCCTACTGTGAATATTCCAAAACCAAGTGCCATTAAAAGCAAAGTAATTGCTAGGAAAGCTAACAAGAAATTCAGCAGCAACTTCTTTGCTCAGAGAATGCTTGGAATGTTGAACTCAGAACCACAAGAGAGGCTGAGAGGTGGCCAGTGCAGATGCATTATAAGTCACCATGGCTCTGGTGGATCGTAAGGCTGCTCTCTCATTGGTGAGCTGCCTTCTTGGACCACTGCAGTCCACCTGCTGTGGGTTGATTCACAATGACGTTAGGGAGGGAATTCCAGGATTTCAGCCCAGCGACAATGAAGGAACAGCAATATTTTCCAAGTCAGGATGGATGAGTGAATTGGAGGGGAACACTGCAGATGGTGGTGTTCCCATGTATCCACTGCCCTTGTCCTTCTAGATGGAAGTGGTTATGAGTTTGAAAGGTACTCTCTGACAATCGTGGGTGAATTTCTGCAATATATTTTGTAGACTGCTGTTGCTGTGCAGGTTGACAGGGCTGTTTCTGCCAGGTGATCTGTTTCATGTCAGCCAGACCAGATAACGACAGCAGGTTCCTCCCCTAAAGGGCATTACTGAACTGGATAGACTTTTACCCAACAATTGGCAACAGTTTCACGATTAATTCCAGACTGTTATTGAGATCAGATTCCACCATGTGATTCAAACTTTGGTCTCTATAATACTACCTGGATTCCTGGAGTAATAGTCCAGCGACAACGCCACTCAGTCAGTTCCTGTCTCTGTATTGACTGGAGAAAGGTTGTATTAACATAGCTCCATGTTTGAACAATTAAAAAATTCTTCTAATTGCTATGACATCATATTTCTACAACATTTATTATGTAAGGGTATGGTTCCCCATAAGTTTGATATTACTTCACTTGGAGACACTGAACATAGGATATTGTTAGTATGGTGCTTGCAAATGATATTTCCACTAATTAACTATAAGTTTTTCTTTATTAAAACCTCTGTTTTAGAGCAAAAATGGGTAAAGAACTTCAAGAGGCCAAAAGAGCTATTCGAAACACCCAACACAAACTCGCGGAGCAAACAGTGGTAAGAAATAAGATTAGTGGGAGAGACTTGTGGCATATTTTAAGTAGACACTCCACACAAAGTTCTGGTCAATATTTCTAGCAGTTTTTTATAACACCAGTGGGGAGTCATTCTCAATGGAACACGACAAAACTTCTCCAATGATATAAAAGCTATGAATGTTTTATATACCTTTTTATTCATTTTATAACCCCTTCTATGGTGCACCATTCATTACATTAGAGTGCACCTTTATTTATTTGCCGATTTAAAAGGCAAAGAAAGGGCCTTGACCAATTCAGCTTGTGCATGCATACATGTAATAGGATATCTGTACTATGCAGGTAACATCTGTTATCACGAGGTTACAGCATATTATTCTTTGTGAACTCTGTCTACACCTGTATCTCATACTGGTGCCTGCTACAGTCATCAGAAGGCCAATTTAAGACCATAAGACCATAAGACATAGGAGTGGAAGTAAGGCCATTCGGCCCATCAAGTCCACTCCGCCATTTAAATCATGGCTGATGGGCATTTCAACTCCACTTCCCTGCACTCTCCCCGTAGCCCTTGATTCCTTGTGAAATCAAGAATTTGTTGATCTCTGCCTTGAAGGCATCTAACGTCCTGGCCTCCACTGCACTCTGTGACAATGAATTCCACAAGCTCACCACTCTCTGGCTGAAGAAATGTCGTCTCATTTCTGTTTTAAATTTATCCCCTCTAATTTTAAGGCTGTGCCCACGGGTCCTAGTCTCCCCACCTAACGGAAACAACTTCCTAGCGTCCACCCCTTCTAAGCCATACATTATCTTGTAAGTTTCTATTAGATCTCCCCTCAACCTTCTAAACTCTAATGAGTACAACTCCTGGATCCTTAGCCGTTCATTGTACGCTAAACCTACCATTCCAGGGATCATCCGTGTGAATCTCCGCTGGGCATGCTCCGGGGCTAGTATGTCCTTCCTGAGGTGTGGGGCCCAAAATTGGACACAGTATTCTCAATGGGGCCTAATTAGAGCTTTATAAAGCCTCAGAAGCACATCGCTGCTTTTATATTCCAACCCTCCTGAGATAAACGACAACATTACATTTGCTTTCTTAATCACGGACTCTACCTGCCCTTGTTTCCCTTATTACTAACAGTCTGGTACCTTTTGCACTCACTGTTAATGCTTTCAGCACTTGCTACGTACTTGTATTGTTCCCACTTCAAAACTGTACTAAAATTTGTCTTTTCTGATCATGTGTAAGATGGAGAAAGGTGGAACAATCAGATCCCCTGTGACATTTCGTTTTGGGAATGTCTGGTCATTTTTGGATCTAAATTAAATACACTCAGACTCAGATGGACATAGCAAACCGTAGCATTCTTGACATAACAGCACTGAGGTGATATCCCATCACCAAGTCACCCTTTATTTACATGTGCACAGTACACAGGTTCTGACCAGCCCGCTCAGAGCCAGTCCCTAGATCAAGGTAACTCTCTGAATCTTGGGGTAGCACGGTGGCATAGTGGTTGGCACTGCTGTCTCACAGCGCCAGGGACCTGGGTTTGATTTCACCTTTGAGCAACTGTCTGTGTGGAGTTTGCACATTCTCCCTGTGTCTGCAGGTGCTCCGGTTTCCTCCCACAGTCCGAAGATTTGCAGGTTAGGTGGATTGGCCATGCTAAATTGCCTATCGCATTCAGGGATGTGTAGACTAGGTGAATAACAGGGGGATGGGTCTGGGTGGGATGCTCTGAGGGTCAGTGGGGACTTGTTGGGCCAAAGAGTCTGTTTCCACACTGTAGGGATTCTATGTAATCTCCTGTTTATATCTGTCAGCATGGGCTCCCTGATTGGCCCAGGTTAATAACCCCAGTCAAGGGTCTCATAGTTAATGAGATCCACCTGGCCCTGGTTCCAATCATTACAATTTTGAGTTATCAAGCACTCTCACTGGAATGAATAACATCGATTCCCAGTTTATATTACTGCTATCTGTCACTGTGTAGCCCACTGAGACCCATGAGACTGACATGAATACCATTCCAACAGATACTTATACAGCTTAAAAATGTTTTTATTTGTTCTCAGGACATGTGTTACTGGTGAGGTCATAATTGCCCTTGTAATAGACAAGATTCATAGATATGTTTCCACTTGTGAATATTCTAAAACCAAATGCCATTAAAAGCAAAGTAATTGCTAGGAAAGCTAACAAGAAATTCAGCAGCAACTTCTTTGCTCAGAGAGTGCTTAGAATGTCGAACTCAGAACCACAAGAGAGGCTGAGAGGTGGCCAGTGAAGATGCATTATAAGTCATCATAGCTCTATAGGGCTGCTCTTTCATTGGAGAGAGGAAATTCTTTCTTTCTGAGGGTTACCCTGCCTGAGGCAAGGAGGAATATCAGGAGCAAGGAATCTTCAGGTTGACCGCAGCCAGTGCAGGAATTGAACCCATGCTGTTGGCATCACTCTGCATCTCAGACTAGCCCTCTAGCTGACTGAGATAGAGGTTGGTTGAGGGTATATGTGAGAAAGAAAGCAGGATAAGGTATAACCTTGCAGAGCTGAAGAGTCTCAGACTGTACTGTAAAAGTCTATGTAACTGCATCCCTTATGTTCACAAACAGCCAATCTCTTGCCGTGAAAAGTCTCTCCAAAATGAAGCCTGGCTCTAAATGGCAGTTTTGAGACCCAGTTCTCAATGGTAGCCTTTTATTGAAGGAACTACTTTTTAAAATGAGATAGTAAGAACTGCAGATGCTGGAGTTTGAGATAACACAGTGTGAAGCTGGGGAAACACAGCAGGCCAGGCAGCATCAGAGGAGCAGGAAAGTTGATGTTTTGGGTAGGGACCTTCTTTCCTGCTCCTGTGATGCTGCCTAGCCTGCTATCTTCCTCCAGCTCCACGCTGTATTATCTCTACCTTTCAAAACTAAAGCTAGGTAACATTTCTTTCTTTTGTTTATCGATTTATAAGAGTCTGTTCTCTTATTCTTTACTTCTACATACGAATACACACAATTGGATATGTAAAATGCATATGTTCTGGAATTTGTTCTCACTTACCAAAGACAGGAACTCAAATCTTTCTCACTGTGAAGCAAACCGTTACAGTTGAATGAAATAATCTCTACAATCAGGCCCACGCGTTTACTTTAGTACCATTCTGGAATCCCCAATAGGCGCTGCTCGGTTCGCAGAGTCACCTGAAGGAGGTTGAAACTGAGAACTCTCAGTTACAGCTCCATCTGAAAGAACTGAACGAGGAATATCGCATGCGGCTTGTTCGTTACATTGAAGACGTTACTGTGAGTGAATAGTTACCGGTTAAGAGCAAACTTTTAAAAGTTCAGCATTCCAGTGAATCGAATGTGCAAGTAGATGCTTGAGAGAAATACAGTAACGGTGTTGTTGTTCTGTGTAAGGAATATGTGGATAACACAGTGAAATCCGGCAGTGACCACACACAGCCCTCTTCTGACCAGCCATACTTGAAGAGATTTGTGGACAGCATGCTAAAGGATATTCGATCTGCCTACAGATCACGGGAAGAACAACTGACGGCTGCAGCTAGAAACTACAAGAAACGGATGCAGAATGTCGTCAAGAAGCACGAACATCTTTTGATTGCGTACAGGTTAAAGAAAAATCTAGCTGAGTATCTCGATACGGTTATACAGTAATTCAGCCTTGAGCCTGGGCTAGCCTTTGAGAACATGAGAAAAATTTGGAGATATAACGTGCCATGACCAGTTGCTCAATTTATTGGTTTTGAGGGTGTGCACTATTGTCAGGCATTCTCATGTGTAATGCTGACTCAGCTTCTTCTGTCACACCGCATGGCAATGATAGTGGACACAGTAATAGCCCATCCACCATACCTTCTCTGCCGTGCAGGGCTCAGTAAGCTATTGAGTTGTTGTACATAAGCCTGATCTTGCCCTCAGAGATACTAGGAACTGCAGATGCTGGAGAATCCGAGATAACAAGGTGTAGAGCTGGATGAACACAGCAGGCCAAGCAGCATCCTAAGAACAGAAGAGCTGACGTTTCGGGCCCCGATCCTTCATTGAAGGGTCTAGACCCTAAACATCAGCTTTTGTGCTCCTGAGATGCTGCATGGCCTGCTGTGTTCATCCAGCTCCACACTTTGTTATCTCTGATCTTGCCCTCATTCCTTTTGCTCTTTGGCATACAGTATGGAAACAGACCATTAGGTCCATACAGTCCATGCTGACCATAATCGCAACTAAACTAGTTACACCTGCCTGTTCCCGATCAATGTCCCCCCAAACCTTTCCTTATTCTAAGTGTCTTTTAAACGTTGTAATTCTGTCAGCATCCACCACTTCCTCAGGAAGTTCATTTCACAGGCAAACTGTCCTCTGTGTAAAACAAAAACTGCCTCTCATGCCTTTTTAGATCCCTCTCTTCTCACCTTAAAAATGAGGCCCCCTAGTCTTGAAATAATCTTCAAAATAGTTGATAAATAGAGAAAGGTTTGCTCTGTCATCGCCCTGATGGGATTATTTTCTGATTGCACTCAGCAAAGAAATCATGTTACCACTGGCTGTATGAGTAAGGATGGGAAGTTAATAATAGCAAATACCATTACAGTCTAACCCCAATGTCACCTTAATTCCAGGTGATGGAGAAACTCTACATCTCAGATTGTTGACTAAGTCTTGGAACCATGTTAAAAACAAATTGCACGGACGTGATTGAATTGTGACTGTCATAAATGTGAACCCAGCTAGGATATATAAAAGTAGAAAGCATAGAGAATGCTGGAGAATCTCAATAGGTCTGACAGCATCTGTGGAGAGAGAAACAGGGTGAATGTTTCAAGTCTGATTTGACTCTCCAGTTCTGAAGAAGAATGCTGTGTTCAATTCTGATCTGCTCGCTATCAGAAAGGTGTTGTTAAACTTGAAAGGGCGAAGAAAAGATTTACGAGGATGTTGCCAGGCTTGGAGGGTTTGAGTTGTAGGGAGAAGCTGAATAGCCTGGGGCTATCTTTCTCGGAGCATTGGAGGCTTAGGGATGACCTCTTAGTGGTTTCTAAAATCATTAGGGGCATGGATATGGTAAATAACCTATAGGTCCAAAACTAGACAGCACAGGTTTAAGGTGAGAGGGGAAAAGATCTAAAAGGGACCTGAGGGCCAACTTTTTTACACAGAGGGTAACGTGTGTATGGAGTGAGATGCCAGAGGAAGTGGTGGAGCTGGGTACAATTTTAACATTTAAAAGGCATCTGGATGGATGCATGAATAGGAAGGGCTTAGAGGGATAAGGGCTAAATGCTGCCAAATTTGACTAGGTTTATTTAGAGTATCTGGTCAGCATGGATGAATTGGACCAAAGGGTTTGTTAATGCGCTGTACAACTCTATGACACTAAGAGCCATCCCAGACTCAAAACTTTAACTCTGTTTGTCTCTCTATGGATTCTGCAATAACTGCTGAGTTTCTCTCGCATGTTCTGCATTTATTTCAGATTTCCAGCATCCTCAGTACTTTGCCTTTATAATGGTAGAGATGTGCAGAATGACCTGGTGAGGAAATCTTTCACTGTTGCTTTTGGGAATGCTTGGGCTTTTGGTTTTGCTTCTCATGAGACGGACATTGGACAGTGCCGAGGCAAGTTAGCAACAACATTTGGAAAGATGACCTCTCTCCTGGGTGTTGGGAACTGACACAAATGGGAGCCAAAGTACATGTCGCAGCACTTCAATGTTATTGAGTGAGCCAAGAGTCAATGTAATTTTAATCTTTTTTTTAAACAATGTCACACAATATTACAAAGGCTTTATTGAAAGAATGGGTGTAATTTAGTGGAGTCTGCCGGACTCTGAGCAGGGAGCAATGATTGTTAATGTTTCACAGCGAGTGCTGCCCTCGGATGTGGCCCAGCCTCGACCTCAGGCTGATGCCGAGTGACTTTCTTCCCTCTATCTTTGAGCAAGAGGCATGTGTCACCCTCAAAAAAAGTATCAGGATAATTAAACGTGTCAGCACCATGAGTGTCTTTGCAAGAGTGTCTGTACAAATCTCTGGTGCGGCTGCACTTGGAGTATTGCATACAGTTCTGGTCACCACATTATAAGAAGGATGTGGAAGCTTTGGAAAGGGTGCAGAGGAGATTTACCAGGATGTTGCCTGGTCTGGAGGGAGGGTCTTATGAGGAAAGTCTGAGGGACTTGAGGCTGTTTTTGTTGGAGAGAAGAAGGTTAAGAGGTGACTTAACAGAAACATACAAGATGATCAGAAGATTAGATAGGGTGGACAGTGAGAGCGTTTTTCCTTGGACGGTGACGGCGAGCACGAGGGGACATAGCTTTAAATTGAGGGGTGATAGATATCGGACAGATGTCAGAGGCAGGTTCTTTACTCAGAGAGTAGTAAGGGCATGGAATGCCCTGCCTGCAACACTAGTAGACTCACCAACTTTAAGGACATTTAAATGGTAGTTGGATAAACATATGGATGATAATGGAATAGAGTAGGTTAGATGGGCTTCAGTTTGGTTTCACAGGTTGGCACAACATCGAGAGCTGAGGGCCTGTACTGTGCTGTAATATTCTATGTTCTAAGAGTCACAGTGTACTAAATTCATAGCTCACCCTTCTAATTGACAGAATGACTTCCTAACACTGCCTTCTTCAATTAGAAACTTAGGGACAATGTACAAACACTCAATCTCTTTGTTACTCCATTGTTCACCACCCCATCCACCTGCATCATTGTCCCATCAGTGTACAAAGTCTTCAAGGTTTAGTAGGCACATGGACATACTTTCAGTCTGTTTTCACTGACAGGATGGTTAGTTTGTCCCTTAATTGTCTCTCCTTGTCTTCCTTCCTGAAAATGTTGGGGTGGTGCGTGCATTGATGGTTATTCCAGTGTGAACCAGGGGTGGGGAAGACACTAGGCAATGGAAGGAATCCCATTCCATGAGGCTGGTGCCAGGGTGGGGGGATACGCTTGAGGAGTAACATGTCTGTGAGAATGTCCGTGTTTTTACTTGGCACAGAATGCAGCGGGAGCAGATTCTATCATCAGGCATCAAGGATATGGACCCCGGCCCCTCTGAAGTAACCTTTGTGATCGCTGACAGTGAACTGTTGTCCAAACAGAGCCAGGCGCTCAACAGGCTTCGGGAGGACAAAGCCTACCTGGAGGGAAAACTCCAAGAGCTTCAGGAGCAGGTGAGGGATGTGGACAGAATCTGTTTAAACTGAGAGCTATAAAGTCTCACCATTCCACTGAACTCTTTGCTGAGTGGGGTTACACAGAAAGGGCAAGGGGTTATGACCAACTAGATGGGTCTTGCAAGTGTGCTGGCATGAATGTGACAGGCCGAATGGCCGTGATGATGCCAAGATTCGAGGTTCTATACTATATGAATGAAAAGAGTGTTGCATATTCCAATTGGCAGCTCAGATTTTTTTTAAAATGTCACTGTGAGCCATCAGCAGGTGCAAATTTTGAAATAGTTAGACACAAAGTGGTGGTTGAATGAAATGTCAGTATCATAGGAAGTGCTTGCAAAGGCATCGCTGTGGCATTCAGCAGCCATTTTGAGTGGTAACAAATGGGAACACATCCAAAATGGTTACTTCATTGATGGACACATGCAAGGGGGTGCATCATCTATACATTTGACTTCTGTTTTGCTCATTGGAATATCAAGCTTACAATGTATCCCTTCAAAATATACTTCATTGTAATTGCACCATTTTAATTTGCATTTCTTTTGCAGGTTAGACTGGTTCGGAGTGCACCAGTCATATCTTCTTCACTGTGAGTATTGCTCTAACTTTTTGACTGAACGATGGTAGTGTACTAGCAAAAACTGCTTTCTCTCCATCTGCTGAGTTTTCCTCGCAATTTCTGTTTTAGTTTCTGATTTTCAGCATCCGCAGTTTGTTGTTATGGTTTAATGTATGGTATTCCTTTGTTTCCTGTGAGCAGGCAGTAGTCTTAGCTAATGCCACTTTGCACATATCTGCTGGATGGTGCGTTCCCACTCTATTTTCCCCTTCCCCCACTTCAAGAGAATAAGGCTGGTGAAATGCCTCGTATTGGTATGTACAGTCTGTTAACTGTTGTGCTCACCATGGAATACAGTTTTGGACATCCACCAGAGAAAGGACACTAGAGCCAAAATGAAACAGAGAATGCAGAAACTTGACCCACTGGAATGTTTCAGTGGGATCAGAGAAGGTCGAGGGAAAATGAATAGAGCTTTCTTTTAATGATGAAGGGTTAGGAAAAGGTGATAGCTTAAAAGGTGAATTCCCCTTGAATGGATCAGTAGCAAACATTGTCAATGTAAAATGTCACCAGAAGGTGAGGACAGAGTTCAGAACATTCTTTCATGAGGGTTTTAGAGTCTCAGGGAGCAATTGAGGCAGACATCATTGCATTACTGAAAGGATGGGTAGATCAAAACTCAAAACAGAGGAAGATCCAACGTAGTGGGATAAAGGCAGGATAGTACCACTGGATTTGGAATTTTTTCTAGTTGAGAAACTTCTCCCTTTTCCGTGATTGTATTCTGAATAATAAAATCAGAAGCTCGAGTATTGCTGCAAAACTTGTCCATATATTGTTTAAGTTTTTGATGTTGCACTCATTTTGCAAGGATATCGATTCAAGGTGAAAGCTGCAAGAGAGGAGGGTGCTGATTGGTTGCAATGTCAATTCTGATTGCCACAGAGAATGCTGATTGACAGTTAACAGACAGTTTAACATGTCTTTATTACATTTCAAACCAGGCAGATTGACTCTTGATTGGTCAGGGCAAAATATTGAGAGATTAACTGTCAACGGATGTTAACCATTTTGTTGAGAGCCTGTTCTTTGCTGATATAATGTGCTCACATAGTGCACCTGTTTGACTCCATAAAATGGTGACATAATTGCTGGTTAAATTCTTCATCATAATACCTTGACTAGTCAAAGTTCAAAGATGTGCAGGTTATGTGGATTAGCCATAGGAAAGGCAGGGTAAAGGGATAGGATAGGGAATTGGGTCTATGTAGGATGTTCTTTGGAGAGTTGGCGTGGATGTTGGGCCGAATGGCCTGTTTCTACCTATAGGTATTTTATTCTAAGATATGCCGACCAATGAGCACCGTCCTCTCATTGTATAAATGCTAATCTTTCTTTTGAATTTGTATTCTTGAAAAATGTCCTGATGAGCTCAAGACAAAAGATTTTGACAAAAGATGTTAAATACTTAAGTTCTATACAACCAAATTGTAGAAATGAGAAGACCTAAATTATTGCTTTTAATTATTTCAGCCTAGAGACTGGTGAGAAAGCAAGTAGCGAAAACTGGAGTGAACTAACGAAACAGCTAAAAGAGTTCACATTTACTACACAGGTCTGTAATATTACTGATTATAGAATTTAATCAAATCCATGTTATATTGCAATGTGAAACAGGCCTCTCCTAGATTGAAAATACAACTAACCAATTATCTGTGCTGACTTGATCCCTTACTACAGAAAAGTGCTTCTGAAACAGTTCAGAGAAAGCTCACTCAACTGTTTTAAGGGATTTAAGGTTGTTAGGGACATTTTATAAGAAATGGTTGAACTGGTTGTGCTTAGAAGTATGAGAAATGATCTTATTGAAATAAATAAAATCCTGAGGGGACTTGACTGAGTGGATACTGGATGTTTCCTCTTGTGGGAGGGACTAGAACTGGAGTTATAGTTTAAAAAAAAAGGGGACTTCCATTTAAGATGGGTATGAGGAGAATTTCTTTTCTCACAGAGGGTCTTCAGTCTTTGGAATTCTCTTACTCAGGGAATGGTGGAGAGAGGGTAAAATGGGAGCTCAAATGAACTCTTGTCGATATTTGATTCTCTTTGCCTCGGTTTGTCCTTTAACCTTCTCCAGCCAAGACTAGACAAGCAGACAGATTCTTGATTGAGAAGGGACTCGGTTATCAGGGGAGGTCAGACTGTGGATTTATGGTCCCAGCCAGAGCATAGACTTATTAGATGGTAAACCAGCTTCAAGGGACTTAATGGCCTCATACTCGTCCTCATTTACCTTGTTTGTATGTTCTTATGACTAATGTTATTGTTGCTAATTGTTATAAGTGCTATAGTAGGGCCTATCTGAAATGATCTGCTCTCTTAATCTACACATTTCAATCCTACTTGACACTAAGAATATGGACTTATCCAACATGGTTCCAGGGAAATTTAATTTGAAGATTAATATCATGCTAAGCCATAATGTAAGTACTGAAAAGATTTCAAAAGATCAAGCGTAATCAAGACTTGCACCAAGCTTCTAGCCTCTTGAAGACTGAAGTACAATGTTAAGTTGCTTGGGTACAAAAAGACATAACTGAAATGGCACTGGAATCTTGTGTTTTTCCTTGTGGTCAATTTGATCATGCGGGCGTTTAATCAGGCAGGAATGTGGAAGGTGGGAAGCCAGCACTTGCTAGCCTCCATCCCACTCAAATCCAAATTAGGAAGGCGATTAATGCTCATTTCAGTTGCTTGTCTTGCTGCTGATATTGAACTGAGAGGATATGGCAACTGACCACAAAATGCAGGAATCCTTGTAAAGCTAACTGGGCATGGGGGACATAGGCTTGCAGTGGTGGTAGCCTTTGTTCAATAGTAGGGAGCCTGAGTCAGCTTCAGGGAAGGGTTGGTCTGTTGAGAACAAGCCCTTTCCCTTGTTACCAATCCCAGTGACTCCCACACGCTACAACCTCCATCCTACCTTTAAACTCCAATCCCTCCTCGATCTCAGGTGTAGTATCGGCAGTGGCAGTAACCCTCCCCAGTGGCACTGTTAACCTGTAATTAGCTGACAGCTCTCCACAGACACTAGGTTCCTTGACTCCTGGCAATGGCCCATTATTGGCTTGTCCAGGGCCTGAATAGTACAAGATGCAGTGGATGTCTGGAGGGCATTTAAGGACAGGGCAATAAATGCCGACCCATCCCGTGACACCCGGGTGCCCTGAACAAACTTAGACAAAAGGCCCCACCTGCCAAGAGCTGCCAGCCAATCAGAGGCTGCGAATCCTCCTCCCACCAGCTCCACAAGCTGCTGCCCGATGGGATAGAGGGAGAGTGAACTGCTGATTCCACGGAAAGGGACTCTGCAAGCACTTAATGTAGGCATTTACACCCTGGGACACCTGCCAAAATACCAGAAAGGTTCAGGAGGAATGGAGATTAGAGTAAGAAGGGGAACAAATGTATCTATAAAGAGTTGGGAAGAGTACGAGAGAATTGAAAAGTTATTTCAATGGAGAGAAACTGAGAGAACCGAAGTTGTTTACATTATAGGACTGTCATAAAACTAAAGGGGTCAGGGGCTTTTGTGGTGCAGTGGCAATGTCCCTACCTCTAGACCAGAAAGCTCAGGTTCAAGTCCCAACTGTTCTGAAGTTTGGGGGAAGGAGGTCGTGAAGAATAGCAACAAGGGCTAAATGACAGCATTTTCCTGAATTCTAATAGGGCAGGGTCAACAGCTAGTGAGGTGGTAGTGTAGTTGTAATGTCACTGGACTAGTTAACAAGAATCCCTGACTAATATTCTGGGGTCAGGGGTTGAAATCCCACCATTGCATATAAAGAAATTTGAATTCAGTACCAAACTGGAATTAAAAAGATAACCTTAATGGTGAACCTTCAGACAAACAAATCTGCCTTACATGGTCTAACCTGCACATGACTCCAGATCCACAGCAATGTGGCTGACTCTCACTGCCCTCTGGCCAGTTCAGAATGGGTGATCAAAGCTGACACTAGTCAGTGACACCCACATCCCATGAAAAAGATGAAGTGAAAGTGGAAGATGAACTCAGTTTCTGAATGACGACTACCCATAATGAAAGACAACGTGTCCTTCTCAGACAGAGATAAAATAAAATCGATGGAGATAGAAATCTGAGACATTTTAAAAAGACTTTAAACAAATCATGAATAGACTGTATCTGTCTCATTGATGAATAATACAAGACAGGAAATTTCTGAGGCATTGATGACCATGAAGTCAAAGTTGCTACAGCGTGAAGAAAAATTACAGGCAAGTGTATTGTGTTTATCAAAACAAGAAAGTAGTATACACGTGGGCAACTGTAGAACCATCAGTCCATACGTTGCAAATAATGCAATTAGTTGTAAACAGAAACCCTGAGGTGTAGCTGACCATGATAACCAAGCTAACGTACATTCACAAGATTCTACCTGGTCAACCTTGATTGGAGACTTGAATCTAGGCCTCCTGGTTCAGAGGTAGGCACATTATCACTGCCCACAAGAGGCCTTCCTAAATGGATTATTTGATTTCTATCAACACAAATCATTGACCTGTTCAGGAACATTCACACTGGTCAATGCCCCTTCTGAGCTTCAGATATACTTTCTCTTCAACCTGTTCAGAGATGTTGTTAGACACTTCTAGAGCAGTTAGGGCTGGATCACAGGCCTCCTGACCCAGAGTTAGGGACATTGTACCACAGCAGCCCCTCCTGAAGGGACGCGATATTTTGAATCAACTTGTTCAGATGTTTTCACACGCTTCTGGAGCAGGTGGGACTTGAAGCTAGGTCTCCTACCTCAGAGGTAGGGGCATTGCCACTGTGCTACAAGAGCCCTTCCAGGCTTTTAGTTACTAGTCTAATGACATTATCACCTCACCAACACCACCTTTCCCGCAGCGACTTTGGGAGGCCTTGTAATACAGCACACCTGAGCTTCTAAATGGCACTAAGTAACAAAACAAACGGTTTCACGTGTGCCAGGTAAAAAGTCAAGAGATTGGGAGCTGTTAACCTATTTCCACTGGCTTTTACCCACAGGAGGAGTTGGAACATGAACGTGCTCAGTTGATCTCACGTGTCACAGTTGCTGAGGAGCAGTTAGCTGAACTGCAGGAATATGTGGATAAGCACCTGGGCAGGTGAGGTCAGGCAGCACAAAATTCAGATTTTCATTTGAATTATGGCCTGCACATCTCTCACTCATGTTTTAAAACCAGCCTCTGACTGATGCCAATTTACTTGTCACCAACAAGACTTTTCTATGTAGCTACTCTTAATGGCCATTCATCAACCAGTGGTGAGTCTCTGATCACACTACAAAGGCTTATTTGTCCTAGGCAATGAAATGTATATAAGTACTAATTTGGGAGGCAAGAGAGGAAATTACAAGGCCTCTGGCCCAATTTTTTAAATTCCTCTCTGGTCATAGTGGGGGTGCCAGAGGACTGGAGGACAGCTAATGCAGTTCCACTGTTTCAGAAGGGAGGTAGAGATAGACCAGGGAATTACAGACCGGTGAGGTCAAGAAACTATTGGTTAGGGAAATTCACACTTTACTTTCTTATAATTGGATCTTAAAGAATATATTGTCAATTTTGCACAATAAATGCTGTAAATTGGTGGATTAGCCGCGGTTTACTGCATTCACACTGGTACGTAGAGACCAGTAACTTTTAAATAGAGATGTTGATTTCCGGATGACCGACACAAAGAATAACACAAAGTTTTGAATTTTAAGACTTTGAGTTTTAAGCAACTAAAGTTAACATCAATTAAACATTACTTTGTAGGCGACAAATACACAGAACTACAGTACAGACAGATACCCCCCCCTTTAACTTCTGAACACAATGGAAACGCCATACCATGCTTAGACATTATTCTGCACTCTGTAGTCATGTAGTCTTAAGCTTAAAGTGCATCTCCTCCAGGCATTAACTCACCAAGGTGAGTCTACCTGTGTGTTTCTCAGCCATGTCTTCACTGAACCCTTTGAGCATAATCATGTAGACTCTGCATTGTAAGATTTCCTGTCTTGATTCTGTGGTCTCTAACATTCCACAATCCTTGTTTCCTCGAGTATGGATTCTGTCCTAAACGGGCCTTCACTTGTTAGGTAACACAAAAGGAAACCTTTTCTTCTGCTGATATAGCAGAACCTGTTGTGGGTCTAATTCCTCCATTCCCTCCCTCATCCCCCAAATACTTTAATCTCTTTGACTCCGACAGTCTGTAATTCTGCCCAGGAAACCAAGGTGCTTCTTCCTATGGTGTCTGGATGTTCAAACTCAAACAAAACTTCAAATAAGCTTCTGACTTGATGCCCCGGCCCCAAGGTTAATCAAGGTGTCTGCACTTGTCCACTCTTTGTGAAAGGTGCTATATAAATGCAGGGTTTTCAAAATTTAATCACCATTTTGTTAAATAATGCAGGTACAAGCAGGAAATTACACGCCTCCGAAAACTGGTTGGAACTGAAGTACCAAGAGCAGTCAGTGCTGATGTTATCCATCAGTAACTTCCTTGGTAATTGCACAGGATCCTCAACCCTGAAGCCGAAGTTACCCCTGAAGTCACCAAGAATTTTCTGAGTTTTTGGAAAATGGATGTTGTGATTAGTAAAATAACATAGCATTTTTGCTGACACTGTGCAACAGCAATAAAAGGTACTTGTATTATTTATAGTCTGTACACAGAATGAGACTGCGTTCCACCATGTCCAAGTAAGCTTGTTCACAGACTAGACTATATACATAGGAACAGGAGAAAGCAATTCAGCTCTTCATATCCAGCTGACCTTGACTTCTGCAATACCTGCCTTGATTTCGTAAGCATGAATATCCCTGCCTAACAAATGTCTTACCAATCTCGGATTTGAAATTTCTAGTTGACCTCCAGCTTCAGCATCTTTTTGGAAGTTCCCAATTTCCACAAATTTGACATTAACTGTGAAAAGCTAGCTCTCTGTAATTATCCCCTTGAATATGCTTGAATCCTACTCAACAGATTCATTGGAGACCTGCATTCAACCACAGGTATCTAGAAACTAAACCATTCTAAAATTAAAATCAGCATTCTTTCTCAAATTTCCACATTCATTTTTATTATTGTGTCTGTGTATATATAAAATATATATATTTCCTCATGAAATCATTTCTGACTGAAGCACATTATCAGATCAGATTCTTGTTGAAATGCATTTCCTGTCTGACTCCCATTTTACTGTGTGCAGACCAGTTCATATGCAGAATAATGGATAGATAGATGTGATTACAAGCCAGCAATCGCATTGTACAGTTTACACAACATCATTAACTACATGGGGAACTAAATGCCTGATTTAGGATGAGATTAGCCTTGAAATCAATCCATTAGATCAGATTCCCTACAGTGTGGAAACAGGCCCTTCGGCCAAACAAGTCCACACCGCCCCATGGAGCATCCCACCCAGACCCATCTCCCTATACCCACACGTCCCTGAACACTACGGGCAATTTAGCATGGCCAATCCACCTAGCCTGCACATCTTTGGACTGTGGGAGAAAACTGGAGCACCCGGAGGAAACCCACGCAGACACGGGGAGAATGTGCAAACTCCGCACAGACAGTTACCCAAGGCTGGAATCGAACCTGGGTCCCTGGCGCTGTGAGGCTGCAGTGCTAATCACTGAGCCACTGTGCCGCCCCAATCCATGACAGCAATTTTTCTCTTGCCATATATCCAATGAAATTATTGGTCTAGTTTTTGTTCTATTTTACTTGAATTTATTTTGCCAATTCTAATGGTAAAATGGACAGTAACATCCAGCACAAACTGTCATCCTTCAATTTAAAAACTGAGGTATAATTATGAATTGTTAAGACACATGCAAATTGATCAGTGAAAATATCTGTACATATATTGTGTCGAATAATAGAGTAAATGCAATTATATCAGATGTCATTCTGAGATTTTCTCCCAACTGCAGAAACATTAAAGCCAACCAAAATTAATCCCTTGTTCCCTATTTTGAGATATAATTACCCAGGGCCAAGATGATTACTTTCAAACACTTGGATGTTATAATGTGCAGAAAATTTCCTTAGCCAATTGAACAGGAAATTCTGATAAATTTTAATCACTGAAAATTGTAGACGCTTGGAAAGTTGGTTTATGTAGCACAATTCAAATTTTACAACTTAACATGTTTAGTTGGTCAACTTAGAATGTTCTCATGCTGCCTTCCAGCTGTCTTCGTATGCTTCCTTTTCCAATCAGTGAATTTCATGGACATAATTTAAGTCAACCTTTTCTGACCTATTATTGCACACCTTTGGAACAGGTGGAAGTTGAACACAGCTCTCCTGGCCCAGAGGTAGGGATGCTGTCACTGCATCATAGAAGTTTGTTAATTATGTTATTATGCAGCCAAATTGTTTAATGGAGAACTATTAACTCTCCCCTTAACTCAGACTAGGGCTAAACAAGGAATTCCTTCCAATTGTATGGTGAAACTACTTCTGGGCACATTTAATCAACCTGTTTAGGCATGCTCTAGAGACTCTTGTGACATATTGGTACCATCCTTACTTCTGAGCCAAAAGGCCAAGATTCAAGTCTGACCTGATCCATAAGTGTGTCATAACATTTGTCAACAGGTTAATTAGAAAATATATATCTTGATCAAGAGGAAGGACAACTCTCACTTCACAAGAGTTCTAGGGGAGCTGTTTCTATTATTGGGCCTTTTAATGAAAAACCAACCAGAGATTGGTCATTTGCACCCTTGCCACCTCTGCAATATGTAATAATCTTGCACTTTTCATATACATTTTAACTCCCCTGGTTAAATCATTATTTCTCTCAACTAGAAATGGCAAGGAAATGTTGATTTATAGTATATTGTCCTTTCCAACCGTCTTGCCACCATCAAAAATATTATGTATTTTAGCAGACTTGCAGTAAATCTTCTCCTCAGAGATATTCAATGATTTACAATAAGCTCCCATTTGAACTAACATCCTTCTCCGTTAATCGATCTCGGCTATCCACTTGTCACTGCAATAACACTAAAGCAAGAATGTTTTTTCTTTCTAAAAAAATTCCTACTTCCTTATTTTGAGAACCTAAAAATGTTTGGTGACGACATTGCTTAATTGTGAAAATAATGAGAAAAGTTGGTGCAGTAGATAAGGAGGTTTGAGTGGAACATAATTGTTATGTGGACCATATGGGCTGAATGGCTTACTTTTGTATCTTACACAGGATATCTATCGTGTGGAAGCAGGTCATTTGGCCCATTCAGTCCACATCAATCCCCCAAAGAGCATCCCACCCAGGCCTACCCACCTACTCTATCCCTGTAACCCTGCATGTTCCACAACTAGTCCTCCTAGTCTGCATATTCCTGGACACTGGACAATTTATCATGGCCAATCCACCTAACCTGCACATCTTACGACTGTGGGAGGAAATCCATACAGACAGGGGGAGAATGGGTAAACTCCAATCAGACAGTTGCCCAAGGCTGGATTTGAACCCAGGTCCCTTGCACTGGGAGGTAGCACTGCTAACTACTGTGCCACCATGCTCCCCCTCACTCTACATTAAATCGGTTTTAAAATATATATGTCATCCTGGGTGCCCGCATCCAATAACATGTAGTAGCACTGACATACGTTGCCTGATGACAGCCATTCTAAAAGTTATAATAAACTGGAGAGACTAGCACACTAATTACAATATTTAGGAATACAAGCGTATGTTTTATCTCATTAATACTTTAATTATAGTGAACAGGCAAATGCTATATATCTACATTACATGACTGGAGTCAGCCTGGTTTAACCTTGGACATCCGGAGATTGAGGCAAATGCCTGAATCTTACACGGGAGCTGGCCAATCTCTGCCCACTTCTCAATCCTCCCCGGCTGAAATTTAGGAGAATCTGCCCCACAATTAAGATGCTACTTACTAATGAGAGCAATGACGTTGTTCTAAGACCTCCTCTGTGGTCTCAGAAGGAAGTCCTACCTGAGCGGGTTGCTGTCCAGTTGGATGGCTGCAGCTCTATGGTCTCAGTAGTGTCAGCCAGGAGTAGTTGCCACTGCTGGGGTCACAGGTCATCCCATCAGACTCTTCATAATCCCAGCAGATATTGGGAGAGGGTGTGTGTGTGTGTCCATGTTGGGAGGGTGCTGGGTTTAAGAGACCAGAGGGTAAAACAGGGATAAACCACGGTCAGGTCCCTCCTATTAGCCCAGGCATCTGAAAAGGAGGCTGCCTAAGTCTTTCCTGATGCTCGCCGGTGTAGCTAAAGATGCTAGGCCTTCGACAGTGAGTAAGCCAACTCTCTCTTTGTGTGAAATACTGGTTTTGACTAGATCTGCAGACTGTAAGCCTCATCTCATATCTCAACCTGATTTCTCTGTCTGGTACATCTTAGTTATATTTATGTCGCCACACGAATAGTTTATAACAATTTTATGTTTACATACTCAAGCCATTTGATGCTGCTCAGACTGGAGGGTCAGTTGTCTACAGGAACACCAGGGATCTGAAGTGACATTGTAACTATGTACTGTATAGTTAACCCATATTCTTTCTGCTTTTGTGCCATTCCAAATAAACCTTTCTGTAAAACAAAATCTACTGTGACTAAAACTTGCCGTGCTTTGGCGCAAATGGCAGAGAAACATGCATAAACAACCAGTTTTAACCATTTATGCTATCGGTCCAGAGACATTGTTGAATATATTGACTGGGGAAATCCAGCAAAGAAACTCTTGGCAGTGCTATTCAAATATGGAGAACTTTAGGGTCTGTGGAATAAATTACAATATAAATTATTTACCAACAAAATACAACCACTGTAGTTAAGGTTTTTTTTGAAACTGTTGTAGTAGGATCGTAATAAAAGTTAAATTGAACAAAAACTTCAATTTAAGTTTGATCAAACTTAAATTAAACAAACTTTTTTTAATATTTACATGAATTGTCCCATGGCTTTCACATTGTTGAATTTGTTTCTGTTCATTGTATTGCCTTTCATTCCACGATGGTTTATTAAACATTTATTTCAAAATAACCTGGCTGGGATGAAGAATTTCCATCTCCCACTTGTTGAGCTGCAAAAACTGAAGTTGGAACTGAAAAATATCAAGTGCTTGGACTGGAAGCCTGCGGCCAGCGACGAGTTATAAGGATCAGTACTGGGTCCTCTGCTTTTTGTCATTAATAAAACTGATTTGGCTATGAATATTGGAGGCATAGTTAGTAAGTTTGTAGATCATGTCAAAATTGGTGATGTAGAGAAGAAGGCTCTCACAAGAATAAAACAGGACTTTGATCAGATGGGCCAAGGAGTGGCAAATGGCGTTTAATGTGGATAAATGTGGTGTTGCATTTTGCTAAGGCAAATCAGGGAAGGGCCTATACACTTAATGGTAGGGTCTTGGGGAGTATTGCCAAACAAAGAGACCTTGGGATGCAGGTTCATAGTTCCTTGAAGGTAGAGTCACAGATAGAAAGAGTAGTGAAGAAGGTGTTTCGTAGACTTGCCTACACTGGTCAGTGAGTATAGAAGTCACATTGTCGCTGTACAAGACATTGCTTAGGTCACTTTTGGAATACAATTCTGGTTTCCCAGCTATAGGAAAGATGTTGTTAAATTTTGAAAGGGTGCAGAAAAGATTTACAAGGTTGTAGCCAGATTGGGCAGTTTGAGCTATAGAAAGAGGCTGAATAGGCTGGGGCTATTTTCCTTGCCATGTTGGCGGTTGAGGGGTGACTTTATAGAGGTTTACAAAATCACGAGGGGCTTGGATAGGGTGAATAGCCAAGGTTTTTGTCCCAGGGTAGTGGAGTCCAAGGCTAGAGGGCATAGGTTTAAGGTGAGGGACCAAGGTATAAAAGGGACCTACAGGGCAACGTTTTTATGCAAAGGGTGGTGTGTGTATAAAATGAGCTGCCAGAGAAAGTGGTGGAGGTTGGTACAATTACAACATTTAAAAGGCATCTGGGTGAGTACATGTAGAGGAAGGGTTTAGAGGGAAATGGGCCAAATGCTAGCAAACAGAACTGGTTTAAGATACCTAGGACGAGTTGGACCAAGCTGTACATCTGTGACTCTTATTGGATCTAATAGGATTCACCTTGATTGGGCAGGGAGAAGAGTTCCTGTTAAAGCCTGGAGTAACTCAGAGACTTCATTTCTGCTCAGAGTGTGGGATAACACAAGCCTGAGTTTTTAGGTTGTGTTAGGAACCTAATAGGGAACATCTTTTCTGTACGTTAGTGCATTAGATGCCTACAAAATAATGTTTAGTCAATGGTGAATTTAATTTGCTTGTTGCAGTAAAAAAACTTGAAATGTTACATCATTTTATGAAATCACTTGCATTGGTCGGTGGAAAATTCACATTTTTAAAGGCTAATGGTCTCAAATGAGATCAAAACAATCACCATCGGGAGGACAGCCAGACATATGTTCATAAGCCCCAAAAAGTTACACTCCCAAGTAGCCAGCATGAGGAGTGGCTCGCTGCTTCTCTGAAACTAACTGTTTAATTTAATGTTGGAAGTTGTAAAGAGGGACAACCTTGCACCCCACTGCTTAGCATAGCAGTGACACATTATGACAGTGGAAACATTTTTGAAAGTGTGATCTGCCTGCAAATCTCACTCTAAAACTTCCTATGTTGTATTAAGGTGTGAAATTCCTCTTCTAATCAAGAGCAGATTGCTTACCCTTCTTAATTAGTAAAGCAACAAGTTCCATTATTAAAAGATGCACATTCTCAAGTTACAACATTGACTGAAAAATAATCATAGATGATTAATTAATTTATTATAGAGGATCCTTTGGCTTTCAGATAAAGATCTCTTGTAAGTTATTTTTTAAAAAATCCATGGATTGCAGCTTAAAATTAAAAAAAAACTGTCTCCTCTTGAAAGTTGCCTTTTTGCAACTATTGATTTGTCAATGGATGTTATACCGCTGTTCCTTCAAGCGTGTTCTGGGAAACAAGTTCTTGGCGGAGTTGCTTGATACTATAACGCCAGGCTTTGTCCACCCCATCCCCAATAGTGCAGCAAGGTTTCCAATTTGGGAAAGGGAATCGACCAGCAACAATCCAGGCATCTTCTGGAAGTTCATTTAACAACTTGACTTCTAGTAAAGAAAGCTGTGTAGAAAGAAGTGTATTTTAATGTCTTTGATTGACTAATTCATTGGAGGATCAAATAACTTAAGTGTTATGGTACTTCTAGTGCCCACAGTGTATACCCAACCATTGGGATGAGCAATGTATGGTGAGAGCTATTACAATGACTTTCCATAACCTGAATTACATCATCTACCTCTTTACACAACCAATCGCTTCAGAAAATTAAACTAACATTCAGAAAATCAGACGGGAGGGGGTTTTGGATGATTGTGTGAGAAAACGCAGCCTTGTGAGAGAAATCCTCCATGAAACCTGACAAAACGCTACAGCTGATTTCTGGTAAAATTTATCCAAGCATGGCAAGGACTGGTTTTATTTTGAACGTGCAATGGAAATGGTTTCCCCTTTTGATTCCAAGGGTTCTAGTAAAGACTGCATTTGCTATAAAACATACACTGCTCAAAACAGTTTGTTGGCCGAGACTATGCTCTATAAACACAGAAACCGCTGGAGAAACCCTGCAGGTTTGGCAACATCTTTGTTCTAAGAAGGGTCACAGGGCCAGAAAATGCTGCCTCTGTTTTCTCTCCACAGATGCTGCCAGGCCTGCTGAGATTCTCAGACTACCAGCATCTGCTTCAGATTACCAGCATCCACAGTCCTTTATTTTACTTCTGATGTTGAATAAAGTTGTCTTAATGCTTCATAGGATGTGATGAGGTGTTATTCTTCTGTCTCCCAAAGAGGCAAAATCTTTCCAGTGTCTGAACAATTTGGGTAATGGTGAGAAAATTGAACACTTACAATGAGAATGAAAAATTGAGAAACTTGATGTCAGGAAAATTTTCACATTTTCTCCTTAATGTTTTAACGGTTTAGATAAGGATCCAGTTGGAGAGCAGCAAGGGGCTTACTTGCACGTGTCAACATCTCATCATTTCTTAATCTCGCCTCATTTTTTATGAAGGTTGCTATTCTCCCAGGAACTGTTGAAAAATGAAACCACACCAATTCCAGACGGGAAAGTCCAAGTGGACATGTGGTGATTGCAGCTTGCTGGTGTCTTGTCAGGGCTTCTATCGTGGTCATCATTCCCTGAAATCTCAGTGCATAAATCACTGCACTGGGTGCCTGCACCCTTAATCATTGGCAAAGCAGGAGCCTCAGCACAATATCACAGACTGACTTGTAATACAGTTTAGCACTTCAACTGTGTATTTTGGGGATCACTAACCCCTGAAATGGCAAGTGTGTGCAGGGATAGGCACTCCATCTCAACTTGGGGCTTTTAGCCTGTTTTCTTAGCAAACACTGATTTGGCATTTATTTGGACACAGTGTCTCTGCCTTCCCTTTCTGTGTGGACAGAAAGAATTGCAGCTTGTCCTGCTTGCCAGCACTGAACAGCTAAGGGAGCAGACATGTTAGTAGACAGCACCGTCACCCCTAAAGCATTTGCCATCAGCTTATGCAGCAAACACAGAGTCTGCTTCACTGAAATATCCTAAGGAAAGTGGTTTTCAGACCCATCAAGGGGCCTATGATCAGTCAAGGGACTGGCCAGCCCTCAGTCAGGAAAGGTGATGAGATGACCTGCTTCACTGAGTGAGCAGGGATAATGGGAACTGCAGATGCTGGAGAATCCGAGGTAACAAAGTGTGGAGTTGGATGAACACAGTGCTCCTACGATGCTGCTTGGCCTGCTGTATTCATCCAGCTCCATACTTTGCTATCACTGAGTGAGCAGCATGTCCAGAGGGCAGGAAAACTTTGTAGTTCAGGGGCTGGGCTGTGTGAGAAGCATTAAAGGACAAAGCTGCATGCAAGAGTGACAGCAGTATACTTGGTGGGAACTGGATGCTGTGGAGTTAGAATTGTGTGAGGTAACGGAAAGGAGATGGGAGGCATTTCCCCTTGAGGAGCTCAGAAAGTTATTAACCTTCATGCGTCATGACTACGCATTCCTTCAGACCATGGGCACTGCACTAACCAGATGGCTACTTCAAACCAGGCTGTTGTGTTGGAAATGGTGCATGGTAGGAGAATAAATATGGTGCCTGTAGTGTGAGTGTTCTAAGTCCCAGCACCCAGTAGTTTCACTACTGTTAACTGCAAGATTCCACACAAGTGGTGCAATAGAGGCAGGATGCAGACCTAATGAAGAGAACACGGCAGAACTGTGTGACAAAAATTGCCAGGGCTCACGAATGGAAATCCTCAATGAAACTCTCCAAAATTGATACTTAGCTGAGACATGGGAAAGTTCAGCTCAAAGAGTTGTGTGCTGTGTATGACATACCTCAGCAAACCAGAGAGCAGTGAACAGTGTTTTCTGTTCAAACCTTGGTTACTTACCCTTATATTAGCCAAATAAAGTTGTACAGTGGATCATTGGAGACAATGGGTCTGCTTCAGGCACTACCCAAGTGAACACAAAGAAATACTTAGCATTTGAAACCAAACAATATAACACAATATTATTTGGAGTTTGCAAGCAAACAGAAAACAGTAATTGTAAAATTGCCGAGAATAGACCGATAAGCCACGCGTATGAATTAATAAAAGGGAGGTATGAGGAATAAAGACAGCGAAAAGAATCACCTACTACTTACCACACTAGGAGCTAAGAAAACCGTGACATTTGAACAGTCTGACAAATCAACCTGAAATAACAATGAACAAATTCATTTCATGAATATTTCACCAGTCCATTTCAGAGAATCGCATTCGCAGCCCCTAATTTACATAGATGCCATGCACAGGTTTTACATCACTGTATAAGAACTTATGCAACAATTTGTACATGAGGTTTTGGTTTCTGATAGTCTGTTCTTTGCCTGTAACTTTCCAATCTCTCAAAGTCCCCTCAGCAACATTCTACAACTAACAAGATGAACAAGTTCTGTTCCAGGCCCTTGACAATTTTGCTCAACGACCAGAACATACAAAAGACTGGCTGTGGACTCAAAAGACTGAAAGGCCAACCCCTGTTCTTATTTCCTGGCTGATCCCATGAATCACTCTGGGATGCTTCATTATGACAAAGTTGTTTCATAAATGCAATTTGTTGTTGTAACACAACTAGAACTAGGGGGTCACACTCGAGGGATATGGGGTAGGCCATTTAGGACTGAGATGTGGAGAAATTTCTTCACTCAGAGTGGCGAGCCTGTGGAATTCTGTACTACCAAAAATGGTTGAGGCCAAAACATTGAATGTTTTCAATGAGTTAGATATGGTTCTTAGGACTAAAGGGATTAAAGAATATGGAGACAAAGCGGAAACAGGGTACTGAGTCACATGATCAGCCATGGTCATATTGAATGGTGGAATAGGCTCGAAGGGCTGAACAGCCTGCCCCTATGTTGTTATGTCATGTTTTATATAACACATTCTCTTCAACGCTTATCTGAGCGTGATAGCTTTCCATTCACACATCCTGCACAGCAGGCTATGTCAGACTCTGCACTAAAATACTGGTCTATCATGCAAATGAACTGCTCTTTGCTTTTACTTTTAACGGGCCAATTTTGTTCAAATTCTGGACAATAACTTTCAATTGGCAATCTTCACTTGATCTGTATAATTTTTACATAGTTTCAGACCAAACTTTTCCCAGGATAAAGTTACATTATTTCTTGGGAAAACATTTGCACTATGTTATAACTACCTCTCACGTGGGACAATTAGATCGAGGGGTCTGCTTATCGTTAGCTGTTCTTTTTAAATGAAGAACATAACCCTTTGATGCTTGAAATCATTTCTGAACCACTGTGACATTAGCTAAGGAGAACTGAAATAGAGGCCAACCACAAAGTTTTACTTGCATTCCTAAGGCCAGAAAATGGTGATTAATTATCAGTTTGCATGAATCATGTACATGCTTGTAGAAGTCTGTACTTTGTTGGAATCTGGCTGCCAAAAAGAATTAGCATTTAGATGTGATTTTTAATGCACATAATTTTTCAAAAAGAACATTTTCAAGATTGAGAAAGCTTATGAGTAACACCCATTAATATCTAATGATGAAGCTTTTACCCCGACTTTATACATTAACGCAAAATTAAGGTTCTCCTACCTTCCACAAATCTTGTTTCATGTAAGAAACCTGGCTGTAACAACCAGCTCTCCAAGCGTAGAACTTTGACAGCCTGATGAGCCATGGATTTAATTCATAGCCAACTGCTGGATGGAAGCCATGTCTACTGGCTTCTAACACCTGCAAAGCAACAGGGACTCTGTTCCTTAATATCATGAAGAGGGGCCTGGTTTGTACGACTTTGAAAATGACAAATGAATGGTGGTAATGCAACAATGAGAAAGAAGTACTTCTTTCAGTCCAAATCTGTACAACTGCAACTACTTTACTTTGTATCTTATATTGAACTGTCAACATAGAAACAGATCATTCAGCCCAATGGACTATGCCAGTGTTTATACTTCACTTTTGCCTTCTCCCTATGATACCTTTAACTATCATATCATCGCAATGGGAAAGAACTGATAGGTTTGTCTTCTAAGTGAGGAAGGAGAAGATAAAGGTAAAATAAGTCCATTGTCCCAGAGGACCATAGGGCTACGCCTTCATTACAGAGATATGGCTGGTGATGGTTTAACCTGAGGGGCACCACGTTTTCAGTGATAGAAGAGGTTGAGAAGGAGGGACCTTCGTGGCAAGCTCAGCTGATACAGGAATTGAACCCACGCTGTTGGCATTGCTCTGGAGGCAAACCAGCTCTTCAGACAACTGGAGATAGTTAAGCAGCTTCCACTAAATAAGAACAATTATTCGGGTTTTTAATCAATTTTTTTATAACATTGGGCTTAAGTAAGCACTGAGATCCTAGTTAAATTTTAGCAGTTGTTTGCATTTCTGTCTGCAGAATGCATTGCCTTTCAGTCCAACTAATTACGTACGATTCTGCCGTCACCTGATCCCAAGTCCACCACTTTGCCAGACCGGCCTTCCAGTAAAGTCATCACATTTTTCACCTGCTTGTGGCTTGCAGGTATGTAGGGTACCTGGTAAAAGACATTCACCTCTTTATTGTGTGCAGCTGACTTTTCTCAAAAAAAGAGAAACAAAATTCACAATTCACTTACCCAAACTAATTCTAAAGACCTGACAAAACATTATTTTCCTGTTACAGTTGTTGTTACAAATTCAACAGTTTAATGAGTTCAATAACCTCCAATTTCCGAGCTAATAATGATCCCAGATCATTGTTGCTGTCCAATCTGGAGCGATTTGAATTCTCCTTCATTAATGTCCGAATAACTGGTAAATCACATCAAATAGAGCTTCAAAAGACTGGGTGCAGACTGTACTCAACTAGTGTGTGGTCGCAAAACTCAGAATGCAGTGTCCAACATTAAATGTGATTCTGTGATTGGATAACACTTGCTGAGCAATCATGTCTGTGCAAAAAATTACAGTAATAACCAATTTGAGATTATAAATTTGGTCTTGAAGCGCGACTCATCTGTGTATTCTAGTGTTTATTCACACGCAGGGCCTGTCTTTTGCAAAACATGCCAAACATTGCAGTATTTCAACAAAACAAAGCTTTGGTGAATTCATTCTCTGCCGCACCCCTCATGGCAATTCCCTGACCAATCAGAGTTAACTTGCCCGGTTTGAATTTAAAGGTTTGGCTGTTAAGTGCTGTTGCCATGGTGCATTTACCATGGCAACAGGTCCAAGTGTCAAAGGCCACTTGCTAAAACAAAGCTTTTCTCATGCAGAATTGCTGCTCTCTTGGAAATGTGATATTCCTGTGATTCCATCCTGAACTGTGCAAGAAAACCTTCAACAGCATGTTTTTTTTCCTTTCAGCAACATCAGAAATGTTCTTCATTATATATAAATCAATATAAATATCAATAATACCTTATGTCAGACTTACAGACAACATTCTCAGAGCTGGTAAGAACACTTTGGGAGCCTACGACCCAATGTTCTCAATGTGGACTTTACCAGTTTCAAATCTCCCCACCCCTGGCCTCATCGCATGACCAACCCTCATTCTCATCCCCATCTCTTTGACTAGACACAAGCTGTCCATCTTCACTCCCATCTATCCGCCCTTCCCATCTTACTATCAATCCCAACCACTTCTTACCTGCACTCACCCATCACCATCCCATCTACCTTCCCTAGCTCCACCCCTCCTGCCTCTATTTATTTCAGAGCTCCCTTCCACCTCCCCATTTCTGAAAAAGGCTCCCAATCTGAAAAGTCAATTTTCCTGCTGCTGCCTGGCACGCTGTGCTCCTCCAGCTCCATACTGTGTTAGTAATGACAACATTCTCAGTTCATGCTTGTGGAGAGAAACTGGGAGAGTAATTGAATAATACATCACAGATGCAGGCCATTTGTCCCACCAAGCCTGCGCTCTGTCTTTCAAAGAGCAATCAAGTTGGAACTACACTCATGTTCTTGTTCCCACTACCATACCAAGCAGGGTACTCCAAACTTTAGTGACTTACTATGTAGAAGAGATAAATTAACTTATTTGTGACTTCATGGTTAGCATTGCTGCCTCACAGCGCTAGGGGCTTAGGTTCGATCCCAGGCAACTGTCTGTGTGGAGTTTACATGTTGTCCCTGTGTCTCCATGTGTTTCTTTCAGGTGCTCTGGTTTCATCCCACAGTCTAAAGATTTGCTGAGTTAGGTGGATTAGCTATGCTAAATTGCCCATTATGTGCAGGCTAGGTGGATCAGCCATGGGAAATGCAGGGTTACAGGGATAGGGTAGGGGTTGGGTCTGGGTGGGATGCAGTGTGGACTCAATGGGCAGAATAGCCCGCTTCCACATTGTAGGGCTTCTTTAGTAAGTTCCACGATGTCTCATTGCCATCTCTGACCCTAATCTTCCTGAAACCCTGTTGCTTCTGATCCTGTAAATTGGAGCTGAGATCCGACCTAAAGTTCTTTACCTGAAAAAATCCAACAATAGTTTTATGATTTTCTGTGGACCTATTGAAAAGGTGGTGCTACTATGTTTAGATCTTTTTTCCTGATGACACTGATCTTGCATTCAAAGCAATGAAAGCAACTTAGAAGTACAGGTGTGAGGAGTACAGATCATGTGACACTTGTTATGAACATCATCATCAAGCTGACAGTACTAGCTGCTGGTTAACCAGAGAAATTCACTGCACGTTCATTTTTATATGGTTACCTTAAGTCAGGCTGTCTGATCTACAGTGTACATCTAAAGCACTTTGTAGAAAGTTGTTATTTCCATACCTGTAATCTTAGAGGGACCCTCCTGAAACCAGGCATCAGTATTCCTGCCCATACTACATATGCAGTTAATCCTGAGCAGCTGGCAATCTGCAGTAAACCCCAACCACCAACTGACTGCTTCCTGAGTTCAGTTTCCCCTTCACTGTCATCCTGGTCCATTCCTAAAAAGCACAAAATGACTGTAAGAATATACTTGCATGTATATGCTGAAATACTCTTCAAACAGGAAATCTAAGGATCAAATATCAGCCAATACTCTCAACAAACATCACAAAAAGCAGTCGTTTGGTCATTACCATATTTTTGTTTGACAGAGTATGCAGAGTGCAAATGTCTGTAATGATTTATATATTGACTATTAGTGTGTACGTTTCAAAGGTACTTTGTTTACTGCGAAGTGCAATGGGATATCCTGGAGTTGTAAATTATGCCATACAAATGCAGGTTTTTTTTCTCTTTTAAAAATCTTACGTCAACATTGGAAGGAGAATACATACTTTAAGTCTCTATGTCAAATTTAAAATCAAAGTGACTAGTTGGAAGCATTCTAGTTAGTACACAATAGCAAAATCAGGAACTTACACAAAAGGGGATAGAAGACATAAACGTGAACATTCTAAACTGAAGTTAACCATGAAAATGTTTTGAATCAGACAAAACTCCCTGAAGGGTGGCCAATTCTTATGATAGGAAGGCATATTTCTACTGGAGGAGAAGAGAAAAGGGAGGAGGGGTAACGGTGAGTGCAATGGCAGGCTATGGTGCAAATTTCACAACTTATGGGCTAACTTTATCATCTCATTGCTGTGTGGCTCGCAGGCCCACACAAAACACTTGATTAAGACTTCCAGGTTCAATTTGGAGACAAGCGACTGAAGGCAGCCATTAAGGGACACTGTAAAAATAAGGGAGCATCGCTTAAAGTAAAGGAAAGTCAATTAAGTCTGACACCCACTGCAGGAGAATAAAATCTGCACCCTTAACAGGTGACAGAGGAAAAAAAAATTCAAACAACCAGTTAAGAAAGACACACATTAGTGGAAGATGGGACTTGAACCCAGACCTTTTGACCCAGAGGCAGGGACACTACCCTTGTATCACAAAGCCCTCTATTTTTCAAACTTCACCATCTATTATAGTGGGATGTAAAACCATGTTCCCAGAATATAAGTCTGGGGTTGTGGATAACCAGGGCTGTGACATTATCATTATATCACCGCCTCCGTGCTGGATACTTTAATCAACATATTCAGACATGTTCTGGAGCAAGATGCTTGAACTAGGTGCCTCTGGTTCAACAGTATGGACACGAGAATTTTAAACAACCTGTTCCAATCTGCCAATGACACATTTCTGGGACAAGTGGGACTTGAACCAGATCTTCTGGCCTAGAGGTAGGGACATTACCACCGCACCACAAACACCTCTACTTATATATCCATCCCATTAAATCCTATTTAAATCAACCTGTTCAGACATGGGGCAGCTGGGACATGAACTCAGGCCTTATGGTCCAGAAGCAGTGACACTATCCCTGCAGCATAAAATCCTTCTTTATTTTCCAAAAGTAACTATTTTCCATAGTGGAGTGCAACACCAGGTCAGAGACTGTAAGCCTGCACTGTGGGTGAACTGTCCAACGTCGTTAGCACGTCCACACTACAACAAACCCTGTTTAAAATTAGAGATAGTAAGAACTGCAGACGCTGAAGTCAGAGATAACTTAGTGTGGAGCTAGAGGAACACAGCAGGCCAAGCGGCATCAGAGGAGCAGGAAAGCTGGCGTTTCGGGGTCTGGGCCCTTCTTCAGAAAAGGTCAGCTTTCCTGCTCCTAAGATGCTGCTTATCCTGCTGTGTTCATCCAGCTCCACACCTTGTTATCTCAGATTCTCCAGCATCTGTAGTTCCTATTATTTCGGGCGTGGACCCTTCTTCAGAAAGTGAAGAAGGGTCCCGACCTGAAATGTCAGCTTTCCTGCTCCTCTGATGCTGCCTGGCCTGCTGTGTTCATCCAGCTCCACACCTTGTTATCCCAGATTCTCCAGCATCTGTAGTTCCTATTATTTCGGGCCTGGACCCTTCTTCAGAAAATGAAGAAGGGTCCCGACCTGAAATGTCAGCTTTCCTGCTCCTCTGATGCTGCCTGGCCTGCTCCACACCTTGTTGATCGTGGCTCAGGGCCATGGTTTTGCAACCCAGAGGAAAGTGGAACCTAGGTAATGGAGATCCAGGTTCAAGTCCCACCTGCGCCAGGTGAACCTGCCCCTCACTTACCCCCTGGGTAAGGGGGTACGGGCTCTCTTTCTCAGTGGGGGGTGGAAGATGACATACTGACTGCAGCTGTAAGGCCAAAACAAACTCGTTAGAAATTAAAAAGAAAGGTGGCCGTGGAGACCCCGTGGGAGCTCCAGGCTTTCGGCGAGCACCTTCCCGCTCACTTTCACACGATCCCGGCGTCTCATTTCCTGAACTTTCTCCAGGCCCATTTCCAAACTCAGGCCGTTTCTTCCGCCATGTTGTCCACCCACCAACCAACCCCTAGTACCGGAACGGGCCGCTTACCGCGACGGAACGGAAAGAGAAGTGCCGCAGCCAAACCGGTCCCCCGCCGCGCCTCGCTTGCGTAGCTCCTCGCTTTTCCAGAAGGTTCCGCGCACGCGGCCGGTGAGGGGCGCGCATCCCCGGCGTCGATCAGTCCGCCCGAGCTCCCGGTGTGGTCGTTCAGCCTCCCCGTCCTGACTTGGAACCGAAACAAGAATAACGAATGAAAGTGGCGGTCAGTCGCCATCCCCCTCGGATTGTTGTTGGTGGTGGATCAGGTCTGGAGTCTGTAGAATTGGACAGAGAAACCATGGGGGACGGTTTGTTTTAAAACGGTGACCCGCCCCCAACTGGAGTATCTCACAGAGCCGCACAGAGCCTTTATAATCCCTCAGGAATGATTCTGCATTCATGTAGCACCTTCAATAACCTCAGCCTCCACTGCACCTGAAGTGACTCTAGTTCCTATGTAACCAACAGCCCATTTATTCACAGCAAGATCCCAGCCAGGCTGACCAGGTAAAGTGTGGTGTTTAGTTCGACATAATGCCAAAAAAAAAGGTGAACTGTGGATGTTAGGAGTCAGGAAGAAAGCCAGAAATTACTGGAGAAACTCTGCAGGTCAGGCAGCATCAGTGGAGAGAAAGCAGAGTTAACATTTCGGGTCCGGTGATCCTTCTTCAGAATCCCAGTATATATTGCATTGGACAGATATTGGCCTGCACACCAGGACGAACCCTGCTGCTCTTATGCATGATGTGCCATGGAGTCGTTTACAGAGACCTGAAGCAAGGACTTGTTTCTGACGCTGTAGTACTCCTTGAGTACTGCATGTGCTCATGCCTATAGTGAGGGACTTGAAGCACAGCTTTACTGCTGTACTGTAACAGTCTGCAGCAAGACACCTACTGTGTTGCACGGCTCAGTCCCATGTTTTGTTTTGGTAACGGTTCCCCTAAGATATTTACAATATACAACTTATCTCCTGAACAATAAATCATATTTTATTCTGGGTTGTAGACAGGATCGCCAAGCCGCTGGGTTTGGTTGCAAACATTTCATCACCCTACTAGGTAACATCATTAGTGCATCTCCTGCGAAGCGTTGGTGTCTGTCCCCCTTGTTATTTATATCCCTCAGTTTGCTGCGGTTGTTGGTATTACTTACGGTTCTGTTTCTCAGTGGTTTGTACACAGGGTCTAATTCAATGTGTTTGTTGATGGAGTTAACAATATGGATGCATGAATGCCAACTAGCCACCAAGAGACATGATGAATTCTCACTCGCCTCACTACACACAGACAACAAGGGACATGAATTCAACTGGGAGAGCACATCGATAATTGCGCAAGCCTAACAGAGACACACCAGGGCATTCCTGGAGGCCTGAAATTCCAACCAGAACTCCAACAACAAACACATTGAATTAGATCCTGCATACAAACCACTGAAAAACAGAACCGGAAGTAATGTCAACCACCCGAGCAAACGGAGGCATATAAATGACAAGCTGGACAGAATGTCAACGCTTTACCGGAGACGCGCTGACAATGTTACCAAGCAGGGTAACGAAACATTTGCATCTAAACTCACCAGCTCGGTAAGCCTGTCTACAACCTCATCCACAACACGAACTTCAAATCTTCTCAAAAACTTTATATTTCATTTTAGTTAGGTCATTACTTCCCAAACATTCTCTGGCTGTGATGCCATTTCGAAGCTTGAAAATTGTTCTGACCCCTCTGTGAGAGTGAGGTCGAGACTACTGTGACCAAGTGGGGCTGTTGAAGAAGAACATCAGCTGATATAACCCAGTTGGAGCTTAATGATGGCAGTTGCTGCCTTAGACATCACAACACCAAAATGTCAGCACCTGACCATACTTGCACATCCTACTCCTACTTTGTGAAACCCTGTGTCATATTGCGGGGTTTTTTTTAACCAATTATTCTATAACATCACTGAAAGCTAATGAGACTCTTGTGTCACTGCTTCATTTTCATGACATTTGCAGTGTCAACTGTGTGAGTTGTTTAAGATTCTGGATTCAAGTATCACTGCAGCACTTAATTCAGAAATCAAGGCTGACAATAACAGCTGAGGAAGCGATTAATGCACTGTTAGAATGTTCTGTCTCTCATATGACGTGGTCCTGAGGCCCATCTACCTGTGTATGGATGTTAAAGATCCACGGCACCACTTCCGTGAGAATTATTTCTGGTGTTCTGTTTAATCTCACAATCAGCGTTGCAAAAACACAGGTTACATGGTTGTTATCACAGTGCTGTTTTGCAGAGTGAAAATGTACTGCTGTGTTTTCTAATTACAAGCAGTGACTGTTTCAATTTACCACAGGCTGTGCATGTCACTGGGACTTGTTTCCTTTATTTTTTCACGGGGAGTGGGTGGCGTCGATGGCAAGGCCAACGTTTATCTCCCATCCCTATTCGCTCTTGAATTGAGTGACTTTCTAGGCCATTTCCCAATAGTTAAGAGTCAGCCACATTGCTGTCATTCAGGGGCTACACATAGGCCAGACCAGGTAAGGATGGCAGTTTTCCCTCCCTGTATGGTTTAGTGAACCACATGAATTTTTAAAACAACAAAATCAATGATGGTTTTCCAATGACTGCCTTTCTAAGCAAGATTTGCAGGATATAAGCGAGTACTGTGGTGAGTTTTGAACCCGTGTCTCCAGTGCACTGTCCTGACTTCTGGATGACTAGTCCAGTGATATTTCAGCTCTGCCCCCTTCACCCTTTTCTGATGAGCAGCTGCAGTTCATGTGATGTCGACATAGTTAGGAAACAAGCACGATTTTGACCCATTGACATTGAGGGAGTGGTGATGCAGAAGTTCGAAGTCAGGACGGTGTGTGACTTGGAGGGAAATTTGCAGGTGGTGGGATTCTTGTTTTGGAAAGTGCTTTTGTAGGAGCCTTAGTGCATCACAACAGGGCATCTTATCGCCGGTACATTCTGCTTTCACTGTGTGTCGGTGATGGATGGGGAAATGTACTTAGAAAATGTATTTCACTGGCTCTAAATTGCTTTAAAATATCCGATGGCCTTGCAAAATGCTCCAAGAATGCAAGTCATTTTTTTAATGTAAAATTTATATTTCATTGTCAATAAAAATGAAATAGAGAAATGCTGATTTCCGGTGAGATTGAAAACAAACCATGTAAGCAAAATGTTGGAAAGCAATTTACAACATAATTACATAAACCCTGACAGGATTTTGTTTATGATACTGATTGTAAAGGTACAATATATTCTGGTAATTTTAATAATTATCTTTTGCCTTATTCATGTAAAAAGAAATTAAACCTGAAGTTTGTAAACACAATGGGAGAGACAGCTGAACAACTATAGGACCATTGGAAAACGAGTAGGCAATTCAGCCCTCGGATTGCCTGAGGAAGTGATGGATGTGGGCACAGTTACAACATTTAAAAAACACTTAGATATATAGATGAATAGGAAAGGTTTGGAAGGATGTATGCCAGGAGCAGTCAGGTGGGTGTAGCTTAGTTTGGGACTATATTCATCATGGACTGAAGGGTCTGTTTCCATTCCACAGGACTCTATGACTGTATCACCTTGTTCTGCCATTCAATCAGATCGAGGTTGATCTGTACTTCAAATCTACTTATCTCACCTTTAATCCATAACCCTTGAAATAAATACTTAAAGCCTGTCGATCTCAATATTGAAAGTCTTATTGGTTGCATGTTGACAGTCTTTGGTTCCAGATTAAATAACATTAAGTGATCACAGATTATCGTAGTTTCAGATCTTTGCTCTCTTTTCGTGTGAAAAATATTTCTTAATTTCATGTTGTTTTAATTTTAGGGTTATGTCTTGTTGATCTGGATACTTGTATCAGAGGAAATAATTTCTCGAGTCTCTCGATCATTTGATACATCTCCATCACAGTCTAAGAATAAGCGGTAGATCATTCAGGACTGAGATGAGGAAGAATTTCTTCACTCAGAGAGTTGTGAACCTGTGGAATTCTCTCCCACAGGAAGCTGTTGGGGCCAGTTTTTTAGATTTATTGAAGAGGAAGCTGGATGTGACCCTTGTGGCTAAAGGGACCAAGGAGTATAGAGAGAAAGCAGGAGTGGGATACTGAAATTGTATGATCAGCCATGATTATATTGAATGGTGTTGCAGGCTCAAAGAGCCGAATGGCCTACTTCTGCAGCTATTTTCTGTGTTTCTATTAGATGTGAGACCTTCTGCATTGAAGAGAATACAAACCATGTTTGTGTAGTCTCATTTTTACTTATGCCTTTAAGCCCCAATCTCATCCTGATGAGTCATCATGTAACTTTTCTTTGGCCAACAGAACCTTTCTCGGTGCCCTAAACAAAGTGCAGTACCTGTCTTGTAGTGTGTCTGATTTATAGATATCTCATTATTATTGAATATTGAACTTAGTGGCATTTGGGGTTTCTGTGTTTGGGGGGGTGTTAATAATGATTAACTTCTAAGTATTTCTGTAACCACGGTGCTTCCTTTTAAAACAGTTTGAGGGATATAGCCTCAAGAACTAATGGTTTTCATTTTATCTTGGAGAGTTTTTAACAACAGGACAAATAAAACAGGTTTCAGTTAGCAGGTTCTATTTAAATATGTTTTTAAGTTTAGAGGGAGTACTCATGTCTTGGCAAAAAGGTTGTGGTTTCGCTTTGGGAATTCTGTTTTGGCTGATGACTAATGTGTGAAGCAGTTTCTCCTGATAAAGGAAGAAAATTGTTTAGATTTGTTTTTGGGATTAATGGGAGTATGTTTTTGCTGCATGTTTCAAAATCTTTACATTTGTGCTTTGTGTGAATAGTTTGGTTTATTCTATTTTCATTTCTTTTGTGAAATAAACTTCAGTTTTATTATTAAAACCAAATCTGCAATATTGCGTTCTCATGTTTCTGTGAGAGATTACCTTGTTAAATGCAAATAAAATCAAAATATTATCAATCAAGCCAGATATCAATCTGGGATTTAACGAAAAGGAATAACATTAGCTGGGATCATAACATTTGGAGGCTCACAATGGAATTTGAGCAAAACTTCATACAACTGACACAACTGGCTCACTTATGAATTCCACCCTCATCAGTGCAAAGATTCATTAGGTTTATTCATTACATTTGTATCTGGGAGGAAAGGCAGATTGGACATATACATTTCCTTCCTAATCTCCGCTCAATACTCATTTCATGTTTGTTTGTTTGATTTGAATTTGACATCATCACTTGGAAATATACCACTATACTGTTATGTGGCTCATTCCCTGACAGCACTGTGGGGATACCTACAAAGCATGGACAATAGCTGTTCTGGAAAGCAACTCACCACCGTCTTTCTGAGGGAAGTTATGGATGAGAAATAGACACTGTGCAGTGAGGCAGTAAAACTGTACTGGCATTCAGTATACAAATTTAGGGGAAAAAAGACCTGTCACTTCAACAAGGGAAGGAAGCATTTTTGGTAATTGCTTTCAGTTTGTGTAGTGAGCAAGAAAAAGTAAGATAAGGCTCTTGTCCTTGCTTTCACCCATCTTTGCTTGAATATTCCCACGTGTAGGTGGAGCAAGGTAACACATCCGATTATGGCAATGCTTCTCACAGCCAAATAGCCCACCCAAACTCACTGCTTTGATTCACACAAGGACAACAGACATTCGGGCAACTTACAGGGCGTGCCTGATTTTTATAGTGCCGTGCCACAGTCTGATTCTCTGCATTGGCAGCAGAAGGAGGAGAATAAAATCAGAAATATTGCTGCATCACAACCATAAAAGTGTAAATGCTGAGCACTAGGTCTAAACATCTTCAGTGCTGACTTGTAATAAAATGAAATGGTGGCTCATATTTCTGTCATTGCTCATGATGCAATAGCATTGCTGTTTGGGAGAGCAAGATGGTGATTTTTTAAATATTTCATTCAGGCCTGATGTCAAGGGAGCATGAATTGCGCCGTATTTGAATGCTATATCTGGAACAGACCTGCTATAAAGGCCAAACATTTATGAGTTTAAATAAAACAGGTTGGACTTAACAGAATTGGTTATTTTTTAACCTTCTCTGTATCATCCTTTTCATTGTCTCTTTGAAGTCAGACAGTTAGTCCTTGGAATGAGTGTCACCCGAGGGAAACTAGTGCTTATTGCTGAGGAATAATCAGCAATAGTTCATGCCTATTTCCTTTGTTTGTTGGTTCCCCTCTCTTAGCTGTGTCCTTGTGTGACAACCATTCAGTATACGTCAGACATCTGGCAGAATTCAGAAAGGAGAAAAACTTCAGAGACAGAATTTACAGTTAGTAGTTCAAACAGAGAATGCTGGAGAAACTCAACATCTGTGAGGAGTAAAACAAAGTTAACATTTCAAGTCCAGCCTGGCTGTTTTTCAGACATGAAGAAGATTCATTCCAGACCCAAAATGTTAACTCTGTTTCTCTCTCCCCTGATGCTGCCAGGCGTGCTGAGTTGGACCATACAGTTTTCCTCTGTGTTTTCATAGAACCCCTTGGGTGTGGTATCAAGCCATTCAGCCCATTGAGTCAGCATCAACACTGTGAAGGGCATATTACCCAAACCCACCCCACCCCAGTAACCCTACATTTGCCACAGCCAATCCACCCGACCTCCACAGGTTTGGAACTAAAACAGAAGTTGCTGGAAAAGCTCAGCAGGTCTGACACCATCTGTAAAGTAAAAAAAATCAGAGTTAATGTTTCAATTCTGAGGAAAGGTCACCAGGCCTGAAATATTAACTCTGATTTTTTTTCCCCTTCACATGCTGCCAGACCTGCTGAGCTTTTCCAGCAAATTCTGTTTTTGTTCCTGATTTACAGCATCTGCAGTTCTCAATCTACACGGGTTTGGACTGTGTTAGGAAACCCACACAGACACAGGGAGATCATGTAAACTCTGTACGGTCAGCTGAGGGTAGAATTGAACCTCGGTCCCTGGCACTAGTGCTAACCACTGAGCCACCATGCTGAATTTCTGGAAGCCACATAATTTTGCCTTCATTTCATTTTGTGGTTGTCAGCTTATAACAGCCTGAAGTGTGAAACAATCAGAGATGGCACCCAAATAAAGCAAAATATTATGGATGCTGGAAATCTGAAATAAAAAAAGAAAGTGCTGGAGAGAACTCTGGAGAAATACTGGAGTTCTGAAGAAGTGTCATACCAGACTTAACATGTTACCTCTGTTTTTCTCTATGCAGATGCTACCAGACCTGCTAAATTTCTCCAGCATTTTCTGTTCATGGATTCAAGAGTGAGATGGGTTTGGTGACTTCCCTACAAGGAAGGAAGCACTGCCTTAATATTAATAATTCTAACATTGTGCAGAAGAACAAAACTCAATTCAAGGAGGAGAAGAAAACATAAAAAAAGTCACAAATAAAATTATTCCTCCCTGTATTCGTTTCTGCGATTAGAGGGGAATTTTAAGGTTTTATAGAACTGGAAGGAATTTCACAGTTAGTTCTCTGCCATTATTAGTTTAAATTAAGCAGGTTATATCAATATTTTCCAAAGCTTTCAGTGCCATCAAGGCTTGGATTATACCTCATCTCTTTGCCCTAAGTGCTTCAGTGTTGTACTGAGGGGAAGGTTGCAATGTCAGAGGTGCCATCTTTTGGGTGAGATGTTACGTTGATGTACATTTGCCTTTGTGGGTGGAATCCCACAGCCTGATTGTGAAGATGAGTAGGGGAGTTCTTTACAATGTCAATTCTTAACCATTAACTAATGGCACGAAAACCTGGTCGACATGCCATCAATGTTTGTGAGAGCTTGCTGTGTACAAATTTGGTTTATGTCTTATGTTGTCCATTGAGACAACCCAGCAGGTGACTGCTTCAGTATTGTGGTGTTAGAAGTTCTTTGTCTCATTCCTATATGTATCCAAATCAAATATATCTATGATATATAATATAAAAATTTAACATATAGCTCAGCTTTTTATTGTGTAAGCTAATGGATTTCACAGAAATATGCTATAGTTATTAAATAAAAAGCGAAGGAACTATGAATGCTGTAAATCAGAAACAAAAACAGAAATTGCTGGAAAAACTCAGTAGGTCTGACATCATCTGTGGAGAGAAATCAAAGTTAACATTTCGGGTTGAGTGATCCTTGTTATTTTATGAAATGGTAATAATTCAGTGATGGCCTAATGTCTAATGGCATTTTTCGTTATAACACTAAGCTTTACTGACCATATTAACCACTTGCCTTGTCTTTTATTCATTTGTAGGAAGTGGGCATCACTGGCTGGGCCCAACATTTGTTGTCCACCCCTAGTTGCCCTTGAGAATGTGATGGCAACCTGGCATAGATTGAGGATTGGCTGTTTGACAGAAGGCAGAGAGTTGGGATAAAAGGCTCTTTTTCAGAATGGCAGCTGGTGACAAGTGATGTCCCGCAAGGTTCAGTCTTGGGGCCGCAGCTGTTCACTTTATATATTAATGATATGGATGAAGGGACTGGAGGCATCTGGTGAAGTTTGCCAATGGTATGAAGTTGGGTGGACAGGCAGGTAGTACTGAGGAGGTGGGGAGGCTGCAGAAAGATTTAGACAGTTTAGGATAGTGGTCCAGGAAATGGCTGATGAAATTCAAAGTGAGCAAATGCGAGGTCTTGCATTTTGGAAAAAAGAATTCTGGCATGGACTATTTTATAAACTGTGAAAATTCATAAAGCCGAAGTACCAAGGGATCTGGGAGTGCGAGTCCATGATTCTCTAAAGGTTAACTTGTAGGTTGAGTCTGTGAGTAAGAAAGTGAATGTAATGTTGTCATTTATCTCAAGAGGGTTGGAATATAAAAGCAGCAATGTGCTTCTGAGACTTTATAAAGTTCTAGTTAGGCTCCATTTCGAATACTGTGCCCAATTTTGGGCCCTACACCTCAGAAAGGACATACTAGCCCTGGAGCGTGTCCAGCGGAGATTCACACAGATGATCCTTGGAATGGTGAGCCTAACGTACGATGAACGTCTGAGGATCCTGGGATTGTATTCATCAGAGTTTAGAAGGTTGAGGGGAGATCTAATAGAAACTTACAAGATAATGTATGGTTTAGAAGGGGTGGACGCTGGGAAGTTGTTTCCGTTAGGCGGGGAGACTAGGACCCATGGGCACAGCCTTAAAATTAGAGGGGGTAAATTTAAAATGGAAATGAGATGACATTTCTTCAGCCAGAGAATGGTGGACCTGTGGAATTCATTTCCACAGAGCGCAGTGGAGGCCGGGACGTTAGATGCCTTCAAGGCAGAGATTGATAAATTCTTGACCTCGCAAGGAATTAAGGGCTACGGGGAGAGTGCGGGTAAGTGGAGTTGAAATGCCCATCAGCCATGATTAAATGGCAGAGCGGACTTGATGGGCCAAATGGCCTTACTTCCACTCCTATGTCTTATGGTCTCATGGTCTTTTTGAACTGTTGCAGCCTGCCTGTGAATACTTGTTTCACCAGAGTGCTCTAAACCAAAATTTGGCACTGAACCTCATAAGGAGATACTAGTGTAGAGAACCAAAATGAAATAGAAGAGTTTCTTAAGTGTCAATGATCTCTACCTTTGCCACCAATGCACACAGTGAATTCCAGATTCTAACCACTCAAAAGATGAAAACATTTATCCTCATGTCACCACCGCTGCTTTTGCTACTTACTTTAAATCTGTATCTTCTTGCACATGCAACAGCAGGAAGTGCTACACCTGCCCCGACACCTCCCCCCTCATCTCCATCCCAGGCACCAAACAGACTTTTCAAATCAGATAGATGTTCATCTGCACATCCGTCAATGTGGTCTCTGGCATCTGCTGCTCCCGATGTGACCTCCTCTACATCAGTGAGACCAGGCGGAGGCTTGGAGATTGCTTTGTAGAGCACCTGCACAACACCTTCTGGTCGTGAACCATTCCAATTCCCCCTCCCACTCCCTGGACGACATGTCCATCCTGGGCCTCCTCCAGTGTCACAACGATGCCACCCAGAAACTGGAGGAGCAGCATCTAATATTCCACCTTGGGAGCCTACAACCCAATGGCCTAAATATGGAATTTACCAGTTTCAAAATCTTTTCCCACCCCAGCCTCATTCCATGATCAACCCTCCCTCTTACCCCCGCCTCCTTGACCTCACACAACCTCTCCATCTTCTCTCACACCTATCTGCTCCTCCCACCTCACTGACCAGTCCCCACTACCCCCTCCCTGCACTCACCTGTCACCATGCCACCTACCTTTGCCAGCCCCACCCCTCCTCTCTATTTGTTTCTGAGGTCCCTTCCCCCCTCCCCCATTTCTGAAGAAGGGTTCCGACCCAAAATGTCAACTTTCCTGCTCCTCTGATGCTGTCTGACCTGCTGTGTTCCTTCAGCTCCACACTGTGTTATCTCTTCTTGTTCTCAATCCTTCCACGAATGGAAATGGTTTCTTTCTACACTGTCCAACCACCTCATCATTTTGATTAACTCTATTAAATCTTCTCTCAACATTCTCTTCTCAAGGAAAACAATCCCAACTTCTCTCCTTTCCATGAAGTTCGTCATCCTTGGAAGCATTGTCGTGAATCATTTCTGGATTAATATTATTGCCTTTATATCTTTCCTAATGAATACCTGGAACTGACCACAGTACCCCATTTGAAACTGAAACAGTGTCTCATACGAATTTAACATCATTTTCTTGCTCTTGTACTCTGTATCCCTTTTAAAAAGTCCAGACTCGCTCAAGCTGTAGTGCAACCTTGACTTTAGCAACATATTATCCTGGAGTATTATTGTGGCCATAGAAATGTCTGTATATTTCCCTTACAATTGATCATTTTGTGCTGTCTGGTCAGAATATTGTGGTAACTGGTGCACAGGAGGAAAACTGGCTGCGAGAGACAGGACTGTAACAGACACAGTCATTACACTCGGATCACCCCGGTACTTGCACAGGGACCCAGACCAGATCTACTGCTGACTTTCAAGTAGCTGTGTGCCCTACAACTGACTTGACGGTGCCATGTTGATTTTGATCAGGGCTGTGAGAAACTTGGAGCTGCTTTCTCCAGCAGCTGCAATCAACAGGACAAAGGCTGGGAGTGGAGGCTGTTTATCGGAGCGTGGTTGGGACAGAGAGAAGCAGCGAGATTTCGTACACACCTTGTCTAGGCTGTAAACTCTAAATAAGACCCTCCAGTCTCCTTATTAGGAGACTCAGGTCTTTATCTGGGGAGAGTGCGACCAGCAAGAGTGTCCATTCATGGGGAGTTGAGCCAAGTTTGGGAGAGTAGGCAAGTGGGGGAGGGAGGCGTTACTATGGTTTGTTTTGGGCATTTTTGCAAGAAGCTGGTGTTACGGTCTAAGTGCTGCTGGTTGGATCTAAGAGCAGGCGCAGGGGAGGACTAGGCTTTGTTGAGGAGGCCGAGCAGCAACAAGGTAGGGGTAAGATCGCAAAGTGTGGAGCTGGATGAACAGAGCAGGCCAAGCAGCTCTTCTCCTCAGTCTAACAGTTGTTAAACGGGCAGAGATGGCAGTCACTGGAGTGGTGAGCTTCTCCTGTCAGATGTTGAAGATCGGGGGTAGGTGAGTGTCCCTGGTGACTGTGTTAGCAGGAAATATGTCTGGGTGCAGCTCCTCTCAGACCATATCAATTGGTTGGAGGGAAGTTGGATGCACCAAGGAGCATTCAAGGGGCACAGAGTGTGATGGGTAGTAGTTTCAGAGAGGTGGTCACACTGCAGGTACAGTCAGGTAGATGTGTGATGACCAGGAGAGGTGGGCAGGTAGTGCAGGAGTCTCCCCCCTCTCAAACAAGTACACCGTTTTGGTTATTGTTGGGGAATAGACTCTCAGTGGAAACTAGCAGCAGCAGCCAGGTCTTTGGCACTATGACTGGCTCTGATGTAAAGCACGATACGGCAAAATCCAAACAACTGATTGTGACTGGGGAATTCTCAAGTAAGGGGCACTGACAGACATTTCCGCAACCGCCAGTGAAACTCTAGGATGGTGTCAATAAATGTAGAGCTGGAAACATCCTTGACCCTGGTAGCAGGGATGCAACATACCATCCTGGAGACAGTAAGGACTGCAGATGCTGGAAGCTAGAACCAATAGATGTGGAGCTGGAAAAGCACGGCAGGTCAGGCAGCATCCAAGGAGCAGGGAAATCAATGTTTCAGGCCAATGCCCTTCATCAGGACTGGGGAGGGGGAGGGGAGAGCAGAAATAAATAGAGGGAAGGGTGTGGGGAGAGAAGTTGGGATGGAGATAGGTGGATGCAGGTAGGAGGTTATTTGTGGCTGGCCATTGGGAAGGATGGAGCGGATAGGTGAATAGGAAGGCGATTAGGGGAGGCTGTGTACAGGTAAAGTGACGTCAGGCACGTGGGAAACTTTTAAAAGTGAGATAACAAGAATTCAGGGACAGCATGTTCTTACTAGAAGTGGCCTGGTGGCTCAATGGTTAGCACTGCTGACACAGCACCAGGGACCCAGGTTTGATTCCAATCCCAAGTGACTGCCTATGTGGAGTTTACACATTCTCCCCATGTCTGTGTCGGTTTCTGCTGGATGCTCTGGTTTCATACCACAGCCCAAAGGTGTGCAAATTAGCTGGATTCGCTATCCTTAAATTGCCCAAAGTGTGCAGGGATATGTATGTTAGGTGCATTAGCCATGGGGAAAGCAGGAATAGGGTAAGGGTATGGCACTGGTTGTGATGGTCTTCAGAACGTTGGTGTGGACTTGATGGGCTGAATGGCCTGTTTCCACACTGTAAGGGATTCTGAGGATAGTGTGAAGGGTAATGCTGGCAAGAGCAGAGAACACTGGATGACTAGAGATTTTGAGGTACTGGTCAAGAAGAAGAAGGAGGCATATGACAGGTATAGACAGCTGGGATCGAGTGAATCCCTTGGGGAGTATAGAAGTACTTAAGAGGGAAATCAGGAGGGCAAAAAGGGGAAATGAGATAGCTTGGTAGATAAGGGTAAGGAGAATCTAAGGAGATTGTACACGTATATTAAGGGCAAAAGAGTAATTAGGAAGAGAATAGGGCCCCTAAAAGATCAGTGAGGCCATTTATGTGTGGAGGCACTGCATATGCATGAGATGCTAAATAAATATTTTGCTTCAGTATTTATTGTGAAGGAAGACGTAGAATCTAGGGAACTCAAGGAAATAAATACTGTAGTCTTGAAAAGAGTCCACATTACAGAAGAGGAGGTGCTGGAGGTCTTAAAATGCATAAAGGTAGATAAATCCCTAGAACCTGATCAGTTGTATCCCAGGACATTGTAGGGAACCTCGGGAAGAAATTGCAGGTCCTCTTGCAGAGATACTTGCTTCATCGATAGCCACAGCTGAGGTGCTGGAAGACTGGTGGTGGCTAATATTGTGCCATTATTTCATAAATGATGCGAGGAAAATCCAGGGAATGACAGAACAGTGAGCCTGACGTCAGTGATGGGTAAGATGATAGAGGGGAAATATGAGAGACAGGATTTACATGCCTTTGGAAAGGACCTATAAGGTATCGTCAGCATGGCTTTGTGCAAGGAATATCATGTCTCACAAACTTGATTGAGTTTTTTGAAGAGGTGCTAAAGAAGGCAGAGTAGTAGATGTTGTCCACATGGGCTTTAGCAAGGACTTTGACAAAGTTCCACATGGTAGAGCAGTTAGTAAGTTTAGACCACATGGGATTCAGGGAGACCTGGCCAATTGGATACAAAGTTGGTTTGATGGTAGGAGACAGAGGATGCTGGTACAGGGTTGTTGTTCAGACAGGAGGCCTGTGACCAGCAGTGTGCTGCACCGATCGATGCTGACTCCACTGTTATTTGTCATTTATATAAACAATTTGGATGAGAATATAAAAGACATGGATGGTAAGTTTGCAGGTGACACCAAAATTGGTGGTAGAGTGAAGAAGGTTATCTAAGAGTACAATGGGATCTTGACCATCTGGGTCAGTGGGCTGAAGAATGGCAGGTGGAGATTAATTTAGATAAATGTGAGGTATTCCATTTTGGTAAGGTGAACCAGGGCAGGATTTACATAGGGCCCTGGAGAGTGTTTTCGAACAGAGAGACCTAGAGGTGCAGGTATATAGTTCCTTGAAAGTGGGATCACAGGTAGACAGGATCTTGAAGAAGGCATTTGACATTCTTGCCTTCATCTGTCACAATATTGAGTGCAGGAGTTGGGATGTGATGTTTTACGGCTGTACAAGACATTTATAAAGCCACATTTGGAATACTGCATAAAATTCTCATCAGGAAGGATGTTATTAAAATGGAAAGGGTGCGAAAATGATTTACAAAGATGTTACCAAAACTGGGGTGTTTGCTTTATAAGGAGTGGCTTGATAGTCTGGGACTTTGTTCCCTGGCTGTGGGGTGACCTTATGGAGGTGTATAAAACCATGAGGGGCAAGGTCTTTTTCCTGGGGCAAGGGTGTCCAAATCTAGAGGGTATAGGTTTAAGGTGAGAGGGAAAAGATTTAAAAGGGATCTGAGGGGTACCTTTTCACACATATATGTTGTGCATATATGGAACGAGCTGTCAGAGGAAGTCGTAGAGGCAAATACAACAACAACATTTAAAAGACCTTTGGACAGGTATATGGATAGGAAAGGTTTAGAGGGAAATGGGCCAAGAGCAGGCAAATGGGATTAATTCAGTTTAGGAAACCTGGTCAGCATGGATAAGTTGGGCTGAAGAGTCTGTTTCCATGTTGTATGAGTCTATGACTAATAATTTATGCTCATTTATTTTACAGATTCCTCCGTTCCCACTCTCTCTTTAGAACTTCATTTGTTGTTTTATCTTGTTTCTCTGCATTATTTCTACCAAAATGAACCAGTTCAGATCCCATAAAAGAGGGGAGAGAAGTCGCGGGCGTTAGGAGGGAACTTAGAGTGCCCAAGGAGCTGACATCACAACCTTCAATGGTGCAGCAATTAAAATTCAGGTTGCTCAAGAGGCCAGAATGAGCATGAAAGAATTGGCTTATGGGCAAAGGTTAAACAGGTTGGGACTTTATTTATCGGAATTTAAAAGAACAAGACATGATCTCATTGAAACATATCGGATTCTCAAGGGACTTCACGGGGAAATGCTGAGATGATGTGTCCCCTCATAGAAGAATCAAGGCCCAGAGAGCATAGTCTCAGGATAAAGAGGTGCCAATTTAAGACTGAGATGAGGAGAAATTTCTTCCTGCAGAGGGTTGTGAGCCTTTGGAACTCCTTGCCACAGACAGCTGTTGGGGCAGACCCCTTGCATATATTTAAGGTATATTTGATGAGTAGGGGAATCAAGGGTCACAAGGAAAAGGCAGGAGAGTGGATGTTAGGAATGTCAGATCACCATGATCCTATTGAATGGCAGATAAAGCTAGTGGGACTGAATGGCCTAATCCAGTACCTTTCGCTTGTGGTCTTGTTTTGTATCTTGGAGAGTTGTAGAGTTGGAAGAGCTAACAAGTTCGGGAGGGACAGTTGGAGGAATTTGAAAACAGGGATCAGAATATTTAGAATTGAGGCATTGCTTAACTGGGAGCCAATGGCAGTCAGCAAGGACAGGGGTGGTGCGTGAATGGGACTTTGTGCAAGTAAGCACATAGCTGGCAGTATTGTATGTGACCTTAAGTTAATAGAGTATAGAGTGTCAGAGACCTGCCAGAAGTGCATTAGAATAGTCAAGTCCAAAAGTAACAAACTCATTGCTAAGTGTTATGGATGAATAATATTTCAAAGTGAGCAAAATCTCACAACCGGACTTCGTTTGAATTTGTTAAATGCTAACTTTTAAAATGGTTTCTCCATCATTTAGTAAATAAACACTTGTTATTTTAGCACCAGTTCTAACAAATAGCAGCTCCATTATTTTCCAACCATCATCTATTTAATATCCCTTGGTAGATTTGAAGTGGTTATCTAATAATGATAATCCTTGACTGTGGAGAATATGAGACATTAAGAATATCAAGTACTTTGACACCCATCATAACATTAGATTCTGGCAAAAATAAACTTAATAAGCAAATAAGATCACACTTGGATACCACTCACAAACATTCAGCCTTTGAGTATTTCAAGACGATTTCAGATACCTAGTATATAATCCTCTGAATAGTGTGGTCATGGCTGATGATATTTGAACCACTTTGATCTGCTTAATGTTTTGTAATCCACCTAAGACATCTGCGAATCTCTGTGAAATAACATACTGGACATATTTATAACTAATCTGTAATGGTTTTGCAAATAATCTCTTTTAATGATTCCTTTACTAATCTGCAATCATTGTGTTACAGTTCTTGGTATTCAGTTACACTAGCTGTATGAATAAAAGAATTGCTATTAGGGAAAGAAAAAGGATACAAATGAAATATGAGATAAAGAAATTGTATATAGCTTTGACCTTAGCTCCTGACTCCTTTCCTCTTTCCTCTAGTAAGTATTCTTGTAAGAAATTTTCTTTTTCCACACTTGAGCTAATGTTTTTCCGATTGAGAATTGAAGTGAATTTGCAGACATAATCCCAGAAAAATATAATGAGAGTTGTACTGTCATCACCTTCCTGTTGATGGTGCTAATGAGCCTTTCAAACATATTCTTCTCTGGCCTATTGGGTAATAGAGCACAATATCTCCTAAAGGGTGTATGCGTGGTTTTTATTCAGACTGTTGTCGTGCAGTAGTAGTATTCCTACCTTTGGGCTGGGAGACTTCGGTTCAACTCCTACCTGCTCCAGAAATGTGTAATAATATCACTGAACTGGTTGATGATAAAATATCTACATATCTCACGTCTGTCGTCAGCAAGGTGTTAGAAAGGATTCTGAGGGATGGGATTTATGACCATCTGGAAGCGCATGGCTTGATCAAATACAGTCAACACGGCTTTGTGAGGGGTAGGTCATGCCTCACAAACCTTATCGAGTTCTTTGAGGATGTGACTAGAAAAGTTGATGAGGGTCGAGCTGTGGATGTGGTGTATATGGACTTCAGTAAGGCATTTGATAAGGTTCCCCATGGTAGGCTCATTCAGAAGGTCAGGAGGAATGGGATACAGGGGAACTTAGCTGCTTGGATACAGAATTGGCTGGCCAACAGAAGACAGCGAGTGGTAGTAGAAGGAAAATATTCTGCCTGGAAGTCAGTGGTGAGTGGGGTTCCACAGGGCTCTGTCCTTGGGCCTCTACTGTTTGTAATTTTTATTAATGACTTGGATGAGGGGATTGAAGGATGAGTCAGCAAGTTTGCAGACGACACAAAGGTCGGAGGTGTCGTTGACAGTATAGAGGGCTGTTGTAGGCTGCAGCGGGACATTGACAGGATGCAGAGATGGGCTGAGAGGTGGCAGATGGAGTTCAACCTGGATAAATGCGAGGTGATGCATTTTGGAAGGTCGAATTTGAAAGCTGAGTACAGGATTAAGGATAGGATTCTTGGCAATGTGGAGGAACAGAGGGATCTTGGTGTGCAGATACATAGATCCCTTAAAATGGCCACCCAAGTGGACAGGGTTGTTAAGAGAGCATATGGTGTTTTGGCTTTCATTAACAGGGGGATTGAGTTTAAGAGTCGTGAGATCTTGTTGCAGCTCTACAAAAACTTTGGTTAGACCGCACTTGGAATACTGCGTCCAGTTCTGGTCGCCGTATTATAGGAAAGATGTGGATGCTTTGGAGAGGGTTCAGAGGAGGTTTACCAGGTTGCTGCCTGGACTGGAGGGCTTATCTTATGAAGAGACGTTGACTGAGCTCGGTCTCTTTTCATTGGAGAAAAGGAGGAGGAGAGGGGACCTAATTGAGGTATACAAGATAATGAGAGGCATAGATAGAGTTGATAGCCAGAGACTATTTCCCAGGGCAGAAATGGCTAGCACGAGGGGTCATAGTTTTAAGCTGGTTGGTGGAAAGTATAGAGGGGATGTCAGAGGCGGGTTCTTTACACAGAGAGTTGTGAGAGCATGGAATGCGTTGCCAGCAGCAGTTGTGGAAGCAAGGTCATTGGGGTCATTTAAGAGACTGCTGGACATGCATACGGTCACAGAAATTTGAGGGTGCATACATGAGGATCAATGGTCGGCACAACATTGTGGGCTGAAGGGCCTGTTCTGTGCTGTACTGTTCTATGTTCTATGTTCTATGTTCTATCTCTACAGTACACAACAAGACCACATGGGCCAATATATATGCATTGTCCCATTCAGTTGAAATCCATAGACTTTTCTTCATAACCATGCAAATTAATCCTTGTAAAATACATGCCCAATTACTTTTTTGAAAATGTTCCAATGAGATCTGATTCCAGCCTTTCATGTAGTGCATTCTCTAATGTACAATTCTCTAACATTCTCTAATGCTTGATACTGATATGAATATATTAAACTTATGAGCAATGCTCAGCTACTCAGCTGTTCCAGTCTTCCCCACCATTTGGTAAGTTTGTGACTCATCTGATTGTGGTCTCAAAACCACTTGTCTGTCTGTCCCCCATACCCGTTGATCCTTTTGTAAATCCGTGTCTTAATAAATCAGACTTAATAGCTTTCAACAACCCAGCCTCGACACTGCTATCTAGGAGATAAATAATTCCGCAGACTTAAATACCCTTTGAGAGAAATAAATGTATTCTCCTCATCCTCCTCTTAAATAGGAGACCTCTTATTTTTAAACTGTGTTCTCTTATTTTAGACATTTATATAAGGAGAAGCATTTTTTCAGCATCCAGCCTTTCAACTTCCCTCAGGATCTTATATGTTTCACTGAGGTCGTTCTTATAAACTCCCATATGTTTAGGCCAAACCTCTCCAATCTTTTCTCATTAGAAAAGTCCATTATCTCAGGAACCAGTCAATTGCAACTTCCCCGAACCATTTCCAAAGTATTTATATCCTTTCTTAAGTAAGGAGACCAAAATTGCACAGTACTCAGGATGTGGTGTCTTCCTGTACCACTGGAGCAAAAACCTTTAACCCCTACATTCCATTTCCCATTTTTGGGTGCTTCTGGTAATTAATCGATGCTCACTGTGCTTGATTGGTTAAGCCTAGAGGTGGACTCAGGGCAAAATAAACTGAAGCTGTTAGAAGCTGATCTGTGAGCAAGAGTGTCGACATTTTGTGAGTGCAGGGGTATTTTAAAATTCTTGAAAATAAACCTGTGGCACGTTTCGAAATTGGAGTCACCTCAATGTTTATCTGAGGTACATAAGATATGTGACACACTCCAGAACTGAACATCCCTGCCATAAGCATAGACATGTTATCAAAGTGTAAATAAACTGTGAATTTACATACTTCATTTCATCCTCTTATAGTTTTTTGAGTGTTCTAATTTTAAACAACACCAGTAAAGCTATCATTTTAAATAAAATCAAAGTTCAGTTTATTAAGCAACTCTGGCTGAAAGTCCCTCATTAAAATGTGATAGTTATTAGTTATAAATACAGCCACAAAGATTAAAAGTAGATATGGATAAAATATATTTATAAAGAATTGCTACAATGTGGAAGCAGACCAATCAGACCATTTAGTTCACACTGACCCCTCCAAAGAGCATCTAACCTAGACCTGTGCAAACCCTGTATTTACCATGGCTAATCCACCTAGTCCACACATTCTTGGACACTGTGGGAAATTTAGATCATCCAGTCCACCTAACCTCCACATCTTTGGACTGTGGGAGGAACCCAGAGCACCTGGAGGAATCCGATTCAGACACGGAGAGAATGCGCAAACTCCACATAGACAGTCAAGGGTGGGATCAAACCCAGGTCCCTGGTGCTGTGAGGCAACAGTGTTAATCAGTCAGCTTTTGTGCTACTGGGATGCTGCTTGGCCTGCTGTGTTCATCCAGCTTCACACTTTGTTATCTTGGATTCTCCAGCATCTGCAGTTCCCATTATCACTAATCACTGAGCCACCGTGCCTTTGTTGCCTGCCAATTCATTGTTCACAGTTTCTCTTTCCAAACTAAGGGGTGGTGAAATCTCAACAGCTGCAATGGCTTTTGTGGTCGAATGGCAGAATTTTCTCCAACAGCTGAACGCAGCAGAAGAAGTCATAGGAAGAAGTGAAGGCGCCTTTATTTTGCTGTTATGGCACTGCAAGTTGTGGACCTTGGCAGCCTGTTTTAGCTGGTTTGCCTTTACTCCCCTCGCTGTGTAGAGAACTTGTTGTGGAAAGACTTTCAGACCTTGGAGCAAATGATGATGTCATGGAGCTGCTCCCCACTGGGCATAAATAGCACAGTATGCGTGGAGCTAAGTAGATGGAAGATCAATAGATAAATGAGATTGGATTAGATTCAAAGAGAAAAGCCTTTCTATTTTTAAAACAATATGATTAGATCCTGATATATCTCAAATTACCCTGTATCAATGTACTTGGTATAAACATGCAATAAATGTAGATTTTGAAGAAGCTTAAGGCTGAAATAGTTCTTGACCTTCTCTTCTCACCCAGTCTGTCTTGAACCCAACCTCTTAGATGTGGAACAAAAACAGAAATTGCTGGAAAAGCTCAGCAGGTCTGGCAAAATCTGTGGAGAGAAATCAGAGTTAACATTTCGGGTTGAGTGACCCTTCCTAATCTCTTAACTGTGGACATCTTGGAGTTCTATTTAAAATGTTATCTCATCATGCCTTGTATAAATCAATGTTTGTATGTGTATATTGAATGTTTGTATCAAAACTTACTATGGCTGCTGTTTAAATTTTGATAAATCTTTAAATTCTGGAATTCTGTATGAGTGCCGTTCTAGTGTCCTGTTTGTATCAGAAGCTTTGAATTGTCACACGTTTGGAAAGACACATCATGTTGTCCGTAAGTTAAAAGAATTCTAAATGTCTCCCTTTGTCGGTAATGCTGAGATGTTGCCTGTTTGCTTTTTTGAATGATATTAATTAAACAACGAACAGTCATGTGAGTCTTGGAAACCATATTTTTAGATTCCTTGTGCCCTTTTAAAGAAAAATGTTACTTTTCTGTGAAATATGCAACATTATAATTACAGAATTGTCCAGTACCTATCTGTAAGGAACATTCTACAAATTCCTTCTCCAATATTTTTGCCAATTATTTTCAAATTTATGACCATTAGCTTCTGACCGTCTGACTAGAATTTCTGCATTTCACACCCTTACTAATCAAAGCTCATCTAACACCACCAGCTAGTGCATCCCAAATCACAACAACTTTCTGTTGTAAAACAAAATTTCCTTGGGTTTTTGTCAATTATCTTGGATCTGCGGACTTTGTCACTGACCCTCCTGTCAGAGGAAACAGTTTCTCCCCATCTGCTCTAGCAAACACCTCATCATTTTTGAAGGCTTCAGTCTTCATCTCTGTGAAGAACAATCCCTCTGTCTTAAACAGACAAACAATGCCAAGTAAAGTTACCATAGCCATAAGAGAGATAACCTGTGGTGGTTTAACCTGAGAGTCACCATATTTATGAGTGGGGATGGATTGAGGAGGCTTCTTCATGGTAACCTCAGTTGGTGTGGGAACTGAACACCTCACTTTGCATTATAGACCAGATGTCCAGCCAACTGAGCCACTCGACCCCCTAGCCCTAAGTAAAAGCACAATGCACAAGGAGCTACTTGGCGTAGTTACGAAGATAAAAGGGAAGAAAAGGAGCTAGAGTCGCTTGTGTAATTTTTTGATCACGTGTTCACAGCTATTGAATGAGGAACATGGTTTGGTATTGCTGCCAGATTTTGCTGTTCTTCTGTCACATGCTCCCCACCAGCTTTTGCTTATCACTCGCTTTCCATTCTCCCCTGTCCTCTAAGCATTTTGTCATTGTAGTCTCATAATCGATGAGCTTTACCCGTTTGTGATCTGCTAGATTTGCTGTAGTATAGCTTGCCTCTTTCTGCAAGCAGACATACTGGCATGTATGGACCTTTTAACAATACCTGATGGTGGGGAATGGGAACAATGTGCCTGTAATATAATGTCTCCTCCATATCATCCTCCAGGGTTGTCAATATCAGTGGAAAGGGAAACTAGAATTCATGTTTTGAGTCAGCTCCCACTCTTGAACCATTCTGATAAAGAGTCATATACATTGATTCAAAATGTTAACTGTTTTCCTTTCTGTAGATGCTCTGGACCTGCTGAGCATTTCCAGCAATTTGTGTTTTCATTTCATACTTCCTCAGTACTATGCTTTTATTCCAGTCTTTGCTGATTTCTGTGAGAATAAGATTGTGCAGGGTGTGACAGCAGCATTTGTACCTGATCCAGTCAGTGTTCTGAATGCTAAATAAAATCTTCTGATCCCCTTTTCTGAGACTATTGTAACCTGATTAATACCAGACAAAGACAGTGAAAGTTGACACCACTGGGTCACTGCACGCATGATAAAGCAGATAATATGCTTACACCATTCAACCTGATAGAGGATAACTGTAAATGCATAACAAAATAATCAGAAGGCTCAGTACACAGAGCTAAACTATGAAAAATATGGTTTTCAGCACAAGTTATAGAAGGAAATACCAGTGTTTTCAAGAATCTATCAACCATGAAACACAGGAGGAAGAAATGAATGGTGAATGCCCACATGATATAACGGCAAGCTTATCTCTTTTTTATTAACTCGTTCATTGGATGTGGGCATCGCTTCCTATGCCAGTATTTGTTGCCCATCCCTAACTGATGTGAAGTCTTCTTCAATGGCTGCAGGACACCCACAGTGCTGTCAGGCAGGGAGTTCCAGCATTTTAATCCAATGAATGTGAATGGAAGGTGTTTCAGTTCCTAGTAAGATTGTGAGAAACCTGGAGGGGAACTTGCAGGTGGTGGCATTGCCATGTATCTGCTGTCCTTTGTCCTTCTAGGTACTGAAGTCACAAGTTTGGAAGGTGTTGTGGAAGAAGCGTTGGTGAATTGTTGTAATGCACCTTGTAGATGCTGCCACACTGCTGCATCTGAGCTTCAGTGGTGGGTGGAATGAATATTGATGGTAGTGGTTGGGGTGCAAAGCTAGTCAGCTGCTTCCTTCCTGAATGATGTCAAGTTTCTTGATTGTTATTGGAGCTGCATATATCTGAGCAAGAAGACAGTATTCCATAATACTCTAGAGCCTTGTAGACAGTGAAGTGGACAGACGTTGGGAAGTCAAGAAGTAGGTGTTCCACTGCAGGATTCCTAACCTCTGATCTGCTGTTCTAGGCGCAATGTTGATAGAGCTGGTGCAGCTCAGTTTCTCAATAGTAACCCTCAGGAATTCAGCGGTGGTATAGCCATTGAATAGCAAGGTTATGTGGCAAGATTTTCCCTTGTTGGAGATTATCCTTGCCTGTCATGTGTGTTGTGCAAATATTATCGTATAAAACAATAAAAGGACAAAGATGCCCTGAGTCAATCATCAGGAAATTAAGAGTGCATCCAAATGGAATTTGAGAATTTTTTTTATCAAAGGCAACAAACACAAAATCACACATCAGAGATGGATTAACAATGTTACACCATACCTCAGACAAGATCCCCAATCTGTTATAATTAAAAGTGGGATATCTCAAACTGCTAAGCTCCCAAGTGAGGAACAATCAAGACTAACAAAGACTGCCCTTCTTTATTCGCCTGCCCCCTCTGTTGGTAGCTACGAGCTTAATTTACAAACCTTTCACCCAGACCCAAATAAATTTATATATCAAGATGACCCAATGTAAGCTGGCTTTCTTGAGCTAACAAAGCATCAGTTTATTAATTTCTAAACTCAAAAAGAATTAGTAACATAACACATATGTACACAAATTAGAAAGAAGGGGTGAATTTAGAAAAGGTTAAAAACTCAGATAAATGGTTCAGTTTCATGACGAGCAAGGAGTTGAACATTATGGCTGTTGCAGTGGAGTTTACCAGTGGTGTTTGATAGTCGAACAATTGACTTCCATATTCTAAGTTTTGAATGTTGGTTGAGTTTCTGTTGTTTAATTCCTTTCGACGAGGACTGAATTCTAGCATTCAGAGCGAGCGAGAAAAAACGTCATTTTATTTTTGAATCATTGGACTTGAAACGTCGACTCTGCTTTCTTCCCACCGATGCTGCCAGAACTGCTGAGTCTCTCCAGCAATTTCTTTTGCTTTTGGTTTTAAAATTCTCATTTAATGTTCAAGTTCCTTCTCATCCTTGGTCTTTCTTATCTCTGTAATCTCTTCCAACCCCACAACCTTCTGAGATCTCTATGCTCCTTTATTTGTTCCCTCTGTGAATTCCTAATCAGATTCACTTCACCATTAGTGGTTGTGCCTTGAGTTGCCTAGAACGTCAAGGTCCAGAATTCCATCCCAATCCATCTCTATCTCTCTGCTTTACTGCCCTCCTTCAAAATACTTCAAATATACTTCTTTGACCATGTTTTTGGTCATATAACCAAATATCTCCTCATGGAGCCACATGGAGACCAGACCAGGTAAGGACAGCAGTTTCCTTAGAATCAGGTGAGTTCTTCCTGGCAATCGACAATGGATCCATGGTCATCATTAGACCCATAATTCCAGATAATTATTGAATTCAGATTATACCATCTGCCATGGTGAGATTCAAACTTGGGTGCCCAGAACATTACCTTGGTCTCTGGATTAACAGCAATAATGCCATGAGGCAATAGCCTCCTCATGAACACATCCTTGCAGTGGGCCTTTGGGCACCCAACTGGTCTTCTGGCTCTGGCCTGCTCGCCATGCAAAACATTCCTGTGTCTTTACCATACCAGCCTGTAAATGTGCCCGAGCCAATGTGTCTGAAGAGTGCCATCTTACTTTGGAGACTTGCCTTTGAAAAGTTTGCTGCAACAGTGATCTTGCCTGATCATGGGATACCCACAATTATTTACTTTTCTTACTTCACTCATGGGACAGGGGCATCACTGGCTGGTTAGTGAGAAGGTGGTGGTGAGCTGCCTTCTTGAACCACTGCAGTCCATGTGCTGCAGGTAGACCCCACAATGCCATTAGGGAGGGAATTCCAGGATTTTGACCCAGTGACAGTGAAGGAATGGTGATATATTTCCAAGCCAGAATGCTGAGTGGCTTGGAGGTGAACTTGAAGGTGGTGATGTTCCATGTATCTGCTGCCCTTGTCCTTCTAGATGGTAATAGTCCTGGGTATGGAAAATGCTGTTTAGGTGTCTTTGGTGAATTTCTGCAGTGGATCTTGTAGATAGTATGCACTGCTGCTTCTGTGTGTTGGTGGTGGTGGAGTGAATGTTTCTGAATGTGGCGCCAATCAAGTGAGCTTTTTTTTTCCGAATGATGACAAGCTCCTTGCAAGCTGTTGGAGCTGCACCCTTCCCAGAAAGTGGGGATAATCCCGTCAGACTTTAACTTGTGTCAGCACGATCTGCAAACAGTGGAAGTGAAAGTGGTTGAGCTTCCTGTTTTAATATCTGTATGCTTTGAAGCATCATCTAATGTAAGATGTGTGATAGCTAATTTGTGCACAGCAAGCTCAATGTATTGATGAACAAATAATCTGCGATGTTGCTTGAATTGTAAATAACAGCCAGGTCACCAGGGTTAACTCCCCAGCTCTGTTTAGAAATAGTGGCAAAGGGATCTTTTATATAAACCCAGTGAGACAGTTGGGGGTCTCAGGTTAATGTCTGATCTAAAATATGGCATCTTTGACAGTGTAGTAGTCCCTCAGTACTGCAGTGGAGTGTGTTACTGCAATGGCACAGCCTCTGTAAACTCTCATAGTCACTTAGAGTCTGAGTAGCCGGCGCATGCGTGTGTTTATGCTTTGTTAAGTAAGCATTAGTCCTTGTGGCTCATATCCTGTCACTGCAGGTCTTGCTCCAGTCAACCTAGCAACCAAGTTGCTGAGTTAACTGAAAAATGCCCAAGTGCTTTCTGCTCTGCTTACTGGTTAAACACTGGTGTTTCTTTCTCATGATGTGGTGTCAGCATTTGTTGTGGAAAGTTAATCCGTCATAGGAATTAAGTAATTCCTAAACAGATTTTCCATTAACTGCTGGCCAACAACTGCATAGTAAGCACCACATAGAAAATAATCTTAACAGCAGCACTTTGCAATAGTGTGTTGAATCTGTCCTACACTCAGAACCCTTTAGGAATGCTGGTAAATATGAGTGATCTCTCCTAAAGCTAACACACAAAGAATTAGATTTTGACTTTGTGCAAAAGTGTACAACAGTGATAGAAAGTTGGCAGCTCGTTTTACCACAACACAAAATCTAGACTAGACTCAAAGTTACTGAACATTTACACATGGAGGAATTTAGTCCTCAATAGATTATTCACCTCACGCATTCAACCTTGAGAACAATTGACTTGCATTCTTTGTCAAGAACTTGTTTTAGTAGAAGACATACATGTTGGATTGTATTTATTTGCAATGGTATAATTATCTTGAAAGCTATAAGAGATATTTTCACAGTAAACTTGAGAATTTTGTCAACCTTTACTAATCTGATTCACATGTCTGTTGTTGAAAGTTTTCCAAGAAAATTGTAGCAAAATTTATGAACTGAAAACATCAAAGAAATAAGCTGCCTTATTTGATTTATAGGACTGCTTTTTAGCATTTATATTGAAAACTCTATGCAAGACTGCAAAATGTAGAATATGAATTGCATTTGGCTTAAAGACATCGTGGATTGGCTAACTCCAATTTACTGTTTAATCTCAACTAATTAACCTAAAGTAATGTAAATTACGTCAATCGGTAATTGAAATTCATCCTAGTGTTCATCCTGATTGCAACTGCACTTACAGAACACTTTATAGAAACCAATACTTCAATTGATACTGAGTCAGCAACAATGAGAGAACTCTCAGCTGCATACCATTAACCAGGTGACTTTCTCATGCCCTATCCATTGTAAATTACTTTTAATCTTCAGCTTGCTGAATAAACAACACCTTCTCTTCAAGTGCTTTAAGGGCTATCAGAAAACACAGAGCAAGTTACCTCAGATATCCTCAGTAGAATTTTAAGATTTCCACCTACTGAATAGTTGCACAGTCCCTGAGCTGTAAATGCTAGCAGCCATCTGTTTTAATACAATGAAACATCACCACTATAAATGGATGTTAAAATGCACAGGCAAACACAAATCAATTCTCTCAATGATAACAAAGTGTGGAGCTGGATGAACACAGCAGGCCAAGCAGCATCTTAGGAGCACAAAAGCTGACATTTTGGCCTAGACTGATGAAGGGTCTAGGCCCGAAACGTCAGCTTTTGTGCTCCTAAGATGCTGCTTGGCCTGTTGTGTTCATCCAGCTCAACACTTTGTTATCTCGGATTCTCCAGCATCTGCAGTTCCTATTATCTCTGATCTCAATTCTCTCAGTACCGTTTTCTTTTCCCAAGAAACAATGAGTTTTCATTAGAGTGTGGAATCCGTGACCTCTGCGGCTCAACGGTTGAACACGCTGTGCAGCTTATCTTCCCAAAGCAAGAGGATTAAAAGTTCAGTTCCTGGATAGAGCTGTGCTTCATCAGACCACCTCAGCTGGATAATTTGTCCGGTGTTTCTCCAGGCTGGGGAAGGAGAGATATCAGGAGTATCTTGATCACTAAGCTATGCTGGATGTATGGATCTCATTGTTCTGCTCCTGGACATGTTGGAACCTATCGAGTGCTATACATGAAGGAAAATTGTAAGGGATGAATTAATTACCATTTCAGAACTCAACCAATTTTCCATCCATTTAAAATGAACTGATTAAGGATCCTTCCTTAAGGATCTCAAATATGGCTCTGACCAGATGTTGCTGTGACCATTCATGCTTAACAGTCTCAGTGATTCTGTTCAAATTCTTGTAATATTTGACCTACTGCAGAAAAACAATCAGCACAGAGACACCAGGGGATTGTTGCCTGTGAAGCTTTGTAGCCATGCAAATCCATGACCTTCAGAAGAAGGAAAGGAGATAATAGATATGGAGGGACATTGCAAATAAACATCTCCAAGATGGAATGCAGTGGAGGGTCAACTTTCCTTTTTTCCCATCTACTGTAATCCACAGACAGAAAGTTGTGAAAGAATGATGGAGCCCTTAAGGAAGAATGCTTAATCAGTCCATTTTAACTGGATGGAAAATTAGTTGAGTTCCCTAAGGATAATTAATTCACCCCTTCCAATTTTCCTCCATGTATAATATTTGAGAAGTTCCAACATGTCCAGGAGCAGGGCAATCTGCCCTGTCCATATTAATTGGCAAAGTGATGATAAAATTAAGATTTTCTTTGCTAGGGCCTGAGAAAGAGATTGACAATTGAAGAAAGGGCATTGGAAAACCTGGGCTTCGTTCCCTATATAGTGAAAAAAATCAAATGTACTTTCATGGTATGCTCCATCAGTGCTTCACTTGCTTCATCATCTAATTCTTTGAAAATGCAAAGTATATTTCATTTCGATCTAACATATCATTTATTAAAATCAAAAGAAGAGGTCTACTTAATGCTTCAAATGGAAATTCTCAAGGACCTTCTGAACACCTGGAGGCAGTAATTATAAAACCTGCCTCCATTTCCTTTCTTGCCTTGAATCGTAAATTTGGTCTCATGTGGGTAAAGCATCTAAAACACAGTTTCTGCAGTTAATTCTTCAACAATTTAAGTACTGAAGAAAGAGTCTGCACCAAAATAAAGGCTGCCATGAGATTTTTCAAGTCATTAAAATATTCCACTTCAGTATATGCTGCATGGGAGATGATAATTGAAAGCTGGTGTGAGAAAAGATATTAATCCAGTGACATTGGCCTGTGGGTTATCTTCCATATTGCAGACATGTGTCAAAAAACATGTCTGTGCGTTACCAGTCCAGGACGATACAAAACAGGGGTTAAAAAGCCAATTGCAACATGCAATGGTTTCCAACTCACTCTGAATAAAAATAAAAGAGACTTGTGTAAACTTCACATCTAATCATCTAGAATGCACGTGGCTTCAAACTGTCTTCTTTGATATGGAAGCCACACATCTTTCATGAAGAAATCCTGAGCAGTTTTGTTGATGCAGATGTGGAAAGGATGTTTCCTCTTATGCATCAATGCAGAACTAAGGTCAGCACTCTTTTAACATGAGGAGTCAACTTTTGATATCAAGGATATCAAAGATATCTACACTTCATGCTGCCTTGGGAAACCAGCCAACATAATGAAATCTCACCTCAGTGATACCCTCTTCTGCCCTCTTCCGTTGGGCAGAAGATATGAAAATTTGTATACATGTACGCATATATTCCAGAAAAGCTTCTTCCCAGCTGCTCTCAATGGGCCTTTTACATTTTAAATTTAATTTTGAGTTTGCTCTTTGCCCACCTTCTCTGCAGCCATTGCGTCACCACACAACCAGCCCAGCTCTTCCCCTCCACCCACTGCATCCCAAAACCAGTCCAATTTAATTTTGAGTTTGCTCTTTGCCCACCTTCTCTGCAACCATTGCGTCACCACACAACCAGCCCAGCTCTTCCCCTCCATCCACTGCATCCCAAAACCAGTCCAGCCTGTCTCTGCCTCCCTAACCTGTTCTTCGTCTCACCCATCCCTTCCTCCCACCCCAAGCCGCACCTCCATCTCCTACCTACTAACCTCATCCCACCTCCTTGACCTGTCCGTCTTCCCTGGACTGACCTATCCCCTCCGTACCTCCCCAGCTATACTCTCCTCTCCACCTATCTTCTTTTCTGGATGTGAGTTTGCTCGCTGAGCTGGAAGGTTAGTTTTCAGACGTTTCGTCACCATTCTAGGTAACATCATCAGTGAGCCTCCGACGAAGCTTCGTCGGAGTCTCACTGATGATGTTACCTAGAATGGTGATGAAACGTCTGAAAACTAACCTTCCAGCTCAGCGAGCAAACTCACATCCAGAACCTCAACCTGAGCTACAAATCTTCTCAAAATCTTCTTTTCTCTCCATCTTCGGTCCGCCTCCCCCTCTCTCCCTATTTATTCCAGAACCCTCAATCCATCCCCCTCTCTAATGAAGGGTCTAGGCCCAAAACGTGAGCTTTTGTGCTCCTGAGATGCTGCTGGGCCTGCTGTGTTCATCCAGCCTCACATTTTATTGTCTTGGATTCTCCAGCATCTGCAGTTCCCATTATCACTCACACGCATTATATTCTTCGCTCTGTTCTATTCCTTTAATGCACTTTGTATGGTACGATCTGCCTGTACTGCACACAAAACAATTTTTTTCACTGTACCTAGGTACGTGTGACAATAATAAATCAAATCAAATCAAATCAAAGATGAGGAGAATTTTGTTTTTGCTCAGAGGGCATGTGAATTTGGAAACTCTCTACCTCAAAAGGTGGTGAAGACAGAGTCATTGAATATTTTTAAGACTGAGATGGGTAGACTTTTGTTGAGCAAAGGAATCAAGGGTTGCTGAGGTAGATGGGAATGTGGAATTTGAAACACAGCTATGATCTTATTGAGTGTTGGAACCAGCCTGAGGTCTTGAATAATCTTCTTGTGGGTCTAGTTTCAGATGTTTATGTGTTTCTGGGTGAGATTTCCCAATTTATAACAATTCCAGGCAGGACACCCAAAATTATCAAGCTCCAAAATGAAGAGGAAGTGAGTTGGTTCCCCTCCTTTATTCACCTAGCCCCTCGGTCAGTGAAAATGAAGCTAGTTTAGAAAAAGATCTTTATAGATACCTTTCTCTCAGACCAAAAGAATTTGTGTTTTAAAAGTAGTCAGGATTTCTTGAGTTAGTGAAAGGATGAGTTGATTAGCTCAATAATAGAACTGAGAGGCATGTCTGCAAAAGAAAAATGTTAAAAAAGACATATGGATCAATCTGAGTTCTTGGGTAACCACATTGAGAAATTATCAGGCCTACCAGATTCTCACTGACCATTTTGAATGGTTGGTCAGATATATTTTGATGCAGATTCCCAACAATTAGAGATACAAGTAAATCCACAATGTCTTCTTTCTCCTGGCAATTTCTTCCCTCATTGAAGGAGGAAAGGCTTTCAGCTTTCAATTGTCAAACCTCTCCCATGCAGCATATTCTGAAGTGGAATACTTTAATGATGAAAAATCTCAAACCTGAAAATCATGCCAACCTTTATTTCAGTGCAGACCTTTTTGTGTTGCAATTATTTTTCAAAATGTGATTAATGTTACGAATTGAAATAATTCCTCAATATCCTCATCACTTCTACAAATATTTACCTATTTGATGTTGACAGAAATGAAAGAATATTTCCCATTCTGATTGTCCATTCTCTTCTTTCTACTCTCAATGTGAGATGGTATCCAACACATTCTGAATGACAACAATAAATTTGTGTAAACCTTGCATCTGATTACCAGCATCCACGTGTCACATGGTGCTTCAAAATGCTTTGTGGATATAGATGTGGTATGCTGTTCATGAAAAATATCAGAATTGAAAGGGGAGGAATGACTCCCATTTTCCCTGGGCTGTTTTTGACCTTGCAGAGATTTCAGTGCCGTTGCTAATCCATGAAGGAGCAGACATTGTAAATCCACTTCTAATCTACAATGAACTAAGAACTTTCAAAGCAACTATTCATCTAAAAAGAAACAAATATTCTTTGCTTAACCTCAGAAATTGCCCACAAGGAACTGTGCTCAGGGTGCATCCATTCACTCAATACTTAATTATGAATAGATTAAGCACAGTTTCATCCTAGGAGCAGAATGATGTGTTTGCCTTTATGTGGTGTTTCTCTCGATTTTTGGACATCTTGTTATCTTAAATATTACAATAGAGAGGCCAGCCGAACACTCATAAAGTCATAGAGATGTACAGCATAGAAACAGACCCTTTGATTCAACTCATCCACACTGACCAGATATCCTATATTAATCCATTTGCCAGCAATTAGCCCATGTCCCTTTAAACCCTTCCTGTTCATGTACCAACCCATTGCCTTTTAAATGTTGTAATTGTATGAGCCTCCATCGCTTCCTCTGGCAGCTCATTCCATACACGTACCACCGCCTGCCTGAAAAAGTTACCCCTTAGGTTCTTTTAAATATTTCCCCTCTCACCTTAAATCTATGCCGTCTAGTTTTGGATTTCCCTACAGTGGGAATGAAAACCTTGATTATTCACCTCATCCCTGCCCCTCATGATTTTATAAACTTCTACAAGGCCACTCCTCAGCCTCTAATGCTTCACGGTCATTGCTGTCTCTCTCCAAGTCCTTTCTTGTTTAGTAACCAGTTATCCATATAGTTATTAGCCAGTGATGAATGAAGGTGGGCAGCTTGTACACACTACCCCTGCATGATGTTATTGAAGCAGGGATTTCTGTTTGGAAAAAGAAAGCCAATTGCTTTTACGCCACCTGAAGAGGCAGATCATCTTATTTTATTGCCTCACTTGAAAGTCAGCACCTCCATCAGTGCAGCATTCCCTCAGCACTGCACTGAAGTGTCAGCCTTGATTTTGGTGAAGTCCTGGAGTGGAAATGATCTGAATTAGAGCCTTATGATTCAGAGGCAAGCATGCTATCAACTGAGCAATGGCTGGTACAATAGCTTACTTTGTAGTGTTCATGGCCTCACTGACAGCAAATCCTTCATCTTAATATATTATCTAGGACTGAATAATGTGTGCATGTCTAAGGTAATCATATCCTAAGTTTGTTCCCTTCCATTTCCATTTGTAGCCAACATCAAGGAATGATGGAGAATTTATTTGGAGTTCATGCTTGCCATTCACTGAATTAACGAACTGTCTTTTCATATATTACTTTCCTATTGAAGTCTGAACTTATTGCTATACAGTTTAGCGATTCACCTTCATTGTGACATAAAAGCAGTACGGCATATTACAATAAGTACTAACTCTGAGTAGAGTTCGCTATAAATAGAAATATCCTTACAACTTAGCAATGTGTGTGATTTCAATAATAGATAAAATGTTGCTAAGATGACACCACTTTAAGGTGAAGCAGGGAAAAACAAGTTCTATTAACATAAGACCGCAAAGTAAATTTATGTATCATATTAATGCTCAATTTCTTAAATTGCCAATTCAGCAATATTAAACTTTTGTTCCTGTGAGTTCGATACCTCTGGCAAAATGATTTACATACCTATGTGTTTTCTTAACTCAAATTTATACCATATCTGAAAATTAGAGCAAGCTGTTTGTCTGATCTATTACTTACTTAATTCAGTGACCTTAAGCTTTTCTGACCAGCCTTAACAATGTAGTCAGTCACGTGTATTTTTTAAATAATCTACAGAGTCAATTAATAATTAATTTGCAATAGAGCCCCAAAAATCATCCTCAGGTAAAAAATGTTTTCAGGGCTGTCAGTCAAAGAAATGGTAAAAATTAGTAACAATCTGAACTCTTCAGAAACACAATTATGTGCTCTATAGATTGATTACTTTAATCGGATGGACTTTTATTGATGTTCAGAGCTGATTCAAGTGGGAAGGGTTATTTCTTTAAGCGCATACATAATCCTAAGTACTGCAGGGGTGGATACCAGTATACTTGCCAGGATTTTTTTCTCACCAATTTTGTTCCTGTCTTTCAGAGTTTAGTATTGGTGGAGATATTGTGGGTATTGCAGGTGGTTCCTCCAGATTTTGCTCCTCAGTTATGAATTGGGAGAAGTGTTTACAAACTTGCCCCTTCCTCATTCATCATAGAGTGCGCTGGCAATGAACTGGTCATTGAACAAGAAAGGGCAGAGAGCGAGACCACTGTGAGTGTTCAGCTGCATTCTTTAGTCCAACATTGCGGATTATTTGTTAAAAATAAATGCCACCTTTCAAAAATATACTTTATTCATAGAAAATGTCTTTATATAGATGTAGTCACAAACACAGTTCAAGAGATAACAAAGTGTGAGGCTGGATGAACACAGCAGGCCCAGCAGATTCTCAGGAGCACAAAAGCTGACGTTTCAGGCCTAGACCCTTCATCAGAGAGGGGGATGGGGAGAGGGTTCTGGAATAAATAGGGAGAGAGGGGGAGGCGGACCAAAGATGGACAGAGGAGAAGATAGGTGGAGAGGAGAGTATAGGTGGGGAGGTAGGGAGGGCATAGGTCAGTCCGGGGAGGACGGACAGGTCAAGGAGACGGGATGAGGTTAGTAGGTGGGAAATGGAGTTGCAGCTTGAGGTGGGAGGAGGGTATACCAGAGATAATGGGAACTACAGATGCTGGAGAATCCAAGATAACAAAATGTAGAGCTGGATGAACACAGCAGGCCAAGCAGCATCTCAGGAGCACAAAAGCTGACATTTCGGGCCTAGACCCTTCATCAGAGAGGGGGATTGGGAGAGGATTCTGAAATAAATAGAGAGAGGGGGAGGCAGACTGAAGATGGATAGAGGAGAAGATAGGTGTAGAGAAGACCATAGGTAGGGAGGTAGGGAGGGGATAGGTCAGTCCGGGGAGGACGGACAGGTCTCTGATTAAGGGTCTAGGTCTGAAACGTCAGCTTTTGTGTTCCTAAGATGCTGCTTGGCCTGCTGTGCTCATCCAACTCCACACTTTGTTAGCTCGAATTCTCCAGCATCTGCAGTTCCCCTTATCTCTGATCACAAACACAGTTCAGTTCTGTATAGTAGTATATCTAGGAAACAAACAAACATTGGAGTTTGGCTCCATCCAAACAAACCTAAGGTATCTCTTATTTAAAAGAATACTGTATTTCCATGCATTTGAAGCATGAGGAGGGTGCTATAACTGAATGGATCCTCATTTAACTTTGGCAGAAAGACATCAGACAGTTGTCCTTCCCCACTGAGCCTTGATGCAGGCTTTAGTGCATCTGTCAGCACATTGTCCTGGACCTTGGAATGTGCCAGTCTGCAGCATTTGGTCAAGGTCACCCCCTGGTTTTGGAAGACCAGCACGTTTTGGGCAGGCCAAAGAGTGTCTTTGACTGAGTTGATGGTCCTTCAGGTGCAGTTGATGTTTGTCTCAGTGTGCATCCCGGGGAACAGACCGTAGAGCACAGAGTCCTGTCATGGACAAAAACCACTGAATCTTTTTCCAGTCTGTAAGAATAAAGGTCTCATTTAAAGAAGTCAATTTTCCCTTCACAGTAACCCAGAAATGATTCACAAATGAACCAGTCGGAGAGGGTTCAGATGGATATGTGAGCTTATCAATGTGATTTGGAACAACATGCAAAGGCTTTAATTTTTTATGAGAAAGATCCTACTTTCCTGCCTCCATTCTGAACAGAACAGTTTGTGTTTGGTGAGTATAAACACATTAATAAAGCTATATGGAAACTGTCCTGTTTAATTCGACAAGTTAACCTGTTGGTCCATTGTGATATTTACATTGAGTGACAGCTAGCAGCACAGTTGATCAGATGGATTCAGGAAGATTGGCACTGCGGCTGCAATAACAGTAGCACTTCTGTATAGTCACAGGTTGGAGTCACAGATATTCCTCCACCTTCTTAATCTTTCTTCATGGCTATCTGGATAAAGGCTTGAAGGCTAATTACTTCAAATGTTTCTTGAAAAGTGCCCTCAATTGAAAGAAGCAAATTACACACTTACTTCCCAGATTTTTGCTCTTCAATATTTTTTAAACTCTTTGATTTTTGTTCCCTTAAACCAATCCTGCACTTGACACTGTTCCAAGTACAGGACAGTAATAGCTAACGATGTACTAAAAAAAATTTGATCCAATGAAAATTCTTTTTTACTTAAGAGATTGCAATAGCTCCATTTTAATTGGCCTTATCATTAGAATCCCTACAGTGTGGAAACAGGACCCTTGGCCCAACAAATCCACACCAACCCTTGGAGCATCCCACCCAGACCCATCCCCCTATAACTCACCTAATCTACACATCCCTGAACACAGTGGGTGATTTAACACGGCCAATCCATCTAACCTGCACATCTTTGGAGTGTGGGAGGAAACTGGAGCACCTGGAGGAGACTCACCCAGACAAGGGGAGAACATGCAAACTCCACACAGACAGTTTCCTGAGGGTGAAATTGAATCTGGGTCCCTGGTGCTGTGAGGCAGCAGTGTTAACCACTGAGCCACCATACTGCCCCTTATCATTGTAGAAACACATGGTAGTTGGCTTGGTGTGTCATGCTCCCATTTGGAAAGCTCCAATAAAACCCTGTACTCCTGTCCCAAAGCATATTTGCTGTCCCTTTATTTGGAGGATTATGGTAGCTGAATTTCAATTAGCTTAATCAACTCAGGAGGACATGATGATCAAAGGTGTGTGTAACACAAATGCAAGAGCACACATACACACCATATTCATTTATAGGAGTTGTAGTCATTTGGAAAAAAATGTGATGTCCTCACATCACAGCACAATGACAGACCCTGCACAAATACAGTTATTATTGGAAATAGCTAAAAAGTGTTGAACAAACTAGATGATTCGTTGATAAAGAAATCTATTCCTGGTTCTGCAAAAGACTTTTGCAATTGAACTTTGATTAGTGGGGAGTGTTCAGTTCCATCCCTCCCCAATAGGAAACTGAGGGTTTGGAGACCAGAAGGAAAAGCCACGAATAACACTGTGAATGAGACATTCTGGCTCAACTCGTATATTTCAAAATGAAGGTTCAATATGACCAGCACCTTTATTTCCAAGCAGCGCTGCTTTATTATTGGCCTTTTCTTCCAGGGAGGGTAGAGTGGGTGAAGCTTTTGAGAATAATGAGATGAGGATTTCCCTAATCTAGTTCTGCCCCACTCTGACCAAGTATGGCTTGGAAGAATTGGTTCCAAGGAAATCCAACAGAAACTGACAAGGTCCTTTACAAATATAACAACTGAACTCTGATTATCTTGATTTTATAAAATCCAAAAGAGTCTTATGATGTGGGGAGAATGTTTCTTCTTGTGGGAGAATATAGAATTAAGGACTACTGTTTAAAAGGTAGGGGTCACCTGTTTAAAATCTTTACTCTTGGGGCATCATTTCTCTTTGGAATTCCTAAAAAGATGGTAGAAGCAAAGTCCGTGAATATTTTGAAGAGATGGATACGTTCTTGATAAACAAGATGGTAAAAGGTTATCAGGGATAGGCAGGAGTGGGGACTTAAGGTTACGATGGGTGGCAGGGTGTAATGACAATGTTACTGGACCAGTAATCCTGAACTCCAGGCTAATGTTCTCAGGCCATGGTTAACTACTAACTGCCCTCTGGGCAATTAGGGAAAATAACCAGTGACTCTCACATCTCATGGATGAATGAAAAATATTTATCAAATCAGCCATGAATTTGTTGAATAGTGGAGCAGGCTGAATGGCCTACCCCTGCAACATATGAATATTTGCATGTTCATATTTAAGAATCCAGCAGGGGACTAGAACAGCCCTGCCAGGTCAAACCTTCTATGGCAGAAGTGCAGGACCAAAGATAATTCTCAAGTTTGCAAACTATAAGCTTCCCTGCTCAGCTCCCTTCCTAAACTCACTACCGGTGATGCTTCCTACCTCTGCAGCCCATGTTTATCCTGTACTGACCAGTACTTCTACCTGCGTCAGGCTGTAGCCTTAATGCCACGCACCTACAACAGCCTTAGTAGCTGTTCATCAATGGGGAGACAGCAGGGGCTATGGTAATAAGCTGTGGTTGAGAATTCTTGTTGTTTCTCCTTCCAGATCACCCGCTCATTAAGTTGTGCTCAGATCGGATGGAAAAATCAACCCCTTAGAGTTTACTAGTTCGTAAATCAAGATGCAAATCAATAGCCTTTTCTTTAGTCAAGTGACTACATCCTGTGCAAAACCATCATCACACTTGGGGTAATCTGCATCAAACAAACCAAGATATCTACATTGCTCAAATTTCTGCCTACCCATTACGGAATCAAAACCCATAAGGAATTACCTCATTTAACCAAGTTCAGACAAAGCTACAAGCAACAGAACCAAGCCGTAGACCAGGGTTTTACAAAGTGGGAGTTGTGGCCCCATTTGAGCTGAAATTTTGTGATTGTGGGTTCTGATTCAGCAATGGCCTCTCTGAGCTCTGATTAAGATATAATAGGCATACAGCTGTCCTCCCATTCAAATAGTCTCCATTAAAGGGTTGTGACAATTTTTAAGCTTTGGAATGGAGTCACGGAGGAAAATAGTTTGGAAACAATGTTAAGAATCCTTAGAATTACTCAATTATAAGGTATAATACAATCAGTTAAAGCCATGCAGTTTACTACAGAGTGTCTCTCACTTTCTTTTCAAATTAGAACTTCTACCTTTTCCATTTTTGTTTAGCATGTACAGTACAGGTAAATTTTTGCTTAATTGCATGCTCTTGTCAGTGAATGCAACCCAGCAATCCCACTCATTTCCTGATTCACTCTGCCGGCCTCACGATATGATGCAGAGCCTACTTTTCCAGCAGCTCTCAATCACTTTATAGAGGGTTCAAGTGTCACTTTGCAGGCTGTATGCTTTCAGCTAACAGCTCACCTTCTCTTTTGCAATTATCTTCAAAAGGCTGCTGCTTCATGGGGAACAGTTAGCGGTTCTAGCTTCAGTTTGTTCAGGGTCACGGTGCTCATGGAATTGTAGAATCATGGAATCATAGAATCCCTACAGTGCAGATAGAGGACATTCGGCCCATCAAGTCGGCACCATACCTTCAGAAGAGCACTCCACCCCAGCCCCATAACTCTACATTTATCATGGCCAATCCACCTAGCCTGCACAGCTTTGGAGTGTGGGAGGAAACCGGAGCACCTGGAGGAAATCCACGCAGACACGGGCAGAATGTGCAAACTCCACGCAGACAGTCTCCTGAGGGTGAAATTGAACCTGAGTCCCTTCAACTTGAGGAAAGGAGATTTGTTTGTCTAAATCACCTATGAACATCAGAAAATCTACTTTATTGGCTGTCATGCTTGTCTACCCTCTGTGGGACTAAATGGTCTTCCCATGAATCATAACTTCTTGGAAACATTTTTTGGCTCAGTGCATTAGCCCAGTGACAAAAACACAAAGAAATAAAGAGTAGCTATAGGAGAGCAAGGTCACTCGACTCATCTTAACCCATCTACCTCTGATGATCTTACATTGTGCCCACTGCTGCATTTAGTTGTGTTTTTATATGATTCCAGAATGTTTGCCATCCGAACACTTCTTAAAAGTTCATTCCAAGTACTGGTTAGTGTGTGTAAATCTTTTAGCTATGAGTTCTACAGTTTACAGATTTGAATCTATATCTCTTTGTCCCAATCTCATAATTTGTTTAGTGGATTCTTTTGGATTAACTTCACACATTTGCTGTTTTCTGGACTTCTTTAATGTCACCTGTAGAATCTCTTTGCTGGACTGAGAAACACAAGTATCCCCAGTCCTATATGAACACACAAATCAGACACAGGGGCTGTGGCTGTAATTGAGCTCCTCCCACTGCTTTCTGGTGCATTTCAAAGATTCACCATCATTAATCCTTCACATTAATCCACTTTAAGTGGGAAGCACCTCATTTTAAAAAAATTCTTTTAAAATCTTGCATTTTAAAATCTCATATCTCAGAACTTGACCCTGCAACTTCGCACTTTTTCACTTCAGTGGCTTCAGTCATTGAAGATTCTTTAGTTACTCACTGACCAGCACTGGGCAGAATACTCAATGTATAGGCCCATCAAAATCTTTTAGCTTCTTAACAACTTTCTTTGTCTCATAATTCATTGTTTTAACAACATGGTTCAATATTGTATTGGTTTCTTGGATGGTTACTTTGTTTTGATGAGACAAATTGATCTGTTCAATCTCATAGGTATCAACTTCATCCTCAGCTGTTTCAACTTTATGCATGTTTACATGCTGCCTATTTTTCCTTGAAGTTATCATTACTTTATACTTTTAGCATAAAATTGTGGTTCCGTTGTTCAATTTGTGCTTCGTTGCACTCCCTCTGTCACTCCAACTTGATGATTATTGATGCACCTTGTTCGTGATAGATAGAAGCTGTCCTCGCAATGCAGCAGGTAATTGGTGAATGCTGCAAAGCTGGACAGTAAAAGATACGTCACACTATCGACAAACAATCAACTACAGTGATTTCAAACCAATCGTAAAACATAGAAGTAAATTCAAAACCACCACGGCCAGAGATATTGAATTACCTTTACAAGTCGATTAGGACAACATACAGAATAATCTTGTGGTCTTCCAAAGGCATACTTTCAGTCTTGACATTCCTCTCATACTCAGCAATGAGAGATATGTTGACTAATATGCATGGATGGCACATGCCAAAGTCTATCTTTTACTCATAGAATTGCATAGTACAAAAGGAGCCAATTCATCCCGTTGTGTCTCAGCTCATCAAAATTATTCAATTGACCCAACTTGCTGATTCTTATTTCTTTTTTCTCCCCTTGACAAGTGTTTATCAAATTCCACTTTGAAAGTCAGTACTGAATCTGTTTCTATGACCCTTGCAGACATTGGATGTCTTTGAGCGTACAATTGTAACACTTGTTAAAATTTTCTCATGTGATTTGAGTGTTGCTTGCAAAACCAGCATTCGTTTCCATTGCTAATCTCTTCCATATCTTACCTGGAGCTAAGGCCTTTTGGGGGCCGGTTAAGAGGCAACCATATTACCGTGAGTCATGGTGCATTATGGTCCACCTGTTCTGATGGTGTTACACAACGTTTGAGTGGATACAGTAAGTTCTGCACAAGTATCTGAGGGGAGCAGATAAATTTTGTACAACTTCTGAGAGACTTAGTAATGATGCCTGATAGGTAATGTAAACAGTGCTTATTAGTATCATGCCATAATCTACCTTGTAACTAAGTATCTTTTGTTGAGGCGCAACAGTGATCCATTTGGTTACATTGACAATTAGACAGCCCTCGGCACAGCGTAGAAAAAGGAAGACTGTTGATAGCAAACTAACTACCCCCGCAGTGGTCGAGAACACCCTTGATCCCATCTCCCGCATTTCCCGCAACACATCCCTCACACACCGCCCCTGCCACAACCGCCCAAAGAGGATCCCCCTCGTTCTCACATACCACTCCACCAACGTCCGGATACAACACATCATCCTCCGACACTTCCGCCATCTACAATCCAACCCCACCACCCAAGCCATTTTTCCATCCCACCCTTGTCTGCCTTCCGGAGAGACCACTGTCTCCAAGACTCCCTTGACGGCTCCACACTTCCCTCCAACTCCACCACACCCGGCACCTTTCCCTGCAACCGCTACACTTGCCCCCACACCTCCTCCCTCACCCCCATCCCAGGCTCCAAGATGACCTTCCATATTAAGCAGATGTTCACCTGCACATCTGCCAATGTGGTATACTGTATCCACTGTACCCGGTTTGCAGAACACCTCTGCTCGGTTCGCAATAAACAACTGCACCGCCCAGTCGCGAACCATTTTAACTCCCCATCGCATTCCTCAGATGACATGTCCATCATGGACCTCCTGCAGTGCCACAATGATGTCACCTGAAGGTTGCAAGAACGGCAACTCATATTCCGCTTGGGAACCCTGCAGCCCAATGGTATCAATGTGGACTTCACAAGCTTCAAAATCTCCCCTTCCCCCATTGCATCCCACAACCAGCCCAGTTCTTCCCCTCCCACCACTGCATCACAAAACCAGCCCAGCTCGTCCCCTCCCCCCACTGCATCTCAAAACCAGCCCAGCCTGTCTCTGCTTCCCTAACCTGTTCTTCCTCTCACCCATCCCTTCCTCCCACCTCAAGCCGCTCCTCCATTTCCTACCTACTACCTCATCCCGCCTCATTGACCTGTCCGTCTTCCCTGGACTGACCTATCCCCTCCCTACCTCCCCACCTATACTCCCCTCTCCAACTATCTTCTTTTCTCTCCATCTTCGGTCCGCCTCCCCCTCTTTCCCTATTTATTCCAGTTCCCTCTCCCTATTCCCCTCTCTGATGAAGGGTCTAGGCCCGAAACATCAGCTTTTGTCCTCTTGAGATGCTGCTTGGCCTGCTGTGTTCATCCAGCTCCACACTTTGTTATCTTGGATTCTCCAGCATCTGCAGTTCCCATTATCACTAACTAAACTAGAATACCACTTGCTGGTGGAGATGGTATATGAAAATTAAGCATGCCAGACCAAATAAGGATGTCAGATTTCCTTGCGTATTTGGATTCTAATGAACTATTTGAGTGTTCATGACAAGCAATAATAATTTTCGTGGTCATCTTTAGTGAGACAAGCTTTTATATTCCAGATTTATTTGCTAAATTTAAATTCCACGATCTACTGTAAAGGATTTAAACCCATTACCTGTATTCCCAAAGCATTAGCCTCAGCTCCTGGATGCTAGTCCATTTCCACCACACCACTATCTACCAATTGTCCCTTGACCAGTTGCTCAACAACTGTTTGTTCCTGGAACTGTTGTTCTTTGAGCAGACAACAACTAGGCCCGAAACGTCAGCTTTTGTCCTCTTGAGATGCTGCTTGGCCTGCTGTGTTCATCCAGCTCCACACTTTGTTATCTCGGATTCTCCAGCATCTGCAGTTCCTATTATCTCTGTTCTTTGAATGGCTTGTCTTTAGACAGTCCTGACATAACTTGGTCTCTGTTTGTCTTTGCAGTGCCCGTCGTAACTAGTTGAATTCCTTTTGCTACTGGTTGAAATCAAGAAATGCGTGCATCCTCAGAAGTGGTCTTTCTTGATTACAAAGTACACATACATTCTCTACTACCTTACAGCCTTTGTGTCATAGTTTTGCTTGTAGCACACCTTGATCTTGAGAACTGATCCGCCTGGATCATGTGGTTTCATCTTTTTAGGCTGCAATATCCATTTCTTCACCCATGGTAAATAATCTGATGAGACAGTAGCATTCACCCATATATCAAGCTTAAAATAATGGGATGTGCATTGACATAAATAAAACTTGAGTTGGTTGGATCACCAATGCAACATTGATGCTGCTTTATTCTGTTTACACAGAAGAATTTTAAATCTGCAATATAACAATACTGATTCATTTTCCTGGGAATGAGTTGTGTACCGTAGTTCACAACAGCTCTATCCAGTGTAGAAATGGTGTAGTGGTGATGTTACTGCTGCTTAATCTGCCCAGATTAATGCTCAGTGGATATGGCTTCAACTTCCACCACAATGAAAACTCAAATGCTTGCTGTCAGTAACAACCAGATAACTATCGTTAATTGTTTTAAAAGTCCCATTTGGTTCAACAATGTCCTTTCGGGAGTGATATTTGCCATCTTTATCTGGTTGGGCTGACATGTGATCCAAATTCATAGTAATCTGGTTGGCTCCTAACTACAGTCAGAAGTGGCTGAGGGAAATTAGGATGGGTAATAAGGGCTAGCCTTGCTAGTAATGTCCACATCTCATGAAAGAATGAAGATAAAGAAATCCTTTAAAAACCATACAAATTGTTAATTCAACATGTGCACGTGGCAGATTCATTTTGGGGTGGCAAAGCTAACAAACAAATCAATTATAAACCCAAACATATTAATTGGTTCCAAGGCTCACCAACTCAAAATTACTTTGGACCGTTCTTGACTTCATCCTTTTAGTCATGCCCCCTCCCCTCTTTCTGAAAAAGAGTCTAGACCCAAAACTTTAGCTTTCCTGCTCGTCTCATGCTGCCCGGCCTGCTGTGTTCCTCCACACTGTGTTAGACTGGTAACACTAACCCACATCAAAAATATGCCAGAAATAACCATCAGACTCCTTCAACCAAATAGGATCATGATTGCACACAAACCTACATCAACAGTGCATCAAATGCTATCAAAGAATAAAGACCCTATACTGACGGTAAACAAGACTAAAGTGATTATCAGAATCCTATGCGACGAGTGAAATAAACTTTGCATTGGACAGATGGAGAGGAGACTGATGACCAAGATACACAAACATCAGCTGGCAGCAAAAACACACAATCAATATTCACTTGTCTTGATACGTACAGACAATGAAGGCCATCAATTCAACTGGGACAAAGTGACTGTACTGGGACCAGTGAACAACAGACATGCAAGGGGATAGTAAGAACTGCCGATGGTGGAGGCTGAGACAACACAGTGTGGTGCTGGAGGAGCACAGGAGGTCAGGCAGCATCAGAAGAGCAGGAAAGCTGACGTTTCAGGTCGGGACCCTTCTTCAGAAGAAGGCATGGAAAGGAATTCCTGGGGGCCTGGTCCTCACCACAGGACTCTGTCAACAAACACATAGAAATAGACACCGTGTACAGGCTGCTGCTAAAAAAACAGAGCCAGAAATGACCAAGACACACCATATTAAAGAATCATATAAATTTGGGATGGAGAGGAACACCAACACTTTGATTAGAGGTCGTACTGATTATGTTGCCTAGAATGGTAATGAAATGTCTGCACATCATGGAACGACTGGGTCAGCAAGAAAATGAACAACTGCAGACATGTTTATCATTCCAGATGTGAGTTGGAGGTTAAGGAAATAATTACTCAGTGCTACCTGTTTCACATGCAGTGGATCGGTGCGACTGCATTGTTGCATCTATTCTCCAACAGCACCACCTTTTTAAGAGAAATTAGCCATGGACAATAAATACTGGTCCAGCCTGCTATACCTACATCCTGTGAGTGAATAGATTTTTAAAAATCCCTATTAATCTGCTGCATTTACTCTTCTAACCTGAATGTAGGACAGAGGTAGGGAAAGTGAAAAATCTTTGAGATTGTACACTCTTGTGAGGATGCTTTTCAAAAGTCGTCGTGCGGTGTTAATAATAAATGGGAGAAGCTGTTAGCAGTTGGTATATGCAGGAAATTTACAAAGTCAGACTTAACTCAGGAAGACAGTAATTGGTCTCAGTAGGCACACAGAAGAGCTGAAGGATTACAGGGGAAAAAAAAACCAAAAGACAGATTTGCAGCTGACTTATTTGGCATCAACTCAGAGCTGCATCACTTGGTAACTCAATCATTGAAATGTTTGATTTTAGGCCACTCCCACACTGTGTGTGAGAGAAACCTTTTGGTGTGTCTTTGCCCCATCTCCGAACTTGAAGAATGAGTGAACAAGAGGAGTCAAGATCTTACTGTGTAACAAGAACTGTTTTAGGAGTTGGCAGTGGCTGGAGATGGGGGATTTGGGGAGGCTTGGGTATTTGGTGTTCCTGTTACCTGCTGAACATTACGACATTGTGTCAGTACTTCACAGGAACGTGAGAGTGTAATACCATGCCTAGCAAACGAGAGAACAAGCCTAATGTCATGGGAGCAAGTGTTCGAATCTCAACACAGCAGATGATGAGCTTTGAATTTAATTGCTAAGTCTGGAATTAAAAAAAAACAAAAAGCTAATTTCATGGGAACCATGAACTGATTGTAATAAAAACCCATCTGGTTCATGAAGGAAAAATCTCTTATCCTCACCAGATCAGATTGTGTGCCTCCAGAGACACAACAATGTGATTGACTCTGAAATGGCCCAGCCATTTAACCCTTACATGTCTGACCAGTAGTGAGGAAGGGTGCAGGCTGCCCTCCTCCCTAGAGGCCAATTGACAGTCTCAAATGACCGATTACAGGTCCTTTCCCGCTCCTACTGGGTTTGGAAAGTGAGAAGTCTCCTAATTGAGCCCTCTGACCCATGGTGGTGGCTGCTCATGTGGAAATGCCTCCTCTGCCCTCACAATCAGCCACTCTCTTTGCTGAGGGCTGGGGTCCGGGACTTGCTGTTCTTGCCAAATTGTAGTTCTAGCAGTAGCCATCACTGCTGGTGGCTATACTGAGACTGAAGTGCTAACAATGCTCCGACTGGTCAGCACATCTTGGGGGCAGTACTTGATCCCTGCAAGGGAGGAATGGCTCCATGGCAGACAGTCAAGTACTTGATGCATGGAATGTTTTTGAGAGGGGAATGTGTTGCCTTACCACACTATAAAATCCAAGGCAGTGTTCCTGAAATAAGTAAGTCATGTTAGTTTTTTTGTTCATTATTGTTTCTAAGCCTAGCCTGCACTAGATGCTATTTTAATGGGTAGATTTTTAATTTTCTCTTTTACCTGTTTTAATGAAATGTCTAGTCATTACAGAATGTCCCTGAAGACTTCAAGAGAACTTGATCTCAGTTTTATCCTTTGCTTTTTTTCAGACCTGTCTCTGAATTATATGTTCACAAGTGTGTGATATGATTTGAAGGTTTAAAGGTACAATTTACTAGGTTATCAGATCCTACCAGAAGCACAGTAGCATTGATATTATAATTAAAATTATTTTATTTAGGCAGATGGAAATGTTGTCACATTTTAAAAAATAGTGTTTAAAAATATTGTGTCTACCTCACCAGGGTATAGTCCAACAGGTTTATTTGAAAACACAAGCTTTCAGAGTCTCACTCCTTCTTCAGGTATTAGCAACACAAGCTTTCAGAATCTCACCCTTTCTTTGAGTGTTACTAACCCAAAGAACCCAAAGGTGTTACTAAACCTGAAGAAGGAGCAAAGCTCCGAAAACTTGTGTTTTCAAATAAATTTGTTGGACTATAACCTGGTGTCGTGTGATTTTTGACCTTGTCCAGTCCAGTTCAACATTGGCACCTTGACAGCATGGCTCACCAGGGTTGTCAAGATGGGAATTTTAGCTCAGCCCAATTCCTGTCCGCTTACAACTGTACCATAGAATCATGGGGTCACACAGCACAAAACAGACCCTTCTGTACAACCAGTCCATTCTGAACATAATCCCAAGATAAACTAGTCCCACCTGCCTGCTCCTGGCTCATATCCCTCCAAACCTTTCCTATTCATGTGCTTATCCACATGACCTTTAAATGTTGTAATTTTACCCACATCCATCACACAAACCACCCGCTGTGTAAAAAAATTGTCCCTTGTCTTTTATAAATCTTTCTCCTCTCACCTTAAAAATGTGCCCTTTAGTCTTGAAACCCCCATCCTAGGGAAAGGACAACTACAATTAACTCTGTCTATACCCCTCATTATTTTATAAGCCTCTATTGGATTACCTCACATCGTTCTTTACTCCAGTGATAAAACTGTCAGCTCATCCAGCCGTTCTATATAACTCAAACCTTCCATACCTGACAACGTCTGTTCTGAACCCTCTCCAGCTTAATAATGTCTTTCCTATATCAGTTGTACCTTCACTAATTTCAACCCTCCCCTCTCCAACTTCATTTCACTCAGCTGCAATTACTGGACAATGGTTTGTTTTTCTGGTCCTCCATGCATTTCCTAAAGACATAGAGTCATACATTGCAGAAAAGGTCCTTTTGGATCATTGAGTCTGCACCAACAATAACTACCACAAAAGGTGTGCTAATTCCAAATTCCTACACTTGTCCCATATCCTTGAACATTATGATATTTCAAGTGCTCATCCAAGTGTATTTTAAAGGTTGTAAGGTTTCTGGCCTCAACTACCTCTCCAGGCAGTGCAATCCAGATTTTCACCACCCTCTCGGTGAAAAAGTTTTCTTTCTCCAATCCCCTCTGAATATCCTAAAACTATGCCCCCTTGTGATTAACTCCTCAACCAAGGGGAACAGCTGCTCCCTACTCACCTTGTCCATTGCCCTCATAACTGGATACACCTCAATCATATCCCCTGTACTCTCAGCACCTTTAAGTTCCCATACCTCAAGGAAGCACACAGCTTCCATATTACTTGAGCCAAAAACAGAAATTTCTGGGGAAACTCAGCACATCTGCAACATTTGTGGGAAGAAAACAGGGTTAATGTTTCGAGTCCAGTGACTCTTAATCAGAAGGCTCTCTAGGGGACTCGAAATGTTACTTCTGCTTTCTTCCTACAGACGCTGCCAGGCCTGGTAATTTCTCCAGCAGTTTCTGTTTTTTCATTTCAGATCCCCAACATCTGCAGTACTTTTGTTTTATTTGACCCTGGTGAGAACATTCTCAAAATAGGTTGTCAGGCTTCCACCTCTAACACAGTCTTTTTTGCAGGTGAAGATGAGATTCCCCCTAAAAGTTTGTAGCACCAAGGAGAGATGAGTTAACTTCCATGTTGTCACTGGAGCAGCAAGTCGTGGAGTTGACATGCCAAGGTTAGAGCCAGAACATGATGGTTGGGAACATAGCAGGGAAAGCCCCACAGGATTTTACCATAATTATGCTTTTTGTGCCTTCCCACTCCAATGTCATCTCACACAGTCAAAAAATGTACTGAATTCTACCAGTCAAGTTTCTAAAGTTTATTTAACAAAACTTGACCTACCCTTGAGGAAATAAGGCAGGGCAAGTAATGGAGGTGTCAGCAGGGGAGTGCTTTGGGACCAGCGACCATAAATCTATTAGGTTTAAAATCCTTATAGAAAAGGATAGGTCTTGCATAAAATTTCAAGTTCTTAATTGAAGTAATGCAAATTTTGGTATGAGACAGGAACATTCTAGAGTTGATTCGAGTAGACTTTTTGCAGGTCAAGGGACAATTGGGAAGTGGGAGGCTTTCAAGTTGACTTGATAGAGATATACAAAATGATCAGAGATATGGTTGGAGTAGGCAGCCAGAAACATTTTCCTAGGGTGGAGGTAGCTATTACAAGGGAGCATAGTTTTAACATGAGTGGAGGTAGACATAGGGGAGATGTCAGAAGTAGGTTCTTTACTCAGAGTGGTAAGGGTGTGGATTTGGCCTCAGGAGGGGCATTTAGGGGCTATTAGATAGGCATATGGATGATAGTATAAGGCAGGTGCGGAGATTAGATAGACCTTAGGATTAGGGTAAAAGTTAGACACAACATCGTGGGCCAAAGGGCCTGTACTGGGCTGTACTGTTCTATGTTCTATGAAAAGCTAACTCTCACCACTGAGAGCTAAATCTTTCCATCCTCATTATTACAGATGCAGAAAATATTAATATGCCTCTTATCAGTTCAAGAAGGGGAATTAGAATTAGAATTACTTGAGGTGGTGGTATTTGCAGTTCTGAGGAAGAGTCACTGGACCCGAAATATTAACTCCGTTTTTTCCTTCACAGATGCTGCCAGACCCGCTGAGCTTTTGCAGCAACTTCTGTTTTTGTTCCTGATTTACAGCACCTGTAGCTCTTTGGATTTTCATATTTGCAGAGCTGCTAAGCATGAGCAGAAAGTGAGCTCTTTTAAAGAGTCAGTCCAGGTACAAAGGGCTGAATGGCCTCCCTCTGTGCTATGGTAGTCTCTGATTTCCGAGAAAGCGCTGCACTGACTGACATCCCATGAATGAAAGAACTAAAAAAAAGTGGAAACTGCTAACTCCAAGTTATCAGGTTTGTTCATTGCAAATATAGTTCACTTATTTGCCTTTGTCTATAATTACACAAGGTAAGCATATGTGCATTATGTGTATGATTCTGTTGGCCTCACTATTGACTTACGTTTTTAAAATCTTACTGGGTGTAGCATACAAGTTTGATTTTAATTAGTATGTTCAACAAAACATGCTTAAGATTTCTCTCGTCTCTATGACAACATACGGTTGTCTTGGAGTTGAAACTGTTTGAAGTCACTAAGACCCTAAGCAGCTTTGTATAAACTATTATTCTGTGAAGCAATGTGTCAGATTGTAATGAATATTGCTTTCATTCAAACACCATTCTGTACTGTTAGAAAATTGGTTTAGCACTGATCCTGAGGGAAAAAAATACACTGGATGATATAAGCATTTTAGCTCTGTGAAAAATTGCAAAGTCCTTCAAAAATGAGTTTGCGCAGAAGTAGCAATATTTCAGTTGTGTACTTGGCAACCCATTGCTTTTCATAAAATGTCACATATTTACAGCACCAAAGGAGGCGTTTTGGCCCATTTGTACAACTATCCATTTTATACTGCTGTTCCATACAGTTATAAAACCTCACAGAATGGAACGAGATCATTCAATCCATCAATGCTGTACTGGATCCCCGAGAATGCTGTCCAGTTTGTTTCACTCTCCTGTTTTTTCCTGATTAATCAGCTATTTTTTCCCTTTTTCGAGTATCCCACGAATTCCCTTTTGAAACAGATTATTTAATTAGCTTCCACTGCATGGCAGATCACAGTAACCCACTCTGTGAAAGAAAAACTCATATTTCCCATTAATCTTTCTCCTCATCATCTGAAATCTCCATTCTTTGAGAGCCAGCTGACAGAGGAAACAGTTTCATCCAATTTGCACTCATCTTCATCAGTTTGCAGGATCTTCATCCTCCTTTGAACAGTGTGAAATTTCTCTTTGGAGACTTCAAAAACTTTTCTATGATAAAGGCCACCAGCAGGTGACCATTCTGGTAATCTACCACTGTAATGGCTTGAGATAGTTTACTGCCTCTGGTCCTTTACAGTTTAGTCCAAAAGAACTGTATTTAAATGGAATTTGAGTCCACACTTTTATGCGAGTACTTTATTTCTGTCAGCCACACTTCAAAAATCTCACATCCCTCTGATTGTTAGCTTCCTATATTTATACTAACAATTCATACCCAGTTAACTCGTAATTAATATCCATCACCTGTTCCCTCATTCTGTTAAATACCAGGCATTCCTTCAGACCGAAGTGGATGATAAACTCATTGCATTGTCTTGGGTGAGTGGTAGAGGATACACTCCTGTAGAGTATCTACAGAACAGGGTAACAAAGTGTGGAGCTGGATGAACACAGCAGGCCAAGCAGCATCTCAGGAGCACAAAAGCTGAAGTTTCGGGCCTAGACCCTTCATCGGAGGTCTAGGCCCGAAGCGTCAGCTTTTGTGCTCCTGAGATGCTGCTTGGCCTGCTGTGTTCATCCAGCTCCACACTTTGTTATCTTGGATTCTCCAGCATCTGCAGTTCCCATTATCACTCATATCTACAGAACAGGTGCTGGTCTTGGATAACAGGGAAGTTTCCAGTCCTCAGGATGATAGAGTGGAGGACTGCGTATGTAGCCAAGCAGACCCTGTGAGTGCTGGGATTGGTTCTCCATGGCAGCTGCCAACTTGCCTATAGAGACTGCTAGACATTCTCATGCTTGACATTCTCAGGTTCCCAGAGCATAGCTGCACTCCTGCAACCTCTGGGTTCTGAAGGCCATTCCTCCCACATACCTAGATAATAAAATGTGAGGCTGGATGAACACAGCAGGCCAAGCAGCATCTCAGGAGCACAAAAGCTGACGTTTCGGGCCTAGACCCTTCATCAGCTTTTGTGCTCCTGAGATGCTGCTTGGCCTGCTGTGTTCATCCAGCCTCACATTTTATTATCTTGGAATTCTCCAGCATCTGCAGTTCCCATTATCTCTCTCCTCCCACATACCTGTCTGCTTCTCCTGTTCCTTCCAGTCTATATGGACTAAAGCTTATGCTTCTAAACATTCCACACCTAACAATTTCACTGAGGTATCAGTTTCTGGGCTGGTGAGGGGTGAAGGAGGCATCTTGCTCCGAGGTCTGAGATGTTGACGTGGTGCCATCTGGTGGAGCAACCTGTTTCTGCACATGGGCTATGGACATCCCACTGCTATCCATAGCACAGGGATGATGGTGCCACAGCCAATGGTTAGAAGTGGTGTGCAATGAATGACACTGACAGCAGGCTTTCTCTAAGAGTTGCTCTAAGAGATTGAAGAATGGTACTTACTCAATTGGTGGGCATGGGTGTCTCTGAGTGGCCACAGTCTTCTGTGAGAACCAAGATTTTCTTCTCAGTGTTGGTGAGGAGCCTGAATAGCTTTGGACTGTGTCTGTTTGTTTGTTTTTGTCCAACCCACAAGGTAACAATGACCATCTCCAATAAGAGACAATCTAACTACTGTCCCTTGACATTCAATGGTGTTACCATCACTGAATCCCCCACTTTCAACATCATGGGGTTACCAGAAGCTCAACTGGATTTACCAGATAAACACAGAGGCTACAAGAGCAGATCAGAGGCTAGGAATACTGTAACAAGTAACTCACCTCCTCACTCCCCAAAGCCTGCCCACCATCTACAAGGCACAAATCAGGAATGCATTGGATTATTCCACTTGCCTGGATGGGTGCAGCTCCAACAACATTCAAGAAGCTTGACACCACAATCAGGACAAAGCAACCCACTTGATTGGCACCACATCCACAAGCATCCACTCCCTCCACTACCATCATAGCAGTGTGTCCATCTCCTGGAGGCCGCACTTGGAGTATTGCGTACAGTTCTGGTCACTGCATTATAAGAAGGATGTGGAAGCTTTGGAAAGGGTGCAGAGGAGATTTACTGGGATGTTGCCTGGTATGGAGGGAAGGTCTTACGAGGAAAGGCTGAGGGACTTGAGGCTGTTTTCATTAGAGAGAAGAAGGTTGAGAGGTGACTTAATTGAAACATATAAAATAATCAGAGGGTTAGATAGGGTGGATAGGGAGAGCCTTTTTCCTAGGATGGTGACGGCGAGCACGAGAGGACATAGCTTTAAATTGAGGGGTGAAAGATATACGACAGATGTCAGAGGTAGTTTCTTTACTCGGAGAGTGGTAAGGGAATGGAACGCTTTGCCTGCAACAGTAGTAGATTCACCAACTTTAGGCACATTTAAGTCGTCATTGGATAAGCATATGGACGTGCTTGGAATAGTGTGGGTTAGATGGGCTTCAGATCGGTATGACAGGTCGGCACAACATCGAGGGCCGAAGGGCCTGTACTGTGCTGTAATGTTCTATGTTCTTCTATGTTCTATGTACAAGGTGCACTGCAGAAATTCACCAAGGCTTATTAAGCAGCACCTTCCAAATCCACAACCACTTCCATCTAGAAGGCAGCAGATACATGGGAACACTAGCATCTACAACTTCCCATCCAATACACTTGCCATCCTGAGTTGGAAATATATCACCTTCATTATCGCTGTGTTAAAATCCTGGACTTTTGTCCTTAAGGGCGTTATGGGTTAACCTATAGCATTCGGACTGCAGCGGATCAAGAGGGCAACTCACCACCTCCTTCTCAGGGGTAACTAGGGACGGGAAGTTACCAGTGCCCACATCCTATGAGCGAATAAAAGAGGTAAATATGGTTACATGTGCCTAACATTATGGCCACACAGAATGTACCATGGATCAATGTCTGCATTGAAAGGCTGCTACTACATTTGGAAGCAAGAGGAACAAATATACTGGCCTATGGATTCTGCTAGTACCATTGCTCCTTGTGGTAAAACATCTCTATTATTTCCTCGATGTCTGTGTTTAAATGTGATTGAGCATCCCCTCCTCTCCCCCCCAACAGGTTGAGACACAGACTCCCCCTTCCAGGTGACATTGGGCCCATTTTCTTTTCCATTCCATAGTTTCAATTTCCAGTGTGATGTCAGGTGACAGTGAGAACATTTTGGGAAGTGCTTTTCAGCCTCTACATGTTAGTGAAACTCCATAAATCCAGATCACCTTTTGATCGTCCCTCTGTGACCACCATTACCTTTGCACTTTCCCAGATCCACACCCAATCCAGACACAAATTCCATCCCGTATTCCCATTTCCTCCGCCTCCGCCACATCTGCTCCCACGATAAGACATTCTACTCCCGCACATCCCAGATGTCCAAGTTCTTTAAGGACCGCAACTTTCCTCCCACAGTGATCGAGAACGCCCTTGACCGCGTCTCCCGTATTTCCCGCAACACATCCCTCACACCCCGCCCCTGCCACAACCGCCCTAAGAGGATCCCCCTCATTCTCACACACCACCCTACCAACCTCCGGATACAACGCATCATCCTCCGACACTTCCGCCATTTACAATCCGACCCCACCACCCAAGACATTTTTCCATCCCCACCCCTGTCTGCTTTCCGGAGAGACCACTCTCTCCGTGACTCCCTTGTTCGCTCCACACTGCCCTCCAACCCCACCACACCCGGCACCTTCCCCTGCAACCGCAGGAAATGCTACACTTGTCCCCACACCTCCTCCCTCACCCCTATCCCAGGCCCCAAGATGACATTCCACATTAAGCAGAGGTTCACCTGCACATCTGCCAATGTGGTATACTGCATCCACTGTACCCAGTGCGGCTTCCTCTACATTGGGGAAACCAAGCGGAGGCTTGGGGACCGCTTTGCAGAACACCTCCGCTCAGTTCGCAACAAACAACTGCACCTCCCAGTCGCAAACCATTTCCACTCCCCCTCCCATCCTCTAGATGACATGTCCATCATGGGCCTCCTGCACTGCCACAATGATGCCACCCGAAGGTTGCAGGAACAGCAACTCATATTCCACCTGGGAACCCTGCAGCCATATGGTATCAATGTGGACTTCACCAGTTTCACAATCTCCCCTTCCCCAACTGCATCCCTAAACCAGCCCAGTTCGTCCCCTCCCCCCACTGCACCACACAACCAGCCCAGCTCTTCCCCCCCACCCACTGCATCCCAAAACCAGTCCAACCTGTCTCTGCCTCCCTAACCGGTTCTTCCTCTCACCCATCCCTTCCTCCCACCCCAAGCCGCACCCCCATCTACCTACTAACCTCATCCCACCTCCTTGACCTGTCCGTCTTCCCTGGACTGACCTATCCCCTCCCTACCTCCCCACCTATACTCTCTCCACCTACCTTCTTTACTCTCCATCTTCGGTCCGCCTCCCCCTCTCTCCCTATTTATTCCAGTTCCCTCTCCCCATCCCCCTGTCTGATGAAGGGTCTAGGCCCGAAACGTCAGCTTTTGTGCTCCTGAGATGCTGCTTGGCCTGCTGTGTTCATCAAGCCTCACATTTTATTATCTTGGCATTCTCCAGCATCTGCAGTTCCCATTATCTCATGAGCCTACCACTTCCCCCCACCCCCACCATTCCCTCAAAAATATCCTGGGTGGATGCTTGACTCTGGCCAATTCCCTGGGCTGGTATGAGAGGCTGCCCTTCATGTATGATGCTGGGATTCTCCCCACTGAAGGCTGCCTCCATGGACTTTATTAAAGACTACACTGCTATAACTCCGAGACATGGTAGCCTGCTTGCAACACATTCAGTGTGAGCTGCTGGGGTTTCGTGTGGGGGTCAGGTTGATGTAATACACTGCCACACAGTAAAATTTCTAACCCCTGACTGAGGCCAAGCTGCTTGATCATATAGGCAAATCGCAAACAAGCAAGACAAGGCAGGTATGCATGTAGGCATTGAGTGATTGAGTACTCAGAGAGCAAGCCAAGGGCTCTGAGATAGGGCCTGATCCATTCTGTGAGCTGAGAGTCTATCGCTGTGCATCAAGTGTTCTTGGTGGACACCTCTTAATGCTAGTTACTAGCACACCTTGCAACACAGGCCTGTGCTTTCTAAATATTCTGTGAATGGTTCGAATGATTCTATGAGGATCCCAGGGTGAGTACAATTATTGGATGCACATATCCATGGATGAGGGGCATGTGTGGCTGGTGCCCATTCAGTATGCCCTGAGTTGTAGGGTGACCATCATAGAGACACATCACAGCCAATGGTAAGCTGAAGTCTCCTGTTCTAATTTCCACATCGATAATTCTCAGCATCTAGTTTGCTTGCAGTTGGTGGTAGGATAGGAAGCTGCATATTAAAGATGCACATGTGCAGTTTTAATAAGATCACAGAAGTAGAAAAACCCTTAACAGGCAACTTGCTGATCCCGTGACCCTCACATTGAAACCCAGGAAATAGAATGTGAAGAGAGTTGCTCTCAATGTTGAGATAGACCTAACTGAACTTCTCACAGGATTCTGAAATCTCAGAACTTTCAGGCTGTGGGTCAAGTGCTGGTGTAGATATGTCGGCACAGGTTGGATGGGTCAAATGACTCTTCTGTGCTGGAATAACTCTGTGAAACATTTCTCACGATAGCCTACTTTGATCAAATGCCTATAAAATTCTGCCCAATATTTCTTTCCTTAATTTCTCAGATCACTCATAATGTTGAATCATCTTTCAGATCTCATTTTTATTTGCTCCATTTTTGCGAAAAAAGGGTTTTTGTTCCTGATAACTTTTCAAATCTCCTCTCATTTTTGATCACGTCTTTGGAAGCCTCCTCTGTAACCTCCTCATTGCAGTGATTGTAATGAGATCAGCCAGATGGATCTCATCGAGCATGAGTTCCCTATTGGGGCTGTTAATCTGGTCCAATCAGGGAGTCCTGGCTGACAGATATAAACAGGAGTGTCAGGGGTTCTACTCACTCCAGGAACTGGCTCTGAGTTAGCTATATCAATGCCATGTACCATGCATGTGGAAATAAGGAGTGACTTGGTGACAGGACACAGGCCTTTGTGGACAGAGATAATGGGACTTCACTCGTGTCTTTGAAATCCTCTCCTAGTATGTTGTGTATAAACAGACACATACATTCTAACTGAGGGCCATCAATGATTTCTATTGCTTCAGTATTAAATCTTTGCTTCTGGATCCTGCTTTTAAAACCCTTTTCTGAAAAGAGTTCATCGACTTGTTTTGCCTCTGGTAAAGATTTATGATTTTTCTTTGGCCAGTATTATCTCCTTTATAGAGAAACTCCGACTCCAATGGTCATGGTTTTTAATGCCAAGCAGTCTAGTTATTGATTCTGGAGTGTGATTATCTCCATCCATCTCAGTCAGTTTTTTTAATGGGTAGCTCACTTCCCTGATGAGCTATACTGGGAACATCACACAAATGCTTTTACAAAGTAGCAGACAGCCCACGAGTTCAAAGAAACCATTTTCTTTCAACATTGAACAGCAGGCAGGGAATTGTGTGGAGATTGTTCCAACTCATGGAATCTCAACAGTGTAGAAACGCACCTTTTGGCTCAACAAGTCCACACCAACCCTCAGAGCATCCCACCCAGATTCATTCCCCATAACACATCTAATCTACACATTGCTGAACATCATGGGCAATTTTAGCATGACCAATTCACCTAGCCTGCACATCTTTGGACTGTAGGAGGAAGCTGGAGCACCTGGAGGAAACCCATACAGACATGGGGAGAGTGTGCAAACTCCACACAGATAGTCGCCCAAGGGTGGGATTGAACCTGGGTCCCTGGAGCTGTGAGGCAGCAGCGCTAACCACTGAGCCACCATGCCATTCCATTAGTTAAAAAGTGAAAACGCAGCAGTCTTACCACCATAGTGCTGCTGTCTCATTAGACAGAGATGACTGGTGGTGGTTTAATTGAGGGTCGCCATGGAGAAGGAGAATTTTTAAGGAAACCTCAGCCATAGATTCACAGATTCATACAGCGCGGAAACAGACCCTTCAGTCCAAGCTGTCCATGCCAACCGTGTTCCCAAACTAAACTAGTCCCACCTGCCTGCATTTGGCCGATATCCCTCCAAACCTTTCTTGTTCATGTATTTATCCAAATGTCTTTTAAACATTATAAATGTACCTGCATCCACCCCTTTCTCTGGCAGTTCATTCCACACACAAACCAATCAAGGTTTCTCCTGGTGTCTTTTTTTAAAATCTTTCTCCTCTCACCTTAAAAATTTGCCCCCTAGGTTTTGAACTGCCCCAGCTTAGGGGAAAGACCATTATTCATTCGCCTCATCCACGCCCCTCATGATTTTACAAACCTCCTACACTCCAGTGGAAAAAGCCCCAGCCTATCCAGTCAATTTTTATATCTCAAACCCTCCATTCCCAGCAACATCCTGGTAAATCTTTTCCAAACCCTCTCTAGTTTGATAATGTGTGGGATTTGAGCCCATGCTGTTGGCATCATTCTGCATCGCAAACCAGCCATCCAGCCAACTGGCATTTGAAGTGCCACACACCTTACACTGCATCAGCGTCACTGATCCAGCTTCTTCAAACATCTTTTCAACCTTAGTGCACCAGACATGGTGGAAATGGGAGAAGGGGAATGGTCTGAGGGGCTGCAGTGGACAGAAAGTAAATTGTTATCGGCTGTTGCTCCCTGACTTAGACAGTGATGGATTCAAGCCCCAGACCAAAGACTTGGCTGTAAAATCCAGGCCAGCACTTCAATGCAGTGTTGAATGAGTGCTGCACTATCTTTTTGGACTGATTGCTAATCCATGGACAGCCTGATCGATGAGAAAGATCCAATCGTACAAATTGCAGACGGGGTTCTTGATCTGCGCCTGATTGTTATTCATACCTGAACCAATGCCCAGGAATAGATGACCCTGCCTCCTGTTTCATTGGGGAAACTTTGTGCGTGCACATTGGCCCATCAATAAAAATAATGGCTACATCTTTGGAATACTTAAATGGCTATCGAGTATTTCAGGTCTTCCCGAGGGCATGAGAGGTGCTACGCAAATGCAAGTTATTTTTCTTAATTCATGAAAACACTGCAGGAACTTTTGAACATGGGTCAGGCAGGTCAAGTGAAATGGAATTGTTAACCAAAATTACTAATATGCCCTCTAAAGAGATTATTACTGGAGCAGATGCTGCTCAATTAAATCACGTTTCTAATATGAACTCATATGACAGATATAGGGATACTCATTTCTTTCTCACTGTTGGAGATGCCAGCCTTGAGTGCAGTTTTGCATCTTGGAAAATGCATTACCAACTCTTCCAACAGATGTAACACAGAAACTTGTCAGTATAATACCTCGCTGAATTTGAGATGACACAGTGTGCTGTGCAACTAATGAATCAAATGCTTTTAAGTAAATGTTACAATCTGTAACACAAACCTCTGGAACGTAAAATAAGTTGACTGTCCTTCCATCTTTCAAGTATAATTATTTTTTGCTGTTCCCCCAGTGACTAATTTTTCACATTCTGGTGGCAGTTTCCATACAAACCCAGCAGATGACCCAGGATATCTGCAGGCAGCCTTCCCCACTTGCATTGTAGACAATTCTGCAGCTAGTGTTGCTGTTCTCCAACAGATCTTTGATCTATGGATCTTTGGCTCTTTCTCACGGAAACAGATTCAGGAAATGACTGAAGGGATTTATTTATATATTAAAAATTCTTAACTTGTTAAGGCCTTGTTAAAATAATTCAGTCTCATTGTGTTTGGAAGTATGCCAGGCCATATAGAGGCAGAGTTGTACAGCAAGGAAACAAGCCCATCTATCCAACTAATCCATGTCGAGCAGATATCCTCAACAAATCTCATTTGCCCGCATTTAGCCCATATTCCTCCAAACCCTTCCTATGCATATATCCACCCAGATTCCTTTTGAATGTTGTAATTGTACCAGCCTCCACCACCTCCTCTGGCAGCTCGTTCCATACATGCACCATCCTCTGAGTGAAAAACTTGCCCCTTACTTTACGTTTAAACCTTTCCTCCCTCACCTTAAACTTATACCCTCTAGTTTTGGTTTCTGATAAAGACCTTGGCAATTCGCCCAAGCCATAAATGGAGTCATAGAGTCATACAGCATGGGAATAGACCCTTCGGTCCAAGCAGTCCCTGCCGACCATAATCCCAAACTAAACTAAACCCAGCTTCTGCACTTGGACCATATCCCTCCAAACATTTCTTATTCATGTATTTATCTAAATTTCTTTTAAATGTTGTAACTGCATCCGCTACTTCCTCTGGGAGCTTATACCACTCACGAACAACTCTCTGTGTAAAAAAATTGCCTCTCATGTCTTTTGTAAATCTTTCACCTCTCATGTTAAAAATATGCCCCCCAATCTTGAAATCCTGCCATTCTCCTGATCGATTCCCCTCATGATTTTTTAAACCTCAATGAGGTCACCTCTCACCCTCTTAACGCTCCTGTGAAAGAAGCCCCAGCCTATCCAGCCTCTTCCTATAACTCAAATATTCCATTCCTGGCAACATGCTTGTAAATCTTTTCTGCACCCTTTCAAGTTTAACACCGTCTTTCCTAAAGCAGGGAGACCCGAATCGAACACAGTATTCCAAAATTAGCCTGACAAATGTCCTGTACAGCCACAACATGACCAATAAAGGCAAGTGTACCAGTTGAAAATGGATTGGGTCTGGCCCAGTGAGGGTTAATTGAATATTACCAAAACACTGGCAGATTCAGATTTGGATAACAAGTTTGCTGCTTGACGCAGGGATAGATTTGTCCCTATGCAGAGTGATATGGCAATGAGTGGTGTAATAGTATTATCGCTGGATTATTAATCCAGAGACGCAAATAATGTACAATATCCTTTTATTCTACTCCATTATAGGCATACAGTGAAAAAATTTTACAATGTCTACCTTCTAATGGCAAAACCTTAGGTACAACACCAAGGTACAATTCTTGGATACAGCAGAGGAATAGAAGTGGTTGCTTAATTACAGAGTTTAAAATAAATTAAAAACAGGAAAATATTATGGGACTAACATTACAATATTCTAAGGTAAGTTCTAAGCTAACGATTATCCACCCACTGGTTCTCTGTCCAGGACTCGGTGCCTGGGCACTACTCAGAGAACTGATTCCCATGTGCTGCTGTGAAAATTCTTTCCCACTCCGTTCTGGGGCTCACAGCCCACACACTGTTCTGGGGCTCACAGCCTGCACTCTGCTCTGGGGCTCACAGCCCACGTACTGCTCCAGGGCTCACAGCCCACACGCTGCTCCAGGCTCATAGCACACACAATGCTCCACGCTCCACTCTGCTCCAGGGCTTACAGACCACATGCTGCTCACAGCCCACTTGCTGGTCGAACCTCACAGCCCACGCGCTGCTCCAGGCTCATAGCATACACACTGCTCCAGGCCTCACAGCCCACACACTGCACCAGGCTCACTGCTCGCACTCTGCTCCAGGGCTACAGACCACATGCTGCTCCAGGGCTCACAGCCCACTCGCTGGTCGAACCCTACAGCCCACGCGCTGCTCCAGGCTCATAGCATACGCACTGCTCCAGGCTCACAGCTCATGTTCTGCTCCAGGGCTCACAGCCCACGTACTGCTACAGGGCTCACAGCCCATGTACTGCTACAGGACTCACAGCCCCTTGGCTACTCCAGGCTCAGACCCCACTTGCTACTCCAGGGCTCACAGCCCACGCTCTGCTCCAGGGCTCACAGCCCACATGCTGCTCCAGGGTTCACAGTACACGCACTGCTCCATAGGCTCACAGCCCATGTACTGCTCTTGGGATCACAGCCCATGCACTGCTCCAGGGCTCACACCCCATGTACTGCTCCAGGCTCACAGCCCATGTGCTGCTCCAGGGCTCACAGCCCACGTGCTGCTCCAGGGCTCACAGCCCAAGCACTGCTCCAGGGCTCATAGGCTGCGCTCTGCTCCAGGATCACTGTTTGCAGTGGACTGGGGCTCACAGAGTGTTGCTGTCAGCCTCAGAGCACAAGGCCACGCTGCCTGCGCTGGTTCTGCCTGGGACTCACCCCTTGCTCGCTCCACAACTCCATTCATGGTGGGGTTGGGGGGTAGGTGTAGGAGAAAGGGAAAAGGGAGAGAAAAGAAAGGAAAAAATCGTAAAGGGACTGGTGAGCAGAGGAGCTTCGAACAGGCCATCCTACTCTGCTGAATAGAATCACACCATGTCAGATGGTGGAATTTTAATTCAAATTTTTCAAAAACTCTGGAATTAAGAATCTAATGATGATCACAGAACCATAACCAGTTGTCCAAAAAACACTCACATTTGCTTCCCTGATGTTATGTCTCCCCACTCTTCAATCTGTTCTTTGCTGCAATCTTAACATGCCACCAGCTTGAGGGCATCGACATTAAATTCCATTCAGGGAAACTCTCCATGTGTGTGCCCCTGCCAAAGCCACAGAGGCAGTGACCAGGCAGCTTCAAAATGCCAGCGGCCATGCCCTCCCTCCCTGAAGGAAGTCAGAGTAAGCAAATACATTCCTGATTGCTGCCAGTGGTCTCTGAAATGAGACTGAGATTGTCTTTCAACCAGCATCTCTTAAAGAAACATAACTGCTCATCGCACCAGTCTCAATGTTGTGTCTTCTAGGAATTTCAATGTTGATGAAGACGTCCATGCATACATCCGCAAAATGAGCATCGCCTCTATCAAAGTGTCTGGAGGCAGCATGACATTCGATTGACGATTAAGGTCAAACTCTATATTATCATTGCCCGTACTGTCCTGCAAATCAGTGCTGAATCCTCAGTCTGCCAAAGGCATCGTATCATAGATCAGGAAGACTTTTACGCCAGAGACCCCTGAATTCCACCATTAACGGCACCAAAAAACTTTATAAACATGATGTTTCTTTTTCACACGGGGCTCAACCCCCCTCAGAAAACTCAACTTGTGAGGTCAGGTTATGTCTCACAAATGAGTGATGACAGAATTGGATCATCTGAACTGTCTCAGGGTTAGCAACAGCAAAGTGATCAGTACAAGTGTAACAAGGATTCCCTCACAAATCGAAAATGAGCCTCACAAGTCTTTGCATTGAAGACCACCTCACTTAGGGAGGGTTTGTGGAACCAAGCTTGGAAGCTGGCTTCACTCTGCTTTGATGAACACTGAGGCTGGACCTATCATATCCTAGCAGGAAGTGTTTACTGGTCTGGCTCACATTGTATACATCAAAATGAAGCTCCAGTGAGACCAGTGTTTATTTCTAAGTATGACTGACTTTTAACAGGAGTTGGGATAGTGTAGGGGGATGGGCTTAGATTAGTTCAGAGGTTGGCGCAACATCGAGGGCCGAAGGGTCTGTTCTGCGCTGTGTTGTTCTTTGCTCTGTCACTAATCTTTTAATCTCCTGAGATATCTGCACTGATGCTGTTCTTGACTCTTGCACATCCTCAGCACTCAACGTTTGGTGATTAAAGGGCCAGAGGTGACTCCCCAACTTTAGCACCATTGACAACAACATGAACTGGGGTGTCCAGCATTCAATCACGAGAGGGCCTGCAGAAGACAATAAAATCACTCACAGCGTGGACACACTTGAACGGCAAGGGGTTTTGCACAAATCACAATCAAGAAACTGATAATTGCTTCATCTGTTGTTGCCAGGAGAGGCAGCTGCTCTGTAAGCTTTACTCTTGGACAGCTCACTCTTTTCTATTCAACAAAAGGTTGACAGATTGCACGGGATGACAAACTGCATGATGTTCAAACAAGGATTTAATATTATTCAGTGTCTCGGTGCATATGGAGTGCTTGTCGAGTGTTTTCTCTTTATGTTTACCAGAGGGTGAGTCACAAACCCTTGTATAAGCCTAGGGAGTGCTTCAAGATGCTCTTCAAAGCTGACAGTTACCTCAACATGACATATCCCTCTGACTTTAAGACTCTTCCAATCTGTAGGCAGCTTGCCAAATGAGTCAACAGTGACTGCATGGCCCCTGTACCAGTGTTTGATCAAATAACCACATAGGCCTGTGGAGAAAATAAATAAAAAATGAAAAATTAACATGTAGCTGTCTATCTTTCCCATCCTTGTTTGCAAATGTCTCTAAGGCTTCGTGATTCTCTATCTCCGCTACCATCATTTTAGGTTTTATTGGCAGAGGGATTGAGTTCCAGAGCCGTGATGTCATGCTGCAACTGTACAAAATGTTAGTGTGGCCTCATCTGGAATATCGCGTGCAGTTCTGGTCGCCCCATTACAGGAAGGATGTGGAAGCATTGGAAAAGGTGCAGAGGAGATTTACCAGGACGTTGCCTTGTCTGGAGCGAAGGTCTAATGAGGAAAGTCTGAGGGACTTGGGCCTGTTCTCACTGGAGAGAAGAAGGCTAAGAGGGGATTTAATAGAGACATTCAAGATGATCAGAGGATTAAATAGGGTGGACAGAGAGAGCCTTTTTCCGAGGATGATGACGTTGGCTTGTACGAGGGGGCATAGCTACAAATTGAGGGGTGATAGATTTAAGACAGATGTCAGAGGCAGGTTCTTTATTCAGAGAGTGGTAAGGGTGTGGAATGCCCTGCCTGCTAATGTAGTTAACTCAGCCACATTAGGGGCATTTAAACAGTCCTTGGATAAGCATATGGATGATGATGGGATAGTGTAGAGGGATGGGCTTAGATTAGTTCAGAGGTTGGCGCAACATCGAGGGCCGAAGGGTCTGTTCTGCGCTGTATTGTTCTTTGCTCTGTCACCAATCTTTTAATCTCCTGAGATATCTGCACTGATGCTGTTCTAGACTCTTGCACATCCTCAGCACTCAATGCTTGGTCTTTAGCCTCCCAGTCCCAGCTTCTTGTCTTCCTTTCCTAAACACTTCACCTTCTGTAATTTTCCCTTTTCTCGTTTAAGACGCACTTTAAAATCCATCTCTGTGACTTTTGATCACCTAACCTAATATCTTATGGGCTGAGTGTAAGATTTAATTTGATAACACTCCTTCACAAAGCACCTTGAGACACTTTACTGTGTTAAAGGTGCTAATATAAATGCATTTGTTGTCAGCTGAAGCAGAATAGTGTGGTAAGTGCACCTCTGTTGTTATTAGTCTACATTTTTATGACGACATCTGAATTAAGCTTGTCCTAAACGATGCCTGGGGTTTGGAATTTTTCACTCGATTCAACTGGGCACACTTGAACAGCGAGGCATTTTCTATGGTTTCCAGTCAAGATATGGGAGGAGGAGCTTTATGCTCCATTAGGGATGAGTGTGGAGGTGGATGGACTAGGAAAGTCACATTGCCATTTGGTATCATCTCAGTCCTGGACCTTTTTCCTGGTGGAAGGGTGTGAAGTATGCCAGGACCAACCAACCAGTGAGTTTCCAACTCAGGATCTTTGAAGGGGGAAAGACAGATTTTCAGCAGAGGTCAAGCCAAAAAAAGGCATTAGAAAACAGGTCAACTGCTTAGAGGTGGCTTTTTCTGAGGTTGTTGACTTGCTCGCTGAGCTGCCTTGTTCTCGTTCAGACGTTTTGTCACCGTGCTAGGTGACATCATCAGTGGAGCCTCTGATGAAGCGATGTTATTCTACTTTGCTTGGAATTTATACCGTCTGGTCCGTAATGGTGAGTAGTGTCATTTTGATCTGTATGGGTTTGTATATGGGGTCCAATTCTATCAGTTTGTTGATTGCTTTATGGTTGGAGAACCATGTCGCTAGTAATTCCTGTGTGTGTCTAGGTTTGGCTCAGGGTGTTCTAAATGTGGCTTTTTCTGTCACTCTCTCAGGAGGGGCAGAGGCTGCACCTGCAACAGACTTTGAGGCCCTTGCTGCCTGGTAGGTCTCAGTAGCACAGCTGACAGTTTGGGGAAAGGAAAGGCAGGGTGAGCTAGTGTCTCAAAATTAACGCACCCTCTCCTTACAGAAATTGCTGGAGAAACTCAGCAGGAGTGGCAGCATCTCTGGGGAGAGAAGGAGAGGTTAAAGTTTCAGGTCCAGTGCCCCTTCTTTAGAAATGTGAACTCAGCTTTCTCCCTCCACAGAAGCTGCCAGACTTGCTGAGTTTAAGATAACAAAGTGTGAAGCTGGATGAACACAGCAGGCCAAGCAGCATCTCAGGAGCACAAAAGCTGATGTTTCGGGCCTAGACCCTTCATCAGAGGGCTTGAGGTGGGAGGAGAGGGTAGTTGGGAGGAAGAACAGGTTAGGGAGGCGGGGACGAGCTGGGCTGGTTTTGTGATGCAGTGGGGGGAGGGGACGATACTGCACCTCCCAATCGCAAACCATTTTAACTCCCCCTCCCATTCCTTAGACAACATGTCCATCATGGGCCTCCTGTAGTGCCACAATGATGCCACCCGAAGATTGCAGGAACAGCAACTCATATTCCGCTTGGGAACCCTGAAGCCCAATGGTATCAATGTGGACTTCACTAGCTTCAAAATCTCCCCATCCCCCACTGCATCCCAAAACCAGCCCAGCTCGTCCCCGCCCCCTAACCTGTTCTTCCTCCCACCTATCCCCTCCTCCCACCTCAAGCCGCACCTCCATTTCCCACCTACCAACCTCATCCCGCCTTCTTGACCTGTCCGTCCTCCCCGGACTGACCGATCCCCTCCCCACCTCCCCACCTATACTGTCCTGTCCACCTATCTTCTCCTCTATCCAGCTTCGGTCCACCTCCCCCTCTCTCCCTATTTATTTCAGAACCCTCTCGCCATCCCCCTCTCCGATGAAGAGTCCAGGCCCGAAATGTCAATTTTTGTGCTCCTGAGATGCTGCTTGGCCGCCTGTGTTCATCCAACATCACACTTTGTTATCATCGATAGATTTATGTGTGTGTTTGTGCGTGTGTTCGCGCGCATTGGTTCATGTCACACTACAGGTGATCCCACCACACTACACAGACACACACACAGACACACACACACACACACACACAGACGGTGTTCTCAAGATATTGGTGCGGATTTTCCAGCTGCTATCCAGGACTGAACCCAAGGTTGTGCATTAGCCTCTCCGATGCACATTCCTTGATTTTCCATGCCATTAAAATAAGACCATAAGACATAGGAGTGGAAGTAAGGCCATTCGACCCATCAAGTCCACGCTGTCATTTAAATAATGGCTGATGGGCATTTCAACACCACTTCCCTGCACTCTCCCCGTAGCCCTTGATTCCTTCTGAGATCAAGAATTTATCGATCTCTGCCTTGTAGGCATCTAACGTCCCGGCCCCCACTGCACTCAGTGGCAATGAATTCCACAGGCCCACCACTCTCTGGCTGAAGAAATGTCGTCTCAATTCAGTTTTAAATTTACCCCCTCTAATTTTAAGGCTGTGCCCACGGGTCCTAGTCTCCCCGCCTAACGGAAACAACTTCCTAGCGTCCACCCTTCTAAGCCATACATTATCTTGTAAGTTTCTATTAGATCTCCCCTCAACCTTCCAAACTCAAATACATACAATCCCAGGATCCTGAGCCGTTCATCATACATTAATCCTACCATTCCAGGGATCATCCGTGTGAATCTCCACTGGACACGCTCCAGGGCCAATATGTCCTTCCTGAGGTGTGGGGCCCAAAATTGGACACAGTATTCTAAATGGGGCCTAACTAGAGCTTTATACAGTCTCAGAAGCACATCGCTGCTTTTATATTCCAACCCTCTTGAGATAAACGACAACATTACATTCTCTTTCTAAATCACGGACTCTACCTGCAAGTTAACCTTTCGAGAATCCTGGACCAACACTCCCAGGTCCCTTTGCACTTCTGCTTTATGAATTTTCTCACCATTTAGAAAATAGTCCATGCCTGTATTCTTTTTTCCAAAGTGCAAAACCTCACATTTGCTCACGCTGAATTTCATCAGCCATTTCCTGGACCACTCTCCTAAACGGTCCAAATCTTTCTGCAGCTTCCTCACCTCCTCAGTACTACCTGCCTGTCCTCCTATCTTCATATCATCGGCAAACTTCGCCAGAGTGCCCCCGGTCCCTTCATCCATATCATTAATATATAAGGTGAACAGCTGTGGCCCCAAAACTGATCCCTGCAGGACACCACTGGTCACCGGGTGCCTTTCCGTAAAAGGGCCTCTTATCCCAACTCTCTGCCTTCTGTCAGACAGCCAATCCTCAATCCAAGCCAGTTGTTTTTACAAGATGTGGTGAGGTAATGCTTGGTGTCTGGTCTTCCTAAATGTTTGGCAATTGTCCCTGAAAGATACCATTCTAACTTATTACTCTGAGCAAGACTGAGAAAATTGAAGTGTGTTATCATCTACCTGAATTTGATCAATATGTTTGTATTCATGGTGCTATCGCCATCAGCAGGGCAAGGGATGTGATGGTGGGGGCATTGTGCCAACCCCAATCCCATCAATGGGGTTGATCAAATGTCTGCCAAATGAGTTCCAATTGAATCCTGTTTATAACCATATTAATGTGATACAGGTTTTTTTAAGCCCTGGGTTTGAAATATGAAAAGAGAAGGGATCGCCATCATTCCCCACTGTCGGGGCTCTGAAAGAAATGATGCCATTCTTGACTGCAACCTCACAACCCAAATGATCGCAAATTCCCAGTAAGTGAAGAAAACACTGGTACAGTTTTCCAAGAAACAATCCGTCAAATGAGAACAAAATGGCACCTCATTTCTCGCTGCCTAATCAGGGTTATTGGTTCCAGATTGTCTTATTGGAACACATTTTCATTTGCAATCATCATCAATGGAGAATTCACCAGTATATGCTTTATTCAGGTATTTTGTGTTGGAGCTTCTATCTCCCTGGGACTAAACCTTGCACTGATCTTTTCTCGTACTTTAAATGAACATTCTACCTCTTGCCTGCTGTGTCTGTTTCAACAACACAAGTCCAAATGTGGTGGTTATTTATTTTTGCGCTATTTTTCACAAATAGTCCTGATACTAAGAGCTGAGTTTGAAAACAGAGGGTTGAATCTTTTATGGGTTTTTTTTGGCTGTGTCAATTTTGCTATGTTTTGTGGAGGGTCTCTCTCTCTCTGAGGCCGAGCCGGGTTTCTTGCAGTATCTTTCGAAACCCATCGCATTAACTACCTAAAATGCCCCTGTGGTGTTCTTCTCATCCAATGCTAGTTCGATTTGACACTTACGGTAGTCGGAGGAATCTACCGCTGCCAGGATATTCCAAAATAGAGCAGTATCCCCAGTGGCAGTACCTTCCATGTAAAACCGTTGCTCAGGGTCAAGTATCGTCAGCGCAGGGCTGCCCTGCATAGTCAATGACATTTATCCCAGGCGCAGTGGAGAATGGGGAATTTGATACCCTGCTTTGTGGACAGGGCTCTGGAAGTCCAGAGGATAGGAAGGCACCATACTCTTCCCTCCAAGGACTGCGAGAGGAGGGCACAATGCCATCAATACCCAGGTCAGTGCAGTCTCTGCCATCTGAATGTATGCCCAGCACTGTACGAAGAAGGAAGAAGATTTTCTCTGTCTTCCATTCTAAGTGCCACCATGCTACCTCATGCTCACTTCATCTCTCCTAATGTGCCCATCTCCCAGCAAGGCTCATGCTCTACTCCTGTCACTATTTCATGAACATCTTCTGCTCTATTTCTCACCCACAACAACCCCCTAACACCGATACCTCTCCGTACTTGTTGTGCTGCCTGCTCACCTGGGATATCTCACCACCTTTTCCTTACTTGCACTTACAAGTATCAGCGACTGTACATTGTATTTTCAATTCCCTTAATACCTCCCTTCCTCTCGTGCCAGGATGTAAGCAGCCTATAGTAATACAGAATGAACCAGGACAGATGGTGGGGTGCCCAGCATTTAGTTCCTCACCCCTTACAAGGAGAGGAGCCTGACCCTGCCCACCTCAAGCAGCTGACTGCAACTGTCCAAGCCCCTGGGCTGGTATCGGAGGTTTAGTTTACTGGGACCCCCTGACTGAGGTTCCTCCCCCTTGACTTGATCCAAGACTGCTGGCAACCATGAGAAGTTTCCTGGCTTTGTGTTAAGGCAAGACTGAAGTACCGTGAGCCTGGTATCTCTTGCTGAGGGACAAAGTGCTAAAAGGTGAGGCAAAGCGAGACAAGAAAAGCTGTGAGCATCCAGGTAGGCTCGATGTGATTGAGTGCAAAGAGAGTGCATCAACAGCCCTGAGATACAGCCTGGTCCAATCCCTGAGCTGGGTACCATCAGTGACCTTACAAAGGCGTTTCGATGACTTGAGTCAGAGGATACCGTATGAACTGTATGTTTGGCTCTGTCGAAACAAGATGTGATCTGCAGTTTATGAGGCAGATGACAAGCAATAATTCCCGTCAATAAGTATCTTGCTGGTCCGTTAGCAGGAGTCCCATCTTGATGTCCAGGTGTTAGTTGCAACATGCAACCAATTGCTCCCTGCTTCAGTTTGACCCTGCCAGGCATCTCACACAATTCTGCCAGACTTTTTGCCTCAAACCAATTTACTTAGACTTCTATAAGACTCCTTCTGGAGGGACAATTTTGGAAACCAACATTTTTTGTGTCGAAAGCCAATTTTTGAGTCAGACGAGTTTTCTGGCATTCCTGACAGCCACCTAAAACAGATGTTAGCAAAGCTCATGTGCATAAATGAGATGTTTAACATCCAGGTTCCTCTGTCAGTTTGGACTGCATAGAATAGAGCAGGAAATGAACCTGCAGGTTAGTTGTAAAATTTTTAAAAAATAATATTTCTGTGAAGCCAAGCAGGGGAAATAATCTCCTGATTTCAGTAACCCACATTTCCTGCAGTGTCTGATGAAACGTCAGCTTTCCTGCTCCTCTGATGCTGCCTGGCCTGCTGTGTTCATGCAGCTCCACACTATGTTTCCTCAAATACTGACCTAGTCCACATCCTGTGAATGATTAAAATGCCTGGACTGTGTGGGCTGAATGGCCTTTCTTGTACCCTTTTACAGATCTATTCTTTCATGGATATGGATGGCATGCTAAAGATGACATTTGCTGACCATTCGTAATGTCACTCAGATTGCTGTGGATCTGGATTCACAAGTTGGTCAGACAAAATGAAGATGGCAGATTTCCTTCTGTAAAGGGACCCACATGGCTATACAGCAATCAATGATAGTTGTTATGGTCACCATTACTTCAAAGTTTAGAATCATACAGTGCAGAAGAAATCCTTTATCACATCAAGCCTGCACTGCCAAAGCTGCCGAACACATCCCAAAACCTGCTCAGCTTGTCCCCGCCTCCTGAAACTGTCCCTCCTCCCACCTATCCCCTCCTCCCACATCAAGCCCCACCTCCATCTCCTACCTACCAGCCCCAGCCCGCCCCCTTGACCTGACCTATACCCCCCACCCCCAAGCTAACTCCCCACCTACACTCACCTTTACTGGCTCCACCCCCCGCCTCTTTGGCCTGTCTGTCTCCTCTCTACCTATCTTCTCCATTATCCATCTTCTATCCGTCTCCCCCTCTCTCCCTATTTATTTCAGAAGCCCCTTCGCCTCCCCCATTTCTGAATACGGATCTAGACCCGAAACATCAGCTTTCCTGCTCCTCTGATGCTGCTTGGCCTGCCATGGTCATCCAGCTCGACACCTTGTTATCTCAGATTCTCCACCACCTGCAGTTCCTACTGTCTCTAAAGCTACACTAGTTCCACTTTCCAGCACTGGGCCCTGAGCCGTGAATGTTATGATATTTCAAGTGCTTTTTCCAACATTTTTTTCCAAGGCTATGAGGTTCTCTTCCTCAACTAGCCTCCCAGGTTGTGCGTTCCAGACCTCCACCACCAACTGGGTAAAAACATGTTTCCTCAAATCTCTTCCAAACCACTTGTGTTTCTCCTTAAAATCCTTGTTACTGATGATTCACCTGAAGGGAACAGCTGCCTCCTACCTACCCTGTCCATGCCCCTTAAAATCTTATTCACCTCTGTCAGGTCCTCTGTCAACACTCTATGCTCCAAAGAAAATGCTCCATCCCAGGCAACATCCTGGTGAGCCTGCTCTGCACCTCTTCCAGAGCAATCACACCCTTCCTGTAGTGTAGAGACTAGAGCAGAGCACAGTACTTCAACTGTAGTCTAACCAAAGACCTGTACAGCTCCAACATAATTTCTCTGCTCTTAAAATCTATGACTGGACTGATAAAGGCAAGAATCCACTATGCCTTCTAAACTGCCCTATTAGCCTGTCGTACCACTTCAGGGATTTGTGGACAAACATCTCAAGACCCCTTTGTTCCTGTGAACTTGCTAGTGTCTACCATCCATTGAGCACTCCCTTGTCTTATTCCTTCTTCCAAAGTCCTTCACCTCACATCTATCAGGTTTAAATTCCATCAACAATCCATCAATATTCTCCTGCAACTAAAGACATTCTTCCTCACTGTCAATGATCTAGTCATTCTCCATGTCCTCCACAAACATATCCCCCTCATATTCTTACCTGCATCATTTATACATATCATGGCCAATAAGGGACTCACTAGACACCGAATGCTGGTCACAAAAACAGCCTTCTACCAGCACCCTATATTTCCTGCCACTAAACCAATTTTGGATCCAAATTGCCAAGTTACCCTGGATCCATTTGTTTTTACCTTCTGTATCAGTTTCTCAGTGGGACCCTGTCAAAGTTTTTGCTTACATATATGCGAGACTTTACATCACTGCCCTACATTCATCTACTCACCTCCTTAACAAATTCAAAATGGTTCGATATGACCTCTCTCTGACAAAACCATGATAACTATCCCTTATCAAACATCGCTTTTCTGAATGAAGATTAATTCTGTCCTTCAGGATTTTATCCAGTAGTGTCCTGGCTGCTAACGTGAGACTCAGTGGTCTGTAATTCCCTGGTCGAACTCTACCACCCTTTTTGAAAGGTGGAACCGCATTTGCTGTCCTCCAGTCCTCTTCCAGCTCCCCCATAGCCGGCAAGGAATTAAAAATTTGAGTCAGAGCCCCTGTGATTTCATTCTCTGTCTTCCACAGCAGCCTTTTTCATTAATTGAATTTAAATTCCTCCAGTCGTAGTGGTATTTGAATCAATGTCCGAGGCACTATCAGACCAATGACATTACCATGACAGTCCAGCTCCTTCCCCAACAATGCAGGGTAGTCTTTGATCTTTTTGGCTCCCAGGGTCATAGCTTTGTCAAACACAAAATGCAAATACCCTGTTATGGCGCAAATCTCGTAAACAAAGTTGGTAATCCATTTTAAATTAAGAATTAGCATTCCAACTCTTTCTAGTTCAGTAACGCTAAACAAGAGAGGCTTTATTTTCATTGGCACAGATAAACAAGTATTCAATCTCCCAGCAAATTGGCAAAGATATTCCTCATTTCATTTTTAGATTATTGATGCACTTCATGATTCAATCCTTGACCTAAGCCACATATCAACAACATTGCAAACCTACTCATCCATTTTATGAATCAATCAAATCTTATTGTGTTACATCAACTCTGTGCATCAGCATTTTATGCCTCATACTTACAGATTTATAAAGAGCCATGCACTATTTTGGCAGGTTGGGAGTCTGCCGGAAGAAACAGGAGCATTTGTCGTATTCACAAACACACAATCTCCACCATTCACTCCCCAGCCTTTCTCCTCCCTAGTCCTATGTGCTAGGCCATTTGTAGCCTTCACAGGCCTGTAGCCAGTAAGTGATGCAGGGGGTGCCTGCTGTGGTTAAATAGCTAGCAGGATTCTGCCTTCTGCCAGTTTGAGGGCTGGATTTGAAAATCTACCCTTCCATTTTTATATTTAAGAACTATACAACCAGCTTTGTCCTTTATCCTTTCGTACTTTGGTTAGCAAAAGCCTCTTAATCTCTGATTTAAAGTTAACGATTGATCAAGCATCAATAGCCTTCTGCAGAGACGAATTTTAAACTTCTACCCTGCTTTGTAGGGAGAACTGTTTCCGAGTTTAATTCCCGAAGAAGCTGATTCCTTCCACCAGTACATCTCCCCTTTCAGCAAAAATGGTCGTTGTACTGATGCCAAACTGCAGCACCCTAAGAAAGCAGCTCAACACTACCTTCTCCATGGCAATTAGGGAAGGGTAATAAATACCTGCCCAGATCCCTTTAATGAATAGTAAAAATAATTTCCCTCCATCTACCTTAACTGTTTTCTTAAGAACCTTGAAACCATAATCAAATCATCCCACACCCTCATAAATTTCAGCAAAAACAAGCTTAGTTCATGTAACAAAGTGTGAAGCTGGATGAACACAGCAGGCCAAGCAGCATCTCAGGAGCACAAGTTCATGTAACCTCTTCTTGTACTTTAACACTTGCAGTCACATAGAATTCTTTTATATCTACACTACACTACACATTCTTGGAGCCCATTTCTCCTCGTTAAGGTGTGGGCTTTCAGATGTGGTCTATTAGGGCTTTGTCTGGCTAAAATATAACTTTCACCCCCGTGTATTCTGTCCTATTCCAGGCCAGTATTCCATGAGCCGCTTGAGATGATTTTCTGTCCTTATTCAAGACATTTTAATGCTCTGCACGATTGGACCAGTTCCTTTGGTCCAGGATTATTTCCAGCTTCTCTCCATTTAGAAACCCCGTCATTTCATCTGCTTTAAATGTTGAGGACCTCACTTTTGCCTGCAATGAAAACAATTTTCCACAGCCTTGTTCATTCACTCAATCAAACAAAATCTCTTTGTGGCATTACACTTTTATCCACACTGCTTGCAGCACCACCAGGTTTTTCGTCGTCAGCAAAATGGGCTTTCTGACCCATTGTTTAAGTTGTAAATAAACAGAGTACACAGTGCAGGGATAACAAGGTGTGGAGCTGGATGAACACAGCAGGCCAAGCAGCATCTTAGGAGCACAAAAGCTTTTGCTTTTGCTTTTGCTGCTGGGCCTGCTGTGTTCATCCAGCTCCACACTTTGTTATCTCGGATTCTCCAGCATCTGCAGTTCCCATTATCTTCCTTACACCGTGCAGGCATCAGTATAGCTCCTTGTGAAGCACCATGGGCCAAATTCCACTAGTTCATGTACCTGCTCTTCCTTCCCACTGTCAATGGGGATATGGAGAAGTTAATAGTTAGAACTGTCTAATTTCAAACAAAAGTATGGTGAGAGGAGGACATAAAATGAGGCACTCCACAGAACTTTAAATTGTATGTTTGTTTAGTGTTGTCCCCAGGACAGTTAAAAGCATGCCACAGATACCAGGCTCAGAAGTGGCTACAGGATGTAACAAAAGTTGTTTTGCAGGATTACTTTCATTTATTATAACAGAGTAGGCTTTCAATATAATGGAATCATGTCATGTGAAATGTGGCAATGTTGGAATTCTGATGCACTGTCATGGAAAACAAGTCAAATACTTGAGTGAAAGCAACTGGAAAAACCTACATGGACTAAATTTAATGAAGTGTTGTGGGACATTGTCAGAACAAAAAGCCTTACATTTCACCAACATTTCTAACAGTAATAACTCTGGAAGCCTCACTGGAAAGGAACATCATTTATTGTTGAGCACCAAAGTAGAACCATTACTCATGGTGCACATAGGCTAGTGCCAGTGCAGGACAGACAATTCTGCAGACCCATCCCTGGGTCTGCTTTATTTAAATATATATTCCTCACCAACCTCTTCAGAGGTGTTATTGTACCCCTCTGGAGTATGTGGGACTTGAACACAGTCTGTTCTGGTACTGCACCCACTCATTGCTTAGTTTTTAACTACCAACTACCACCAGTAAAGCAACCATGCACCCAACTAGATATCTACATGCAAAGCCCATGGCAGGCAATGCAAAACATCAAAAATGAAGGAGTGTTAGGGAGAGCAGGAAAGGGCTAAATCAAGTGAAACACTCCATCCCCTATGGTGCCCACCTGTCTCTAAAGGCATTAAGAGCATTGATGGACATCGTGTGCTCCCTCTCCAAGGATATCCAGACAATAACATAACTGGCGGAAGAGGGGTAGATGGTGGGCAGAGATGACCCTCCTCCATGGCCCGCTGCCTGGACCTGCTTACAGCCAGCCTGGCCAGGCTCAGGAGCGGACCCAAGAGAGGATGTCCTCTAATGTGACCACACCTCTCCGCGCTGGGTTCCCAAAGATCATGAGCCTGGGGCTGAAATACCACCAAAAGCACTAAAGATTTTTCTAATAACTAGAAAGGGAGTGAAACGCCCACAACTAGTATATACGCATTCCACGGCTTCCGCAGTGCTGTGAAGTAAACAGTTGGGTTGGGTGTCCGGGAACTGTTGGATGCTGTGGCTATAAGGGACTGCTGCATGCAACACCCTCCACCCCAGGTCCCTGATGGAAATAGGGAGGACTCCCAGGCCTGGGGATTCCCACTCCCCAGCAGCAAATAAGAGCTCCCAAGACATCGAGGCAGGGATGTAAGAGTCAAGGTGGATGGTGTGCAGCGGCAGTACTAAAACTGCATCTTGGCAAAGCAATGAGACGCACTAAGATTACCCAAGAGACGCCTCAGACCGTGGGGCCCAGAATCCTGAGGGGAGGCTCAGGACCCTGGGGCTAATGTGAAATTCTGTCCAAGCACTGGGTCTGCTTTGTCTGCTTTCTGATAACCCTATTCAGGGATGTTATTACACGCTACTGGAACAGGTTTTCCAAAGGGAACTAATACTCAACAAGCTCCACAAGGAAATTAATTAATGTTTCTCCATGAGGCTTGTAGGTGTTATCACATGAACATTAATTCATCACAATTTGCTCTCTTCATCAAGTTTAAAATAAATGACTAACAATAATTTAGTGGACAAATAACTACATGCTATGATGTATTATTCTTAGCAATGATTGATAACTTGATATTGTTTACTTTCACAGCGTTTGTGAGTTGACCAACTTACTTAATGTGCCAGAATTTTGTAGAAATGTCCTATTATAATCTACAGCAATGTCCTGCCATTTGCATCTTTACTTATCTGCAGGAAACATATTGTACATCATTTTACCCGTTGTTGAGCCAATGTTCGCTTATCGTCTGGCAACCCCCTGACCAATCAGACTATATTTGCCTGGTTTGTGAGCTAAGATTGACTGTTAACAATTCCTGCTGCATCTCTGTACCATTCCATGCTGAATTAATTGGCCAGGTCCAAAGAAGAATCATACTGGACTGGAAACATTAACTCTATTTCTCTCTCCATAGATGCTGCCAGAACTGTTGATTTTCTCCAGCACTTTCAGCTTTTATTTCTCCAAAGATTAGTGTTCCTTTTCCCAACCTGGTTTCTTGCATCCTTGTCCTGATGACAGCAAAATGACAAGTTTTGACTTTGAGTCCCCTTCTTCTAACAAACTCTAAGAATGATTTTACACACAAATGGTGTTACAATGGAAAGTGCCATTGTGATTTGCTGAAAAAAAAGGTAAGACATCTTTATAGCATTAAGATCAGAAGCCAACACTCAGATTTACTCCCCTCCTGTCCTAAACTGTTTCTCTCCATCACAGGATTCATCGAAAATGACAAGTTTGGGTCTTGACAAGTTGATATAAAAATAGTCTGGCGTCCAAACATTGGATGTTGAACCAATAAAAAGATCTCCCACCCAATCTCTGACTGTACTGGAACATAACATCATAAAATTCTGGTGTGAGTACTGGTTATGATTGAGAACCATTAGATCAGCACCCTTGTTCTTGCAATTTCTAAATTGGTTGCAGTTTGCAAATATCATCCTAGAGACATTGAGAGAAAAATGACAGCAATTGCAATAAAAAAAGAAAATCCTGACAATGTCAAACCAGTTGGTTAACTTCTGTAAAATGAAAGTATATTTGTGTCTACATGACATTTTTCAGACCTTTAGAGCCTCCCGAAGCTTCTCTCATTGCCCATAGAATACAACTGAAGGACAGTCACTGTTGTAATGTAGGATAAATACACTGATGTGGTCATTTTAACAGACCTTTTCCTGTGGCAGTTTGTATCACGAGTTGCATTTCAACAACACTAGCTCTGGTGTTGCCATGACAATGTAATATATTTAATTCGTCTTCCTGTTTCTCCAATCCTCAATGCGTCACATCTGTTTGGTTGCATTTTTCATGTTACTATACAGTAAAATGTTTACATTTATTGCAGTAAAGATTGACTATGAAAACTGAATTTGAGGTACGTCGCATTACTGCAGGCATTCTGTTTATAGGCTGTCAATTGAATATTCTTTGACAGCAACATAAGAATAAAGCACAGACAGTTCAAATTTTCCATTACATGGTCACTCTCACATGCAGCTCATTAACTACAACATTTCTTAGCAAATATCACTTGCAATGACCATTTTGATTAGAAATAAATGTTTAAACAACTTAATGGGTTAGGAAGTGCACTGGACACACACCTCACTTGTTCCATGCTGGAGTCCATTAATTCCTTCTTTCAGGCAGCGAGCCCTGCATTTTTGTAGTACCTTTCACAATGACAGGATACCCGAAAGCACTTTACTGCCAATGCGATACGAGTGAAGCGTGGTCACTGTTGTTATGTAGCTGCCAATTTTGCACATGGGTACATTTCACAGACAGTAACAGCATAAATTAACAGATCATGGTTGACAAAATGTGGGGCTGGAGGAGCACAGAAGGCCGGGCAGCATCAGAGGAGCAGGAAAGTCAACATTTTGGGTCTGGACTCTTCATCAGGGCTCATGATGAAGGTTCCAGACCTGCAACATTGACTTTCCTGCTCCTCTGATGCTGATTGACCTGCTGTGCTCCTCCAGCTCAACATTTTATTGACTCTGACTTCCAGCATCTGTAGTCCATACTACAACGAATTAACAGATCACATTTAATTTGGTAGTTTGGGGATGAATATAAGCCAAGATACCTGGTGAACTCAAGAGTAAACCTTACGCCTATCAATTCCTCACTTGGCTGATTCAAATCAGTGATACGACTGTGGGTTTCACTAACATAGTGACTGCCAACTGCTTCTCTCATCTAAGTAAAGAATGTATTTTTCACAAGAGGTATAATGGTTACCTTGTTCCAATTTATTCGCAGGTTTGTAGGTCAAACTGGCCATCGGCATAAATGACTAAACAGCGGGAGGAAGCCCTGCTTGCATATGAGTGGTTGGATAAAAGAGAACTGGGAAAAGTTAAAGCATTGATGGCTGCCAAACCTGTACTTTTCAGCGACGGCAGAAAATGCTGGACACACTCATTGGATTGGGCAGCATATGTGGGAGAGGAAACAGAATGAGAAGCCATCAATCTGAAAGAATGGACTAGATGTAACACAGAGACAGGCACATACGCACTCACACTCACACACACAGACACACAGACACAGACACACACACACACACACACACACACACACACACAGACACACACACACACTCACACACACACACACACTCACACACACACACACACACACTCACACATACTCACACACACACACACACAGACACACACACAGACACTCACACACACACCCACACACACACACTCACACACACAGACAAACTCTTTATATAAGGCAAACCAATATTATCCAGCAGTCTCCGATAATAGCAAAGCACTCTCCCACCTTTTGATGACAAATCCAACCCATTAATTCCGTTCTCTCTTCTCAGATACTGTCTAACCTGCTGAGTATTGAGCAGATTGCCAATTTAAGACTGAAATGAGGAGGAATTCCTTCTCACAGAGGGTTGTGGGTCTTTGCAACTCCTTGCCCCTGGGAGCTGAGGGGACAGAGTCCTTACATATATTTAAGCTGAGATAGATTCTTGATCAGTTGGGAAATCAAGCGTTAGGAGGAAAAGGCAGGAAAGTGGAAGCGAGGAATGTCAGATCAGCCATGACCCCATTGAAGGGTGGAGTAGGCATGAGGGACTGAAGGACCTACTCCTGCTCCTATTTCTTATGGGCTTATCTGCAGCACATCATTTTGAGTGTTTCGCTGAACTTCGCAGTTGCTGGAAGTTTTGTCATTTGCCATCGCTCATATAACTCCCAAAAGTAAAGCTGTCATGGGACCAGCATGAGCAACTTGTATTTATAATGCATGTTTGTTGTGATAAAGTTTTCCATGGTGCTCTACAGGAGAGTGAAGAGACAAATTCTGACACTGAGTCACATAAGGAGCTATTAAGCAGGATGGCCAACATTATGGTTGAAGTAATGAAAGTATCCCAAAGGTCTCTGCATCTGAAGGTGCCTTTGCAAATGGTGGAGCAATTAAAATTCAGCGATGGACTAGTGGTATTATCACTGGACTGTTAATCCAGAGACATTAGTAATATTCAAGGCATTACACAGTGTAGAGCTGAAGGAACACAGCAGGCCAGGCAGCATCAAAGGAGCAGAAAAGCTGACGTTTCAGGCCTAGACCCTTCTTCAGAAATGGGGGAAGGGTGCAGGCCTGGGAGAGGGAGGCTCTGAGCTGGGGTAGGCTTGATTGAAGAGCCAGAAGGGACCCCTGCCTTCTTCAGCCCCACCCCTCCTTTCAGAGCTCCCTTCCCCCTTCCCCATTTCTGAAGAATGGTCCCCGACCCGAAACGTCAGCTTTCCCGCACCTCTGATGCTGCCTGGCCATCTCCACACCTTGTTATCTCAGACTCCAGCATCGGCAGTTCCTACTATCTCTAATATTCATGGGGCCTGGATCTGATGCTGTCGTGGCAGATGGTTAAAATTGTATTCAATAAAAATATGGAATCAAGAGCCTAATGATGACTGTGAACCCATTGCTGATGGTCGGAAAAGCCCATCAGATCCATTGAAGTCCTTTAGGGAAGGAAGCTGCCATTCTTACCTGGTCTGGCCTACATGTGACTCCAGACCCACAGCAATGTGGTTAACTTTTAACTTCCTCCTGAGAAGTTAGGGGTGGGCAATAAATGCTGGCCTAGCCAACAACACCCTCATCCAGGAAGGAATAATTTTTTTTTAAATTGAGGTTGTTCAAGAGACCAGAGTGAGAGGAGACCAGTTATCTTGGACAGTTGTGCAACTGGAAGGAGTTTACAGACCTAGAGAGGGACAAAAGCGCACCCCACCCCACGCTCCCGGGAGGCTTTCAAAGTAACAATGAGAATTTTAAAATAAACATGGTGCTTGTCCGTAGCTGATATCTTTTCCTCTTTCTTAGGCGCTTGCTTGGGATCAAGGATACCCTGCCTCCATTTTGGTTTGATGGGATCCAAGATGGCTAAGGAGGCCAGTGTGTGTGATATGCAAGTTCTGCTACACGCTGGACAAGAAGTTTGGTGGCTGAGTGTTTAGGGGCCTGCTCACTTCCTCTGATGTCATGCCATCACCTCAATATTTGATCCTGGCAAAGTCTCTAGATGTGTACATAGAAACATAGAAAATAGGAGCCCTTCAAGCCTGCTTCGCCATTCAATATGATCATAGCTGATCATGCAACATTTCCTGCTTTCTCCCCAAACCGTTTGATCCCTTTAGCCCTAAGAATTATATCTAACTCCTCCTTGAAAATATTCAATGTTTCATCTTCAACCACTCTCTGGCAGAGAATTCCACAGGCTCACCACTCTCTGAGTGAAGATATTTCTCCTCATCTCAGTCCTAAATGGCTTTTCTCATATCCTTTAACTGTGACTCCTGGTTCTGGACTCCCCAGTAATTGGGAATGTCCTTGCTGAATTTACCATGTCTAGTCCCATTAGAATTGTATGGGTTTCTAAGTGATCTTCATTCTAAGCTATGGCGAATATAGTACTAACTCATTCAGTCTCCCTTCATATTGCCATCTTGCCACCCCAGGAATCAGTCTGGTAAACCTTTTGTTGCATTCCCTCCACAGCCACAATATCCTTCTTCAGATAAGAAGACTAAAACTGTGCACAATACTCCAGACGTGGTCTCACCAAGGCCCTAGATAGCAAGACATCGCTGCTTCTGCACTCAAATCTTCTCACTATGAAGACCAACACACCATTTGCCTTCTTCACTGCCTGTTGCACCTTGATGTACATTATCTTCCCCAAAAAATCTTTCTACATTTTGATTGGTCTCAAGTTAAGTGCTCCCACCTGGCAGTGAGATTGTTTGATCTTTTCAGGGGTCCTGCCTCCTGAAAACCCTGTGCTATGGCTGAGATTCGAGTAGAGAGTTTGTTCTGGGGGTCTGGTGATGCACACACGAACAACATTGCCACCCAGCTGAGCTGGTTTCGAGTCTTGATGGTGGCCACCTCCCTTTGTTACTGGCTTTGGGGGAATTTCAAAAGACTCCATGGCTGGCACCTCTACAATGCTTTGAGATGCCTACTATAAGTTGTTCAAGTCTCCGTAGCGTATGGGGATTTCTCTTACCCAATATAACCAATGCCCAAGTTATGTTATCCCAGGGTGATAGGGGAATGGGATGTGTTGTGTGTTAAAACACAGGAAGCATCGTTTGGAATGAGCTCAGGGTAGTGGGGAAGATCAGCCTAGAGGAAATGAAATCTTTAATCACAGGATTGTTTCAACGCTGAATGAGACCATTCGGCTCATTATGTCTGCACAGTCATCTTTGAGTATTTTAACTTAGTGCCAATCTCCTGCCTTTACCAAATAATCCTACTGTTTCTATATAAACAATTACGAAATGCCCTCTTGAATACCTCAATTGAATTTGCCTTTACCAAACATCAAGATAATACACTTGAAATGTGGACCAAATTTTTTCTCACCTTGTAATTTTTTTCACACCTTGTAATTTTTTTTCACAAAATGCTTTTAAACTGTGTCCCTAGTTCTCAATCAGTGTATGCGAGAGAACAGCTTTTCCCTACCCAATTTGTCCAAAGCCCTCATGGTTTTGAAATGTTCTGTCAAATCTCTTCTTAGCCTTCTCCTCTGTGGGGATGGGAACTTGAGCCGAAGATGAGTGGAATGGGATGAATTCATAAATGAGATAGATAGTCTTAGTGGTGACAAGATCTGGGTTCAGACACCCATCTCAGGATCAAATGTGAAGAGTTGTGAATAGCTCTGATTTAATATTAGACCGTCGTCAGGAGGGGAATGGAAACAGCACTTACAAGATGGGACAAAACCAAAAAGAACTGGAGAAGTTGGGGTGGGGCTGGTGAGCTGCCTGACTAAGTTGCCTGATTGAGGCAAAGGCCTAGTGGTATGTTAATCCAGAGACCCAGAAATGTTCTGGGGACCTGGGTTCAAATCCCACTACAGCAGGTGGTGGAACTTGAATTCAATAAATATCTGGAATTAAGTGTCTAATGATGACTGTGAATTGATTGTTTCGGGGAGAAACCGCTCTGGTTTCCTAATGTCCTTTCGGGAAGGAAACTGCCATCCTTACCTGGTCAGGCCTACCTGTGACTCCAGACCCACAGCAATGTGGTTGACTCTTAACTGCCCTCTGGGCAATTTGGAGTGAGCAATAAATATTGACCTAGGCAATGATGCCTCGTCCTGTGAATGAATTTAAAGAAGTTGCTAAATTGTATCTAAAGGGCCAGCATTTCATTTATCCACCATGAGCATAGTATGTTGAAAAACTGACATCTCTGTAGCACCCAATGACCTCTTGAATACCTCAACTGAACATGCCCTACCACACTTCCATGTGCTGCATGCTGAATCTGGACCACTCGATGGAAAATAAAGCTTTTTTCTCATTTCTTTCTTTTGCAAGGCATTTCCAACCTGCTCTGATTTTGAATGGGCCTATGAGAACTATCCATTAGACATAAAAGGAATTGAACAGAAAGCCAGCAGATTGATGGACAGCTGTTCTGTACTTCATTACCCATGAGGGCCATCTGTTTTTGGGTGCAGTGAAAGGCACATTGCTGGCAATTTACTTTGGTTTAAGTAATGAATTGAAAATTGTCTGTTGTAATACTGGACTAGACTTCTCTATGCATCTGTTTAAATCATTCAATTCCAGCAGGATAATTAAAAAAACTGTTCTTACTCTCCTCATCCTAAAAGTCCATGCGAAACTTTCTTACTTGCTTTACAACCGAAAAAAAATGACATAGTTTCATATCCATTTATATATAATGACTGTGCCTGCTTTCATTGCTATTTGATCTCTTGTAATCAATGAGCATGCAGAGAACGTACTTTGGACGATTAAATTGAAATTGCTAGCGATTGGGTCAGAGTGATACCATTCATGTACCTTTAAAACCTACAGTCTCTGGAGGGCCAAGTGATACTCCAAATGACTAATTGCAGTGATTACCGTGTTCCAAGTATCCAGGGTGTCCAGATAACAGCCATAAACCAAACATATATTCACAACAGATCAACAGTTCATGCTGAAAGACTGCAAATCATCACACTCTATTATCAACATTGGATATTCTGTATGCAACTTACCACTGCTTACGTAACGGTGGAATAATTAGTTATGAAAGGAGGATGAGGAAAATGGTCTACTTACCATATTGTCTCTGCGTTCTGGTGCCATAGAGTGATGGTGAGCCCTGTGCTGTACTCGCTACCAGTTACAATACTCTTCGGATTGTGTCGAGTTTTAGTTACAAACATTTTGTTTGAGTTTGGTGATAACTTCTAAATATATTTCAAAAAGCCAATTATCAACTTGTCAAGGCTTCTTCCACATCATCTTCCAAAGCCACAAGTCTATCATTAAGAAGGACAGGAACGGCACATTCCTGAATGTAATGTTCTCTCCTAACTACGCACATTCTCACTTGGAATTATATTGTCCTTCTCTCACTGGCACTAGGTCAAAGCCTTGGAACCTTCTCTCTACTAACAGCACCTTGGGTGAACGTAGACCAAAAGAACTGGACTGGTCATGAAAGAAAGTCACCACTACTTTCTCCAGAGCAATATCAAATATTTACGTTGATACTTCCTAACTCTCAATAAACATAGATCATAGAGACATACAGCACAGAAACAGACCCTTTGATCCAACTCGTCCATGCCATCCAGACATCCTAAACTGATCTCAAATGAAATTGAGCGTGGGCATTCGGCCCATATCCCTCTAAACCCTTCCTATTCATATACCTGTCCAGATGCCTTTTACATCTTGCAATTGCCCTCCCCCTCCTCTACTTCCTCTGTCAACTCATTCCATTCACACACCACCCTCTGGGTGAAAAAGTTGCCCTTCAGGTCCCTTTTAAATCTTTTCCCTCTCATCTTAAACCTATGCCCCTACCTTGGGAAAAAGATCTTGGCTATTGAACCTATCCTTGCCCCTCATGATCTTATAAATCTCTCTCGGGTCACCTCTCAGTCCCCGGCCCTCCAGGGAAAAATGCACAAGCCTATTGAGCCTCTCCCTGTGTCTCAAAATCTTTTCAGCCTTGGCAACATCTCTGTCAATCTTTTCTGCCCCCTTTCAAGTTTAACAACGTTTTCCCTACAGAAGGGAGACTAGAATCGAGAGAAGTATTCTAAAAGTGGCCGCATAATGTCCTGTATAGCTGTAACAAGAACTCCCAACTCTTCTACTCAATGCACTGACCAATTAAGACAAGCATACCAAATGCCTTCTACACTATCCTATCTATCTGTGACACCACTTTCAAGGATCTATACACTTTCACCCCTGTGGTCTCTACATTTGGCAACACTCCAGGGCCCGACCATGGTCTGTATAAATCCTGCCCTGGTTTGCCTGACCAAAATGCAACAGCTCACATTTGTCCAAATTAAACTCCATCTGCCACTCCTCGGCATAATTCTCATCTGATCAAGGTCCCGTTGTACTCTGATGTAACGTTCTTCCCTGTTCACAACATCACCAACTTTGGTGTCATCTACAAACTTACTAAGCATACATCCTATATTTGCATCCAAATAATTTACATAAATGATGAAAAATAGTGGACCCAGTACTAATCCTTGTGGAATCTCACTGGTCACTGGCTCCAGTTCAAAAAACAACCACCCACCACCAGCCCCTGTCTCCCACCTTCAAGCCAATTTGTATTAATTGGCTAGCGCCACCTGGATTTCAGACGATCAAGCTTTGCTAACCAATCTGCCTTTCGGAAACTTGTCAAACATTTTGTTGAAATTTGTGTAGACAATGTCTACCGCTCTGACTTCATGTATCTTCTTTATCACTTCTTTAAAAAAACGCTATCAAGTTAGTGAGACATGATTTCCCATGCACAAGGCCATGTTGACTATCCCTAATTAGTCCTTGCCTTTCCAAATGCATTTCATCCTGACCTCCTCCAGCAACTTGCGCACCACTGATGTCAGGTTATATTCCATTGAGAAAGAAAGACGAGAACAGTGAACCATCTGTGGTGGATTAGAATTCTAGCCCATCTTCTGTGCAATCCCAGTCTGGGGGCAGTTCCCAAGAGACAGGGGTACATGTAGAATTAATCACCAAAGCTTATGTTATGAGGGGCCTGGGCTTGGACTGCACCAGCTCTCTCTCAAATGATGTCCTGACATATCAATATGTTTGCAAACAGATACACAGTTGGTACTCAACTCAGAGACAGATGTCCAGTGCTGAAAGTCTGATTGCCCTGGTCAGGCACTGAATCCAAGGGCTATTTGCTTTGGCAGTAACAATGCATTAGCTGCACTCCCTCTCAGTCACTGACCCATTAATGGCTCTACCTCTGTTTTCAAACCACATAACCCCACTGTCGACACTTGAAATGCCTTCACCCAAGGTTGGTCAGATGAAGATGAAGTAAGGTTCATAGGTTTTTAAATTTCTAATTTCCTTTCATACTTTTTCCTCTGATTTATTACAGTGGCTTTAGTATGGTTGAGTTTTATCCATGCATGGTGGGCTACACATAACTAGTTGACCATTGACTGTTGGGCCATTACCTCTTTTATTTCTCTCCTGCTCTCACTTTATCACTTCTATTGACTAAAGTCAAACACCATGGCTATGTACGTGTGATATACACGGAGTAAGTTTAGCAACTATATTCCCAGTTCAATCATCTAGCTTATTTCTGAATTACATTTTTATTTGAACGAATTATTTGTGCACTATTGTAAAATCATAGCTAAAAATACACACACACACACACACACACACACACACACACACACACACACACACACACACACACACACACACACACACACACACACACACACCTCATCTGACCCCTACATTCAGAGGAACTCCACCAAGGCTAACCTGAATTGTGCCCACCAGAGATGAATACAAGGTTAATATAGTCAAACCCAACCCTTAGCTCTTTCCCAGTTCTGTCACCTTTCCCAGTGATTTAGGGCCTGGTTTCTTTCTCTATACCTCTGCTACTGGAGTGAAAAGGCAAAAATGATTTTGACCTCCATCATTTGTTGCTTTCAGCACAGATTCCCGCATCTGCAGTAATTTGTTCCTACATTGTATTTAATTCTGCTGTTTGGGCAGTTTTAAATTTGTATTGACCAGACCCCAGGCTGTGTTCCTCAAGTTACTCTGATTCCGAATAACTCCTGGGTGAGAAGGGGTGAACTGGCTCCCCTTCTTCATTTGTCAGCCTCCTCCTTTATTCACCTGCCTTTCGGTTGATCGCAACAAGGAATATTTACAAAGGATCTGTTCCCTTTCTCCCAGACTAAATGACATTACAGTTTGAAAGGAGCCAGTTTAACCTGACATTCTTAGTTAACAAAACAGTGAGTCTATTAGTTACTGAAGTGAGAAGTAATAGCCACCCAATGCACATACACACAGGAATAAGAGGCGAGTCTCAGGAAAAAAATAAAAATTAAAAGAAATATATGGGTCAGAGAATCATTCGTCAAGTGGAGAGAGTTGCAACAGACATGCTCCTTATTATATTATGTACATATTTGAATTTTATATTGAAACTAACAGCACTTACAAATGCCCAGCACAAAGTGTGCAAAAGAGAACAAAGGATGAAACATACAAAGGAAACACTGGTAATACTCAACAGATCATGCAGCACATGTGGAGAGAGAAATACTTTGGGTCCAATGCCTACATTAGTTCTGACAATGTTTCAGTGACATATGTTTCACTTTGCGCAGACTTTGGACAAAGCATTTCCAACACTTTCTATTTTTATTGCAGCAAAAATAATTCGTTTTGACAGCCCTCAGAAAAGCAATAAGACTGTTTGTGAGCTTATCCTTTCCCTTCAGTCAGAAATCCAGTAGCAGATGCCTGAGATATGTTTTTCTTTGCACGTAAATGTCTGAAAATTGCTTCGAGCAGGAAAGCTGACATTTCGGGTCTGGACTCTTCTCCATTTCTGAAGAAGGGTCTATGCCCAAAACGTCAAAGCTTTCCTGCTCCTCTGGTGCTGCTTGGCCTGCTGTGTTCATCCGGTCTATACCTTGTTATCTCAGATTCTCCAGCATCTGCAGTTCCTACTATCTCTGAAATAATTTCAAGATGCTTCGCTTTCCAGCATATTTGAAATTCCTTTGTCTTGTAGTGGATGACCTGCGGAGATGAAGGAAATACTTTGCCCACTTGCCATCTTCTACACAGTGAGAAACAAAACTCACTGACACATTGTCAGAACTAATAATGGACCTGAAGCATTTTCACGAGGTGGCTGACTGGCTTCTAGCACTCTGAACAAGGGAGTCCTTCTGTTAGCCTGTTTCCTTTAGGTTGGCTTGTTGGTCAGTTGGCTTCAGAGTGAGAGAGTGTCTTTTCCCTTTCTCTACCTGCAGGTGTTTGATGGCTGCGCTGAAAACTATGATGCCCACAGCACATTAATCCATGCACTAGGATATCAGATCACTGACACATAAACCCCAGGGCTGAAAACTCACTTTTAACCACTTCCCCTATGCATTCTTTCCCACACTGCTCTTTGTTTACATCACGTTCACAGTCTGAGATACTCACAGCAGTTTTCGGTTCAGTTTGTAGTGCAGTTCTTCCTTTTAAATCCATTCCTTTCAAACTTCCTTGACACCTTGTCAGGTATGACATTGCAGGGTATCTCTCTCCCCAAAGAAACCGCTGAATTTACATCCACAAACATTTGTTTTGCTGAATCAGTCTCCCTTCAAAAATGCACACCTTGGTATCAAAATCTCAATATGTCCCGAGGTGCTCTAGGGTTGTGCTGCATTGTCATGAAAATGGTATTAAACTTACAAATTTATTGCTACAAAATTGCATTTATTTGCTTCGTAAATTGTTTACGCTCATTTCGTACCGAAGAATTTTCAGACATTTACGTGCAAAGAAAAACATATCTCAGGCATCTGCTACTGGATTTCTGACTGAAGGGAAAGGATAAGCTCACAAACAGTCTTATTGCTTTTCTGAGGGCTGTCAAAACGAATTATTTTTGCTGCAATAAAAATAGAAAGTGTTGGAAATGCTTTGTCCAAAGTCTGCGCAAAGTGAAACATATGTCACTGAAACATTGTCAGAACTAATGTAGGCATTGGACCCAAAGTATTTCTCTCTCCACATGTGCTGCATGATCTGTTGAGTATTACCAGCGTTTCCTTTGTATGTTTCATCCTTTGTTCTCTTTTGCACACTTTGTGTTGGGCATTTGTAAGTGCTGTTAGTTTCAATATAAAATTCAAATATGTACATAATATAATAAGGAGCATGTCTTCTGTCAACAAAACCAATGTTTTTGGGTGTTGCTGTTTGGATGTGGCAGAGGAAAAGGGGCAGGTTCAATGAAGCAAAGCTAGTTGCGTAAAATAATCAGCAAGTTGTGCATGATTGTCTGACAAAGCTGTAATTGGAAAATGCCAGAATGAAACCAAAACTTTCACTGGGCTTTATAAATAAAGGAATAGAGTTGAAAAGGCAACAAAAGTTTGCTAAACATATGAGAAACCGTTCAGCTCCATGTTTCAATATTCTGGGAAACGGGAGGATATATGTGTGAGGGGATGGTATAAGAGGCTCAGAAAAAAAGAAGAGTTGTCAGGCCGATTACTTCTGCCTTTGACCACAATCAGATGTTTACTCAGATAATTTCCCTCATCATTAGGTTGAGATCATGGATTGCAGTGGCCCACCATCAACTTTTCAAGGACAACTAGGCCTGGGCAATAAAATGCTGACCCTGCCATGATCCACAAGCAAACTGAAATATCAAATGTCAGACGTTAAAGATCCTGAATGACTCTGAAAGATTGATGGATGAATGAATGATTATTGTCACTGATACCTTGAAGATACAGTGAAAAGTGTTTTGTCACCATCGTCGGGTGCCATTTTGTGTTATAATATGGATAAAAAGAAAGGATTTAATAAGAGATCATCTTCTGTTCAAATTGGGGTCTCAAGCATGGCTTCAGGGTTTCCACAAGATGTTCCAGTCCTTAAGAGGTCCTGCTCCAGGGACAGCAACGACAATGCTGATGCCCCAGGAAACCCGGGATCTGCTGCCTCGGGGACACCTTCAGGCTCTGGGCTGGCAGGTGCCAAAATTCCCTGCTCGGGGCCTACTGCTGCCAGGAGACCAGGATCTGAGCACCAGCACCACCGCCAGGTATCTCTATCCACACCATTGAAGCTACTGCCACTGCCCTTTCGACAATGCTCCGGCCCTGAAGGTGAAGAAGAAAAACGAGAAAAGACAAGAAGTACATGGATAAAAAGATGCTGCCAGCCTGGAGTGGAATGGCTGCAATGAGCCCAAGCACTACCTACCATTCCAGCATCAGGAAAGGAAATTGTTGTATTCATTGCTATCCTTCAAAGACCCCACAGGTTGGGCCAATGGGTCTGTTTCCATGCTAGTTGGCTCTATGACTCTATAAATCATAATATCCTGAGCATAGAGTCTAGGTATAGACCCACCACATAGCACAAAGACCTGGGTTCACTAGTAAGTAGCACAAAATATTATATAGATGTTTGTGAAAGAGGTTTTGCAGAAAAGGTGCTGCTGGGATTGGAGGATTTGATTTGTAGGGAAAGACTAAATATGCTGGGACTATTTTCCCTGTAGTGTCAGAGGCTGAGGGGTGACCTTATAGAGGTTCATAAAATCATGAGGGGTATTGATAGGGTGAATAGCCAAGGTCTTTGTCCTTGGGCAGAGGGAGAGGGTATAGGTTTAACGTGAGAGGGGAAAGATTGAAAAAGGATCTGAGGGGTAACTTTTTCACACAGAGGATGGTGCGTGTATGGAATGAACTGCCAGAGAAAATAGTGGAGGGTGGTACAATTACAACATTTGAAAGGCATCTGCATGGAAATATGAATAGGATAGGTTTAGAAGGATATGTGCCAAATAGAATTAGGCCAGATTGAGATGCCTGATTGGTGTGGACAAATTGGACTGAAAGGTCTATTTTCGTACTGTATGACTCTATGACTCTATTCGAACACACAATTCACTGTCAAGTGAAAATAATCAATTTCAAAGATAAATATCTTCTGAAAGAAAAAGGGAAAATGTTCAAACATATTTCTCATAGACAATCCAGATCCTAAATTAATTTATTGTTCTGGCATCTTAAATAGGATAGCCATCAATTTCTGAAGTAACATTTACCTTACTCTCTGACAGAAGACTCCAGACTTAGCGATATTACTCTGCCCTAGAAAAGGAAAGAATTATCATCACCTTTCTGTAAGAGCTATAACTTGACATTAAGCAATTGCACAAAGGAATTAAGTGAATCTGAAAAACTGATGTAAGTTCTTGTTACTTACAGCATGCTCGGGAATGAATAACCACTTGGGGATGGTATCATACTTGAAATATGTTCTGTACCTTTATTTTTAAAATATGGTTTTGAAGATTTAGTTTCCAAGTAAGGAAAGGCCTTGAGGAAAGATTAGATTCCCTACAGTGTGGAAACAGGCTATTCGGCCCAACAAGTACACTCCGCCCCTTGAAGCATCCCACACAGACCCATTCCCCTATAACCCACACACTTCTGAACACTACAGGCAATTTAGCATGGCCAATCCATCTAGTCTGCACGTCTTTGAACTGCGGGAGGAAACCCATGCAGATACAGGAAGAATGTGCAAACTCCACACAGACAGTCGCCTGAGGCCGGAATCAAACCCAGGTCCCTGGAGCTGTGAGGCTACAGTGCTAACCACTGAGCCACAGCGTCGCCTGAAGTTTAGGCAGCTTTATGTAATTTTCTGGACCTCATTGCTATCAGGGAAGCCTTTCTGCAAGGACTGCTTTGGCCAATTTTTTCATTAATTATGAGTCTATGTTTTAGGTGGTACAGCCTCAAAATAAGGGGGAGCAGGCTTAGGACTGATTTGAAGAGGAACTCCTTCACCCAGAGTGTTGTAAATCTATGGAATTCCCTGCCCAGTGAAGCACTAGAGGCTACCTCGTTGAATGTTTTTAATACAAAGATACAGATTTTTGAACAGCAAAGAGGAAGTAAAGGTTATGGTGAGCGGGTGGGGAAGTGGAGTTGAGTCCATGAAATGATCAGCCATGGTCCTATTGAATGGCGAATCAGGCTTGATGGGCCAAATGGCCTACTTTTACACTTATTTCTTAAATTCTTATGATTATAATGTCATTCTTTATTGAGCTAGGTTGGAATAATTCCAGTAGACAGTGAAGACAGTGCAGTTTGTTTGCTTTCTTAAGCATTGACCAAACCGAGATAAATAGCCAGTCCTGCCCAATTTGTTGAGTAAATCTTTCTTTATTAATGTCCCTATTTTATCAGGTTGGAGAGTGAGACCTGCCAGCAGCCAGGAAAGGCAGTAAAAGAATTTAGGTGTCCTTGTCAATGAGTCACCGGAGGCTAACAGGCAGGTGGAACCAACTATATGGAAGGCTAATGGAAGCTTAACATTTATCACAATTGGGTTTGAGTACAGGAGCAGTGGCATCTTGCTTCAATTATGCGGAAGCTAAGTTCGATGACACCTGATGTACTATATGTTGTTTTGGTCTCCTTATTTGAGCAAATGTATTATTGCTGTACAGGCAGTGCCACAAAGGTTCACCAAGACTTGTTCCCAGGATGGTGGGACTGTACCATGAAGAAAGATTGATCAATTTTTAAAGAATTTATTCATGGAATGTGGGTGTCGTTGGCTGGCCAGCAGTTTTTGCCCATGGTTAATTGCCCTTATGAAGGTGATGGTGAGTTGCCTTATTGAACTGTTGCAGTCCATGTGCTATGGGTAGACCCACAATGCTATTAGGAAGAGAATTCCGGATTTTAACCCAGCAACACAGGAAGAAAGGTGTTATGTTCCCAAGTTAGGATGATGAGTGGCTTGTAAGGGAATTTGCAGGTAGTGGTGTCCCCATGTTTTTGCTGCCCTTGTCCTTCTAGGTGATAATAGTTGTGAGTTTGGAAAGTGCTGTCTGAGGGTCTTTGGTGAATTTCTGCAGTGCATCTTGTAGATAGTGCACACTGCTGCTACTGAGTGTTGCTGATGGAGGGAGTGAATGCTGTGAATGTGGTGCCAATCAAGCCGGCTGCTTTGTCCTGGATGGTGTCAAGCTTCTTGAGTGTTGTTCGGGCTGCACTTATCCAGGCAAGTGGAGAGTATTCCATCACACTCCTGACTTGTGCCTTGTAGATGTTGGACAGGCTTTGTGGAATCAGGAGGTGAGTTACTTGCTGTTGAATTCTTTATTTCTGATCTGCTGTTTAGACACAGTATTTATATAAAGAGCTCACTTCAATTTCCGGTCACTGGTACTCACCAGGAAGTTGATAGTGGAGCTTTGGTGATGGTAATGCTTTTGAAAGTTGAGGACCAATGGTTAGATTTTCTTTTCTTGGACATGGCATTGCAAAGTTACTTGCCACTTGTGATCCCAAATGTGGGTATTGTAATCTTGCTGCATTTAGGCATGAATTGGTTCAGTATCTGAGGAGTTGTGAATGGTGCTAAGCTGAGACCTGCATTCTTTAGAATTTCAAAAAATGAGAGGTAATCTTATTGACATTTACAAAGTACTTGAAGTGACAGACAGACAAGATGTAGGTAAATGTTTTCCCTGCTTGGCGTGTGAAGAACCTAGCGATACAATTTAAAAATAAGGGGTTTGCCATTTAGCATTGAGATGAAGAGAGCAATTGTTATTGAGAGGGCTGTGAATCTTTGGAATTCTTGACTCCAAAGGCCTTTGGAAGCTTAGTATTTAGATATGTGTACAGAAAACATTGATACATTTCTGACTACCAATGTTGGAGAGGAGTATGCGGATTGTGTGGATAAAAGGCATTGGCGTATTTGACCAGCCATGATCGTAGTTGCTGCTAGAGCAGAGCTGACGGGCTGAACGGCCTAGTCCTGTACCTGTGTTCCTAGAGCCTTAGATCAGTTAAGGAAAAGGAATGATGGTAGTGAGCTACCCCCTACCAAGCTGCTAGTTGTTGCCACCGTAGTTGAAACAGCAGGATTTACTGAAGTTGGGGCAGCCTGGGGCTATAAACTGGGTAAAAGCCCTGGTGCTGTATGTTTGACATGTAAGAAATATTATCAGCATGAACTGTATTTGTAAACGCAAATTGAAAATAAGTTGCGTACACTTGTTAGAAGAAACTGATTTGGTTTTTCACTGAATGTAGTGACAACTTTCAGCAGTCATGCAATGTGCTTTTTGAAGGTTTAGAAATAAACCATACTTTTTGGGGAAAAATATCTCTGCTTATTCATCTGAGAATGGGGAGCTTGTTTACTTCATTTGTTTGAGCATTCAGCCTCAGCCCAGGTCTTTATGATGCCAAACATTTTTCTTAGTGATGTGGCCCCTTTAAATCCCAATTCCCTATCATTTACGGCAGGCATTTTCATCCTTAAAGCCTTAATGGATGAGACATCGTGATGTATGCAGCTGTATTCTCACAGTGTGGATCCCTCAGCAGGAAGAGCGAAGGCCCAACTTTAGCCAGCCACACTATTAATGATCCATCAAGATTCGAACCTTGCCTCGTAACAGGGCTTGGCTGAGGAAAGCGTGACCCTCAGTAACCCCAGAGAGGAAATTTATGGCTGCATGATCTCATACATTTGCGTAAGTCGGCCGACTGAAAATTTATGCGTGCTGTTTTGGAATGTGGCCACATGCCGCTGGCTGAGTAGTCTCTATGTTGCAATGAAACTGGCCATTTTTCACCACTTGGTACTTTGCATTTGCCCCAGCTTGTGACCTCAACAGGAGGTGCCTGGGGATGGAGGAGAGCCAGCCAGCTGCAGCACCACTGACAGTCAACAGGCACAGTTAACTCTTTCAGTCAGCAGAAAGCAATCATTCCAATTTTGACACTGAGTTTCCGAGCTTTTTTTTAATAGGAGGGCGATCGTGCTTGGTTTCTAGCTGCACGTTTTTGAATAGTATTAGCCAAGTATTTAATGAGCAGTGGCTAATTCCGGCATTCTTGATTCACAGTGTGCTACAGGCCTGACCTTTAATGAACAGTGCAAAGGGGAGGGAGATGCAAACACAAAACGTAGGTTAAGGAAGCTGGTTCTCAAGTGTTGTCATCATGTCTCATTCACCATTATTTTATCGAATGACGTGCCCTCATGAAAGGGCCCATTTCCATGGTGATATGCATTTCAGCACATGGTTGTACTTGGTAAATGTTAAACAGACCAAATAATCTCCGATTTGCAGTTTGTGTGATCATTCTGCTGAACCTTGATGAATTATATTCATCTGCTGTTTATAAACACCACATGCTCATAGCATCATTGAATTTATCAGCTCTCCAGTGAATCACACTGCTACTCTTTCTCCCTTGCCCAGTAAATTTCTCCACTTCCAGAGTCTCCATTTATTTTTGCCTAACGTTCATGCAATTCCTGGCGAGCAGACAACCTAAAGTTAAACTTTAAGGTAATTTTTGCTTCCCCGATCCCCTTTAAAACTGTGTCTAAGTTATATGGCAATAGTGTTGATTCTCGCTTTAAGGTTTTCCTTTATTCCTCTACCAGTAGCAACTGTTAATTTAGTGAAATGGCTTGCTCGGACCATTTCAGAGGGCAGTTGACAGCCAATCACATTGCTACATGCATAGGCCAGACACCTGGGAATTACTGGCCCAAGAATGCCCAAAGGGAGGGAGGAGCATCTAGGACCTCAAGACTAGCTTCCAGGAAGCCAGCACACTGCCACATCAACCCCTTCCCACAACTACCTTCTGCCCCAAGTGTGACACAGCCTATGGAAGCTGCATCAGTCTATACAACCACCCCCAGACACACCCAGCCAGGTAAGTGGGAAATATTCCATCATGCTCCTGACTTGACCCTAAAAGATAACTGGATGTGAGTTTGCTCGCTGAGCTGGAAGGTTAGTTTTCAGACATTTCATCACCATTCTAGGTAACATCATCAGTGAACCTCCAATGAAGCGCTGGTGTTATGTCCCGCTTTCTATTTATCTGGTTAGGTTTAACCTAAACAGACAAAACTTCTGAAAACTAACCTTCCAGCTCAGCGAGCAAACTCACATCCAGAACCTCAATCTGAGCTACAAATCTTCTCAAAACTCGCTAAAAGATAGCGGACAGGCTTTGGTGAGTTAGGAGGCGAGTTCCTTGCTGTGGAATTCTCAGCCTCTGGCCTGCTCTCGTAGGCACAGTGTTTATCGGGTAAAGTATTTTGGCACCTCCCCTATTGCTCATTCACAAACTGTGGGTTTGGAAGAGCAGTTATGACACAACACACAACTGTGGGAGTCATCTTGCCTTCACACAGACACACACTTTCTAACAACAATCTTGATCTTCTTCTCTATGGAACCCAGTGGTCCACAACAGTTGTGATTCAACAATGTTCACTTTCAGGTACAATCAGCCAGGGGGTGATGAATTAGGGTGATTGTTGCCTAATGTATGATCTTGAGGCAATGTTCTAGGGACCCGGGTTCAATGATCTCCTGGCTCATTAGCATGAAAGCATTAAGAGTAGGAAACAGTTGCCAATTGTTTGGTGAGGGGGTGGGGGAAAACCATCTTGCTCATTATTGAAGGCCAACTGACCTACATGTGACTCCAGAGCACAGCATATGATTGGCTCCCCAACTGCCCTCTGGGCATGAATACTGGCCAAGCAAGTGAGATCCAAATCCTGTGAATGAGTATGAGAAAAATTGTACTCTGAGATTTAACTTCCAAGCCTTTAAGGTTTGGTATCATGCCAGCTATTCAATACATTAAGTGGGACTTTGAAAAAAAATCATCTAAACAATTTACGCCTTCTGGTTCTATCGTTGTGGAAACTGGGGTGCTGCACCTGTACTAGCCCTCTGAGGGAGGAAATATGAATGCTCTTTCACAGTAGCTTGTTCCCAAAATTAGCATCACTGCTCCTTTAGTGAAGCTGGACTCACTTGAATCATTCTGACTCAATCAATTCTCTTCATTGAAGTCTGATAAATAAAAGGCATTCATCAAACAGGCTCACCTCCCAAATGAAAGTCAAGCTGAGTCCAACATAATAAATTTGCTGCCGTCTACTCCAGCTCCACAGCAGAATGAATTCTTGGCTCTTCACTATTACACCAATTAATTTAACAGAAAAAGTATGAGCCTAACCATAGTCAAGCTCAATTTTGGCTGGATTTGTCTGAACGTATTCAGTGCCAGCTATTCTCCTCTGACCTATTACCATCTACCCTTTCTAAGCTGTTGACTTGCGAGAAGCCACTGTCAATATTATTTTTGATCATTTTAAGTCAGAGATAGGTTGCTCTTAGTTTGTCATGTGACTAAGCTATACATCTTGTGTAAAATCCATCGGTTGCATTATTTTATGCATAGACTGTAGAGCTGCACAGAAAATAATTAGAACTATTCATGGGTAGTTCACATTTAAGAACGTAAGAAGTAGAAGCGGATGTAGGCTGCATGGCTCCTCAGTATGATGTAATCTTGCTTGACCTTCGACCTCAATACCATTCGACACCTGATTCCAGTATCCTTTGTGATATTCAGCTGGGCCACCGCTAAATAACCCGACTCCCCTAGATGGTAGTTGAGGTAGAAGTACTCCTAGTTTGGAGCTGCCTTGCACTGTCCTTAACACTTCCCCGGGCATCTCGGGCAAGGGGAAACGGGCACCCAGGTCTTCTGATGGGAAGATAGTCGTTGCTGAAGCGTAGCCTGCGGTCATGGGTCTGGATCATGTGGAAGGTCCAATGCAGCTCACTTCACTGGAATTACGCAGAACGTTAAATTTTCCAATACCCGACATCTAGAACCCTCTGAAAAACTTTGCTGACCCTGAGTCAGAGGATGAAATCTCCCCAACCGCTGAATGGCGTGGCAATGGCAAGAAAGTTGAGAGAATCATGAGAGTTCAGCAGTGAGGAGGCTCCCAATGTCAACAGCAACAAATCCCATTTTCCAAGCAAGACGAGATTTTTACTGGAGAGAGGTGAGAGGCCTATTTGTATGCATTAACATCTTCATAATGATGTCAACTCACCTCGTTGATGTGCAGAATCCCATTCTCTCTCCCACCGATCGAAAGCGGACAGTAACAATTTCTAGTAGGAAATCCAGAGCAAGTACCTACTGATTTCTGTTTCCCACTTGTACGTCTGGCCCTCCATTAGCCAGCAATGTCTCAGAGCATGGTCACTGTACATCCATCTTCAGTAAGTGGGAGAATTGGATGAGCAGAGTACTCTATGATGGCAATGAGTCGAGTTTGGGAGATGGTGTGAGAAAACACATTAGGCTTTGTTGAGAGAAGTCAGGAAACTTGCCAATTTTAGATAAATCACAGTCCAGAGTTGAAGAAGTTAAAGGTTCCTGACTCATTCACCTTCATTGCCAGAGAAAGTGAGACAAATTAGGGGAGGCGATGGCCTACTAATATTATTGTTGGTCTGTTAATTCAGAGACCGAGGTAATGTTCTGGAGACCCAGGTTCAAATCCTGCCATAGCAGATGGTGGAATTTGAATTCAATACAAATCTGGAATTAGGACTCTAATGATGACCATGAATCCATTGTCGATTGTCGGAAAACCTCATCTAGGTCTATAAACACCTTTAGGAAAGGAAACTGCTACTCGGTCTGGACAACAGAGTAATGTAGTTGACTCTTGACTATTCTCTGAGATGCGCAATAAATGTTGGCATAGCTGGCAATTTTAAAATGCCTGGATAACTATGAAACCAGTCCCACCCCCAACCTACCATTAACCCACTCCCCATCTCACTAACTTCCCAACAACCCTTGCACAAATCCCACTGAAACACTCACATCCCTCAGGCCTGACTTCCTCTGCACTCAACACCTCTTCCAGAGCTTACACACCTCCCAATTCCAGACTGACAACACCTTTCCAACCTGCCCCAAACATCCACAGCCCAATCCTTCCATTACCAGCCGGATTCCTGAATCCTCACCCAACCTGACTCGAATAATCTCGCTCAGGTTCTCGCTAATCCCACCCCATCCACCAAGACCCTCACCAACAGCCCTCACTATACTCCCACTGAACACAACCCTCCACCCTAACCCACACCAGATTACCTGCTCCCCATTCCCTGCCCCCACCAGGCAGCCCACCAAAACCCCTACTCCCCATCCACGACCAAACAACTGTTGCCCCATCCACCTATCACTGCCCACCCTCATTTCCTTGACACACTTAGTCTCTCTCAGAAGATGTGAAAGTGCCTCTAAGACATGTACACTTTGGAGTACCACAGTTACTGCTGTAAAAGGAGATGTGCAGAATCACTAGTTAAAGATTGGAAATGCTCAACAGCTAATGTGGGGGGTTGGGAGGGAATGTAGTTGTTGCTTCTGTTATAATGAAAAGTGTGTAAATTGTTAAATTTAAAATTGAGATCGCAGGCACAGTTAAATGAAGGTCATAACTATTTGTTTGAAATCTTCCAGTTTTCGTCATATACTTTGGAATCACGTTAAATGTGGCTTGACCAGTCTGTGGGAGCTGTGTTTGGGATGATACTTCCTGCTTCTTTTTCTTTATGTTCATGTGATCACTTGTTTTGAAATCATTTGGGGAAAAAAAAACAAAGAAAGCATAGCAACGTTTGTTTGAAGAAGATCCTTTCCGTTTTTATACAGAATCATTCCAGGGGATTACTCTGTCCCACACATGTAAAACTGCTGGAGAAAATGAAATTCTTTAAGCCACAAGGCGTCCTCTGAGGGAATGGGTCGGCAGCGTTAATGTTGCTGGACTTGTAATCCAAAGGCCTGGAATAAGAATACTCTGAAGAGATGAGTCCAAATCCTGCTACAGCAGCTGATAAGTGAATTTATAAATCGAGAATGACATGCTCATCTCTTAAAGGATCTTGAAATTATTGGATTATACTAATGTTCTGCAGGAAAAGGATATCTGCCATTGTTACTTGATGCTGCTGAAACATGACTCACAGGAAGGTAGTTGACTGCCCTCTGAAATGGTCGTGGTGGAGTGATAGCATTGAGTCCCGTCTGAGACCTGATGGCCATGGAAGGAGGTTCCATAGCACATCCAGAGGAGTTGATCATTAACCTGTGAATCGTTCCGATACACCTGTGTGTAGAAGGCAGTACAAGCGTAGGACATAGAACATAGAACACTACAGCACAGTACAGGCTCTTCGGCCCACGATGTTGTGCCGAACTATTAGCCTGCTAAGATCAATCTACCCTACATACTCTACATTTTACTATCCTCCATGTGCCTCTCCAAGAGTCGCTTAAAAGTCTCTAAAGTATCTGACTCCACTACCACTGCCAGCAGCACATTTCACATGTCCACCCCTCTCTGTGTGAAGAACCTGCCTCTGACATCTCCCCTACACCTTCCTCCAATCACCTTAAAATTATGCTCCCTTGTAATAGTCATTTCCACCCTGGGAAAAAGCCTCTGACTAGCCACTCTCTCTATGCCTCTCAACATCTTGTACACCTCTATCAAGTCACCTCTCATCCTTCTGCACTCCAGTGAAAAAAGCCCTGGCTCCCTCAGCCTTTCCTCATAAGACCTGCCCTCCAGGCCAGGCAGCAAACTGGTAAATCTCCTCTGCATCCTCTCTAAAGCTTTTACATCTTTCCTATAACGAGGTGACCAGAACTGAACACAATGAATAATAACCGAACACAAAACAGGAGAGTTCACGGTTAGCTGTTTTTGATGCCGAGTGGTGTTCCTCAAGCTAAAACCTTCAGCGTCAGTCCGACAAAACAAGCCCAGAAACAAATGTAAACATATGGTTTGTCTGGCCGCATGAACCTCCAGATGCAAGAAGCCTGCTTGGTCCTGGGAATTGCTTGGTAATCCATTCAATTCTAAGGCCAATTGATAGATTTCAAGGATGAGCAGCAAGAAAAGAGCTCCACACGGAATTGGACTCAGAATTTCAGATGTCTTTGGTGGATACTTCCAGCTGATAGTATGATGACTTAGATCGAGAACTGTTGCAACTCTCAATTGCTTTTGATGTTTGGCATTAGTGTGGAACTAATGATGGAAACTATAAATTATTTGGTTATGACAGAACCTTTTATGGATGGGAATTGCAATGTTTGAAAGAAGTGACATCAGAAGGCTATAAAACGAATAGAGATCCATTGGGATAGGTCCACTCAATAGTCAAAGCAATATCTTCTTAATCCTGATTTTTATTTGAAAGAAAGCATCAAGGAGTGGCCAAAAACTGTTTTGCAGTCACCCACCAAGATTATCAGAGGAAAAGAGTTAAATCAAAAAACAATGAGCAAAGAATTGAAACATGTAAAAACATGTAAGATTGCGAGAAGAAGGAGGGATTGAGCAAATGCTAAACAAATGATAATTATATATTCAATATTGAACTTTAAACAATGGGTGTTCAGAAATCCAAACCCATGTGCAGTTTATTATCTGTGAATCAGGGTTTAATTGTCCTCAACAAATCTGGGACAAGTCTTTCAGCCTCATTTCCCAGATGCTTGTTGGTCAGACAGATATTGCCATTACACCGAATGAAAGTGCATTGCTGTTGTTTGTCAGAATGCAACTAGCAAATACCATTCTCTAGTGGCAAAGTAGGTCAGTAGTGTCATTTTGGTAGCGACCAACACATTAAATGTGTAACCTTGCAATCACCTTGCTGCATCAAGTTAATCACACGTATCTAGGATACAGTTTGCTCAGTAACAAGTCACAAGGCTGGTTAACAGGAATCTGTGATGTGTGTGTAAGGAAAAGGTTTGTTACAGAATGATACAAACATCTATTCTTTACTGCCAAGGCTGCTGTGACCTCTTGATTGCTATTTTTCCCAACTATAAGAGCCTGAATTTGAGGAGACTGCATGTTTTCTGTTCACTTTTCTACAGCAATTCTGCAGCTGTAGAGTCACTGTGGCTTCGATGTTGCAGTAAGATTCATGCCTTGTGTTTTTTTTCCCTTAATTTTTTTCAATTGTTTTCCTTCACCTACTGTTTATGGCTTTTGCTGATGAAAGAAGTGTTGCTGTTTCACAGGAATCAATACCCATTCAGTTGGCTTTTTGAATGGTTAGCGTCAATTTGAAAAGAAACACAAGCAACGAAATTACTTGAATCTGTGCAAGTGTATCAACTGCTGTGTCCGTTAATTTATTACTTGCGTGTGGCCAGACTTGGGAAACCAGTGAAACTCCAGCTGAAGGATGAAGCCAAGACAACAACTGAGCAATGTCAACGCCCAAACAGATGAGGTCATTGTAACCAGAAAATTTCATAGGGAACTTCAAGACTGGATGTGCATATAGGAGGTAGAGTTAGTAAGTTTTCAGATGACACCAAAATAGTTGGTGGAGTGAACAGTGAACAAGGTTATCTCAGAGTACAGCAGGGCCTTGGTCAGATGAGCCAATGGGCCAAGGAGTGGCAGAATGCATTTAATTTAGATAAATGTGGGTTGTCGCATTTTGGCAAGGTAAATCAGGGCAGCACGTAATGATAGGGCTCTAGGGAATGTTGCTGAATGAAGACACCTAGAAGTGCAGGTGTATAGTTCCTTGAAAAAGGAGTTGCAGGTCGACAGGGTGTTGAAGAGGTATTTGATATGCTCACCTTTATTAGTCAATGCATGGAGTATCAGAGTTCCAATGTCATGTTCATAGCATCCCTATAGCATGGAAGCAGGCCATTCAACCCAACATGTACCATACCAACCCTCCAGACTACATCCCAGCCAGACCCACCCATTATCCTATTCCTGCATTTCCCACCATAGACACTATGAGCAATTCAGTATGGCCAATCCACCTCACCTGCACATCTTTGGACGGTGCAAGGAAATCAGAGCACCTGGAGGCAAACCCAAGCAAATACAAAGAAAACTCCACACAGACAATCACCTGAGGCTGGGATTTAACCTGATTCCCTGGCACTGTGAGGCAGCAGTGCTAACTACTGAGCCACTGGCTGTACAGGACATTGGAGAGGCCACTTTCAGAAAACCGCATACAATTCTGGTCGCACTTCTATGGGGATGATGGTGTTAAACTTCAGAAAATATTTACGAAGATGTTGCTGGGATTAGAGGGTTTGAGCAACAGGGAGAGGCTGAATTTGCTGGGGTTAGTCTCCCTGGAGCATCGGAAGCTGAGGATTGACCAGATAGAGGTTTATTAAATCTCGAGGGGCATGGATGGGGTAAATAGACAAGGTCTTTTCCCTGGGGTGGGGAATCCAAAACTAGAGGGCATTGGCTTAAGGTGAGAGGGGAAAGATTTAAAAGGGATCTAAGGGATAACTTTTTCATGCAGAGGGTGATAAGTGTATGGAACAAGTTGCCAGAGGAAGTGGTGGGAGCTGGTACAGTTACAACATTTGAAAGGCATCTGGATGTGTATATCATTAGGAAGAATTTAGAGTGATATGGGCCAAATGCTGGCAAATGGGACTATGTCAGATTGGGATGTCTGGGTCAGAGCGGACAATTTGAACTGAAGGGTATATAACTCTGCGACTTGAGGTAGTTATTTTTCATCAAATACTACTCAGAGATGTAATGTCTTGTCTGTGGGGCAGACAGGTCTTGAACCTTGGCCTTATAGCCTGGAAGTAGGCTCACGGCCACTGCACAACATGACCTGAAATATACTGTACAGAACCACAACTAATCTTCACGTTGGCCTATCAACAAGGCACAAGGACACTGACCAGATATATTGTAATTTTGGATAGGGCGGGATCATAAGAAAGGCCTTACATTCTGCTAACCTTCATCTGATTATCATAAGTTGTCATCTTCCATGAATGATATTTCTTCAGCCTAGCCAGTATTTCCACAGATGTTTTTGCTAATTTTCACTCCTACATATCTGCATCACAGCTGTTTACAGAGTCATACAGATCCAGCATAAACTGCCTGATTTATTGGCTTTAATGTTTGTTACAAATGATGCACAATACCATCCACAGCGATAACTGGAAACTGAAAATATGTGAGCAAAAAAGCACTACAACCAGGCCAGATACGATGAGAGAGACAAGCCCGTGATGATTCTCAGTCAGTGAGTGAAAACACATGCTGGGATTAGGGGCATTACATAGCCAGCTGTTGATTGCATGTTGTTATCAGTGTTTAAATCAACAAAATACAGAAGGGGCTGGGTGGTGTGTGATGTTTCCTCTAGTGTTACGTTGGCTCTTGTGACATGAACACTGTCCTTACTGAAGTATCAGAAGATTTATTCACCAAAGCAGTTATACACATTCCAACTCTACCAGAGATATAGTCTATACAAGCTGTCTGATTGTTTCCCCTGATGGATGACTACAGCAGTTACTCATGGTGGGGCTAAACAAAAACATTGTATGGCATGACTTTTTAAAAATTTATTCATTTGTGGGATGTGGGTGCCACCGGCTGGGCCGGCATTTATTGCCCATCCCTAGTTGCCCTTGAGAAGGTGGTGGTGAGCTGCCTGCTTGAACCGCTGCGGCCCTCCTGCTGTGGATTGACCCACAATGCCCTTAGAGAGGGAATTCCAAGATTTTGACTCAGCAACAGTGAAGGAATGGTGATATGTTCCCAAGTCGGGATGGTAAAAAGCTTGGAGGGGAACTGTGGTAGGTAGTATATATCTGCTTCCCTTGTCCTTCTAGATGGAAGTGGTCATGGGTTTGGAAGGTGCTGTCTGAGGATCTTTGGTGAATTTCTGCAGTGCATCCTGTAGATAGTACACACTACTGCTACCGAGCGTCGGTGGTGGGGGGAGTGGATGCTTGTGGATGTGGTGCCAATCAAGCGTACTGCTTTGTTCTGGATGGTGTCAAGCTTCTTGTGTCTTTTTGGGGCTGCACTCATCCAGGCAAATAACATGAATATCACCACTTAGCTCTCTTAGAGGGATATGTTTGTCAGATCAGAGATACGTGCAATGTTATAACAGGGGACAAGAAAATTTCTCAAGTTGCTTCACATACTGAATTGGTGAATGAAGTCTTTATTTAATGCATTTCTTCCTATGCTCGTCGAGTGGCACATAGTCATAATCAGATTATGTTTCTTTCTGGAGCAGGTCACCAGAGGCTACAGCTTGAGTGACAATCACGCCACATCAAGCACGGCTGACCAGGGGAGTGAATACCAGAGAGATATCAACTCAACCATTAACCTGTTTGGCCAAGTTACAAACACACCTTCGACAGTCATCAAGAGCTGGAGTGGGACTTGAACTCAAACCGTGTAATACAAATGCAAAGACACAATCATCTGCACTACTAGGCCTTTTGCTTTACAGACTAGCTGCAATGTTTTGTATGTATATGTATATGTCAATGTAAATTTACAGCCTCAAAGCTAAGCTAGTTGATGGAGAGCATGAGTTGCAGAATGTAAGGGAATTCCAGAGCTTAATCCCAGGTAAGTAAAAGACACAGCCACTAATGAACTGTGCTACCACAAGCAGTGGTAAATCACATGGATGTATTATAGGAAGCTCTAGTGCAGTCGTAGGGAGGTAATGGCTTTTTGGCATGATCACTGGACTGTTAATCCAGAAGCCCAGGTAATGCCCTTGGTGCTTCAGGTTCAAATCCTGCCATGGCAGATGGTGGAATTTGATTCCAATAAAATAGGAGTCTGATGATCATGAAATCATTGCCAATTGTTGGGCAAATCCATCTGGTTCACTGATACCCTCTAGGGAAGGAAACTGCCACCTTTACCTGGTCTGGCCTACATATGATCCACAGCAATGTGGTTAACTGTCCTATGTACAATTAGGGATGGGTAATAAATACCATTTATTTGCAAAGCACTAATGCTGTGAATTTATAAGAGCAATGGAATTGAAGGATACACTGATGGGGTGAGTGGATGATGATAGGAGGACGTTCATGTGGAGCAACATAGACCAGTTGGACTGAATAGTCTGTGCTATTCTGTACATTCTATATAATTCAGTGTGAAAATAATTAGTGATGCTTCATTTCCCATTCATAAACGAAAGAAGATGCTGAGCAATGAGAAGATGGCGGAATGTATAATGATGTCATTGTTATGGTAAGGAACTGGAGAGGAGCAGAATCTTGAACATGGTCTTCAGAGAATATGCGGCTCCACTGAGGTGTACTTATAGATGCAGCCTTGGAGTTGAGCCAACGTCTTTCTCAGAGAGTAGTCATGAGCCTGCAAAGATCGCTGTGGAATTGTGGCCCCTTCCAGCTCTCCACAGACCCCTGCTCTCATACATCTTCCTGCTCTCACTGAGGGGCTGTGACCATTTGTCAATCTTGGAATGGGATCGTAGTGGGAGAAAGCTTTAGGAAATACTGGATTAGAGATAATCCCCACATGTAAAACAAAATGCAAGTGTGAAGAAAGTGAGGCACAGGTGGAAAACATTGTCACAGAGGCCCACAGACTTCCCTTCATGATTATAGCTTCTGTATCCCAATACATGCCAAAAGAAACCCTGGGCCATCTAGCAGAATAGCTTGTGTCACTTTGGAACTGCATCTGGTTTCTGAATTATTCGTCATTTCTTCCTGATTCATACACATAGCCAGTCCTTCAAACTCTCCTTTGCAAGCTCAATGACATATCACAGAATGCCTCCTGCCTCTGAATTAAAATGCATCTCTGGTTGATGGAATTAGTATTTGTAAGGCCTCTGTTTTATAGCTGACTGCAGCATTAAGATCATGTGGCAGGAATTTCTCCTGTGACACTACAGAGGGATTACAGTCTGTTGGTTAAACTCAGCCAGCGTCACTGAATTAAGTTCCCTTCGTGAATTGGTACTGAACAACATGTATTCCAGGGCCATTGTGGATAATATGCAGTTGTTTAGTTTAGGTGCAATTATTCCATTTTTAGGATTAAACAGCATTGATTTAAACTGTCTTGAAAAGTGAAACCAGAACTGTATTCTCTTTTGCTGAGCCATACACTCTTCATTATTTCCACTCTACCTCTATTTTTTAATTCATTCATGGGATGTGGGCATCACTGGCCAAGCCAACATTTATTGCCCGTCCATTGTTACCCAGAGGGCAGTTAAGAATCAACCACATTATTGTGGGTCTGGAGTCACATGTAGGCCAGACCAGGTAAGGATGGCAGTTTCCTTTCCTAAAAGGGGATTAGTGAACCAGATGGGTTTTTCTGACAATTGACAATGCTTTCACGGTCATTATTAGACTCTTAATTCCAGATTTTTCACAAATTGAATCCAAATTCCACCCTCTGCCTTGGCAGGATTCAAACCCAGGTCCCCAGAACATTAGCAGTCTGTGAATGAACAGTCCAGTGATAATACCATTAGGCCATCACCTCCCTAATTGTTATTTCATTGACACTGTATTCATTAACAAGTGCCATACTCACCTGCTGGAACTGAGTGATTTGCTGTCCCTATTCCAACCTGAATCACCGGGTCCAAAAGCAAGGTTTCTGATCATATACAGCTCCCAACACTTTGCATTTCTGCCTGCGCCTTCAGCTAACCTGGGCCCAAAACCTAGAGTTCCCTCCTTACATCCTTCCGAATCCCTACCTGGCTAAACTACCTCTTTGACCGGGATGTCCATTATTTGACTGAATGGGTGAATTTTACGTCCAGGAAACGGGTATGCTAACCCCTTGCAAATCCTCTACTTCAGCAAAGTCCAGCACGTCCAGGCCAGCTTGAGGTTTTGCTAAAACTATACAAGGCACTAATCAGATCAGAGCTGAAATATTATGACTAGTTTTGAACCCCTTATCTAAGACAGGACATCTTGGCATTGAAGGCAGTGCATAGAAGATTCATTAGCCTTATACAAAGTATGGAGGGACTGACTTATGAGGAGAGGTTGGGTAGAGTATAGATTATTGGAATATAGACGAATGAGAGGTTACCTTATTAAAACATATAAGGTCCTTAGGGGACCTGACAGGGCAGATGTGGAGAGGTTGTTGCCCCTTGTGGGATATCCTAGGACCAGAGTATATAGTCTCAGAGTAAGGGGTCACTTACTTTAAACAGAGATGAGGAGGGGTTTCTTCTTTCAGAGAGTTGTGAATCTGTGGAATTCTTTACCGCAGAGGGCTATCATGTCGGGGTCATTGAGTATTATCAAGACTGAATCAGAAAAGATTGTTGATGAGTAAAGGAATCAAGGGTTATGGGGAAAAGGTATGAAAGTGATGTAGAGGATTGTCAGGTCAGCCACGGTCTCATTGGATGGCTGAGCAGACTCGATGGGCTGAATGGCCTATTTCTGCCCTTTTATCTATGGTGTTACGTTCTCATGGGTCACCGACCTGGTACCATCATGTCAATCTTCAACAACAAGTCAGAGTGTGAAATCACTTTCTATCTTTAAAATGACAAATTAACAAATTATTAAAATTATTAACAGTCCAATCACCCACAATCTAATGTTTCCTGCTGGATGTTTCAGGCAGACAGATCGAAAAACATTCAGGTTTGAATGCAGAGTTTGTATGGTTTGAAGTGACATTTTTAAAATTCCTTTTTCTAACTTCAAACTGTTCAATAAAGACATATTCTGAGAGTGCAGAAGGGAGCTTCACAATTCTAACCAAAACTATGGTGTTAGCCCCCTGCTGCATGGCATACTGGTTGGCAGTGCTGTCTCAACAAGATCTTATTCATATCATGATAAGAATATAGCAGCAGCAAGAATTCAGCACTATGCTGCTTGTTAACTCACACATTTAAAAGGCATTTAAAAGGAGGTACGTGTAACTGGGATAACACAGTGTGGAGCTGGAGGAACACAGCGGGCCTGGCAGCATCCGAGGAGCAGGAAAGCTGACATTTCGGGTCAGGACCCTTCTTCAGAAATGGGAGAGGTGTGGGGGGCTCTGAAATAAATACAGAGTGGAGGGATGGGGCTGGGAAGGGCAGGTGGGATAGTGATAGAGGAGTGCAGGTGGGCAATGGTGGGGGTTGGTCAGTGAGATGGGAGGAGCGGATAGGTGGGAGACAAGACAGACAGGTCAAGGAGGTGGGAATGAGAGGGAGGGTTGGTCATGGGATGAGGCCAGGGTGGGGAGATTTTGAAGCAAGTAAAGCCCACATTGAGACCATTGGGTCTTAGTTGCCCTGATGCTCTCCATCAACTTGGATGAGAGCAAAGGCAAATGTTTGTGGTCAGCACACAAGTTTTCAAAGCACTACCATTAGCTAGCTTCCCACGAGAGGCTGCTGATTGGAGTCCAACATTTTATTTGACATTTGTAACAGTAATGGTGTTGTGGGGCAGTAAGCAGTGTCTCTGCCTCTGAACTAGATGCTGTGGCATCAAGTCCCACTCCAGGGTCTTGCTGGGTAATGGAGGTGTGTCCACAATATGCTAGGGGTAGCAGAGACATGGCAGAGGTGTTACCGTGTGGGAGGAGGCCATTCAGCCCATTGTACCTGAAGCAGCTCTTCAAACAAGCATCAGTGCCAATCTCCAGCAATTTCCCCCCATTCCCTTAAACATAGTTTTGATTCAAATAATCATTGAATGCCCTCTTCAATGTCAAAATGACAGATATCTGGTCAGTTTGTGATGGAAAAGAATTGGAGCTTCTTCTGTGGCCATCAATCACTCCAGATTGCAAAATGCATATAAAAGTGAACATTGCCACGGCAACTCAAAATCCTTGGGGGCATCACAACAGCAGAAATTGTTGACAGAGAGAACCTGAGTTCATGTTTTGAGTCCAGTTGACCTTCTTTGGAGCGAGTAGCAGTTAGGAAAAGGTGGTATTTAAGCTGATGACGAGGAAGGAGTGGATGGGTGGCGAGAGAGACTGAAAGAGAGAAACAGTCTATCAACAGTCCCTCTGTTTGCCTAACTTTTCTTTCTCTTTCTCTCTCTCTCTCTGAGCTCCCTCACTGCCTCCCTCCACAACCCCTGTCATCAATATAAATACCTCCTTTTCCTAACTGCTGACAGGCCTGAAGAAGCCTTACTGAACTCAAAGCATCAACTCAGTTTCTCACTCCACAGATGCTGTCAGACCTGCTGCATTTCTCCAGCAGTTTCTGTTTCTGAGCATTTCAGATGCCCAGCATTCATCCTTGGAGGTATCAGTTGGTTGAATGTTCGGAGTGGATCAGAGTGATGCCAACAACATAAAGTTTTCTCCCTGTTCTGATTGCAGTGCATTTGGAACAATGCCAGTGGTCGAGGATACCATAGCAAGCCCTTGCGAGTTGAGTCAGTATAATATACAGCGAGGAGTCTGAGCACTGGGCCTAACACATTCCTAGGCATTTTCTTGTCGTCCCTTGAGTGTTTCTTCTCTTTGGTCTGTCTGTTTTTCTCCAGATTTTTGGAGGTAGAAAGGGCTGTCTGAAGCGAGCTAGTGCCAGTGAAGCAAACAGCCTGTCTTTTTTCAAACAATAATGGGTTGCTGTTGAACCACATACAGGGTCCTGAGTAGAATATTTGGAGTTACTTTTTTGGCCCACTTCTTACGAGTGTTCAGATGTTGTCTTTTGCCCAGCATCTGTTCTTCCATGTCTCACTGCCATTCATTCGCAAGAAACTGAACAAAGCAAAATAAAATTCCTTTCTGCACTGTTCTGCCATTTGATCAATTAACTGATTAACTGTTTGCCATTGCGAGTACAAAGCAGCTAAGCTGCAATTCTTAAGAAAACATCAGGCGTGTTTGAATGGAAAATTCCTCAAATCTACAGTTCAGTACGCACGTGCAAAAATCCTTTCCCCTCCCCCTCCCACTTATGGGTTAATGACTCTAAATTAAATAGTTATACAAGGAACATTTAAAGAAACCTCAACCAAAAAGGGTGTGGAATAATTGCGTAGGGGACATTTTTCCCAAACAAACTTGACTCATGAAAATGCAATTTTTGACCTCTTGCTTGGCAGTGTGTCAGTTAACGTTCCACAGAGAAACTTTAAAAGATTTCTGATTTCATTGTCAGCAGAACGGGCGACATGTCAAAACAATTCTTTGAAGTGATTACAAAGCCAGTAGTGGGACCTTGGTAATGCAGAATGCTACCTTGCTGTAATTGGGCTCATGACATCATGAAAGCGAGGATTGTGATCATATTGAGGAGTCTTCAGACAAGTCCTGCTCCTGGGATCTCTGCCTACAAGGGCATGTGTGCACAATATATTTTCTGCATGTTTCCATTTGTTGGCCTCAGTTCCTTTGTTCTGGAAGCTCCTACTCTGGTGCTAAATTATTCAGCCTTTGTTTCATGTTTGCTTTTGCTGTCGAGGTTACTCCCTGCTCAACATCCATGGGACAGGAATGGCAGGTGTAAATTAAATGAAAGATATTCTCTATTGTTGCCGTTCCTCAATTTTATTACGACTGGTTCAAGCACTGAATGAGGGTCCAGCCAGACTCCAGGATGAGATGCTATTACTCATCATTTGGTGTCTTGTGATTAATGTGGCACCCTGATAACAGTTTAACACAAACTTGACGGCTGATTGTAGCAAAGCCCACAGGAGCAGTCTACCTTCCTGTTTTTTCTCCCACTCTCATTTCAATTAGTTGATCCATGAATTTCCGTCCAATTGGTCCACACTTACATCAATGATCTCTACTAAAGTACTTTTCTTTTTATTCTTTTGTGCTTTTAAATGGCACCGAATTGTGGCGACAGAACACTGTTCACTCTCTCACCCTAGATATATAGAACATAGAACATAGAACATAGAACAGTACAGCACAGAACAGGCCCTTCAGCCCACAATGTTGTGCCGACCATTGATCCTCATGTATGCACCCTCAAATTTCTGTGACCATATACATGTCCAGCAGTCTCTTAAATGACCCCAATGACCTTGCTTCCACAACTGCTGCTGGCAACGCATTCCATGCTCTCACAACTCTCTGCGTAAAGAACCTGCCTCTGACATCCCCTCTATACTTTCCACCAACCAGCTTAAAACTATGACCCCTCGTGCTAGCCATTTCTGCCCTGGGAAATAGTCTCTGGCTATCAACTCTATCTATGCCTCTCATTATCTTGTATACCTCAATTAGGTCCCCTCTCCTCCTCCTTTTCTCCAATGAAAAGAGACCGAGCTCAGTCAACCTCTCTTCATAAGATAAGCCCTCCAGTCCAGGCAGCATCCTGGTAAACCTCCTCTGAACCCTCTCCAAAGCATCCACATCTTTCCTATAATAGGGCGCCCAGAACTGGACGCAGTATTCCAAGTGCGGTCTAACCAAAGTTTTATAGAGCTGCAACAAGATCTCACGACTCTTAAACTCAATCCCCCTGTTAATGAAAGCCAAAACACCATATGCTTTCTTAACAACCCTGTCCACTTGGGTGGCCATTTTAAGGGATCTATGTATCTGCACACCAAGATCCCTCTGTTCCTCCACGCTGCCAAGAATCCTATCCTTAATCCTGTACTCAGCTTTCAAATTCGACCTTCCAAAATGCATCACCTCGCATTTATCCAGGTTGAACTCCATCTGCCACCTCTCAGCCCATCTCTGCATCCTGTCAATGTCCCGCTGCAGCCTACAACAGCCCTCTACACTGTCAACGACACCTCCGACCTTTGTGTCATCTGCAAACTTGCTGACCCATCCTTCAATCCCCTCGTCCAAGTCATTAATAAAAATTACAAACAGTAGAGGCCCAAGGACAGAGCCCTGTGGAACTCCACTCACCACTGACTTCCAGGCAGAATATTTTCCTTCTACAACCACTCGCTGTCTTCTGTTGGCCAGCCAATTCTGTATCCAAGCAGCTAAGTTCCCCTGTATCCCATTCCTCCTGACCTTCTGAATGAGCCTACCATGGGGAACCTTATCAAATGCCTTACTGAAGTCCATATACACCACATCCACAGCTCGACCCTCATCAACTTTTCTAGTCACATCCTCAAAAAACTCGATAAGGTTTGTAAGGCATGACCTACCCCTCACAAAGCCGTGTTGACTGTATTTGATCAAGCCATGCTCTTCCAGATGGTCATAAATCTTATCCCTCAGAATCCTTTCTAACACCTTGCAGACGACAGACGTGAGACTTACCGGTCTATAATTGCCGGGGATTTCCCTATTTCCTTTCTTGAAGAGAGGAATTACATTTGCCTCTCTCCAGTCCTCAGGTACGACTCCAGTGGAGAGCGAGGATGCAAAGATCTTCGCAAGTGGCGAAGCAATTGCATTTCTCGCTTCCCAAAGCAGCCGAGGACAAATCTGATCTGGGCCTGGCGACTTGTCAATCTTAATGTTTGACAAAATTTTCAGCACATCAGCTTCGTCTATCTCTATCCATTCCAGCATGCACACCTGCTCTTCAAAGGTTTCATTCACTACAAAGTTCGTTTCTTTCATAAAGACAGAAGCAAAAAACTCATTTAGGGCTTCCCCTACCTCCTCAGGCTCCACACACAAGTTCCCTATGCTATCCCTGATCGGCCCTACTCTTTCTTTGACCATTCTCTTATTCCTCACGTAAGTGTAAAATGCCTTTGTGTTTTCCCGGATTCCTTCTGCCAAGCCTTTCTCGTGCCCCCTCCTGGCTCTCCTCAGACCATTTGTGAGCTCCTTCCTTGCCTGCATGTAATCCTCTCTAGCTGAACTTGACCCTAGCTTCCTCCACCTTATGTAAGCTACCTTCTTCCTTTTCACTAGAAGCTCCACCGCTCTCGTCATCCAAGGTTCCCTAATCTTACCCCTTCTTGCCTGTCTCAGAGGGACATATTTACTCATCACTCCCAACAACTGTTCCTTAAACCGTCTCCACATGTCGATAGTTCCCTTACCATGGAACAACTGCTCCCAGTCCATGCTTCCTAACTCATGTCTAATCGCATCATAGTTTCCTCTTCCCCAATTAAATATCCTCCCATTCTGCCTAATCCTCTCCTTCTCCATAGCTATGTAGAATGTGAGGCAGTTATGGTCACTATCACCAAAATGCTCTCCCACCACAAGATCTGATACCTGCCCTGGCTCGTTTCCGAGCACCAAGTCTAGAATGGCCTCTCCCCTCGTCGGCCTGTCAACGTACTGCGTTAGGAAACCCTCTTGAACACACCTTACAAAAACAGCTCCATTCAAATCTTCTGCTCGAAGGAGGTTCCAATCAATATTAGGAAAGTTAAAGTCACCCATTACAACAACCCTACTGCGTGCACACTTTTCCAAAATCTGTCGACCTATGCTTTCTTCAATCTCCCTGCTGCTATTGGGGGGCCTGTAGTAAACCCCTAACGAGGTGACTACTCCCTTGCTGTTCCTAATTTCCACCCACACTGACTCAGTAGGCAGATCTTCCTCGACAAAGGAAGCTTCTGTAGCTGTGATATCCTCTCTGATTAGTAGTGCTACACCCCCTCCTCTTTTTCCCCCCTCCCTATTCTTTTTAAATGTTCTAAACCCTGGAACATCCAGCAACCATTCCTGCCCATGAGAAACCCATGTCTCTGTTATGGCCACAACATCATAGCACCAGGTATATGTGACAATAAATCATTCGCTTGTTCTTTCATTGGCTTCTGCTATGACCTCTGCAGTGTGGTTGACTGGGAAACCCTCCCGTTCTGTATTAGAAGCATATGTAGCTGGCACTCGATCTACTTGGCAACATTTCAAACGCATCTTTTTTTGGCGAGGGGTTCAAATGCAGAACTCCTCGCCCTGGAGTGGGGACATGACCGATGCACAAGGCCTCCAAACCAATGGAGTGAACACGGAGGCAAAATATCCCAGAAGTTGAAATCGAAATGAAAACTGAAAATGCTGAGAACATTCAGCAGATCTGGCAGAGTCTCTGCTGTGAGAGCAAGAGAGTTAATGTTTCTAGTCTGTGCCCTTTAAAAATGAAAATTAGTCACAGACTTGAAATGCGTAATTCATTCTGTCTCTATCCACAGATGTCTCCTGAGCTGCTGGGCATTTTCAGCAGTTTCTGTTTTAATTATCACTGGTGAGGCCAACATTAGCTGATGGTTCTCTATCTCTATTGCTGTCCACTTCCTCATTGTGGCTGTTGTCTTGGAGAAATCTTCAACACTGTAACTGGGAGCTGATTGGCAGAGGAGTAACAGCATATCAACATAATTCAAGCAGACCAAACTGAGTTGCACTTATCTAAGCACAGAGTTTTCCTTCATTTGTGGGGTGTGGGGCATTAGTAGTTAGGCCAGCATTTATTGGCCAACCCTAATTGGTCCCCCTGAATAGGTGGAAGTATCTGCCTTTTTGAGATGCTGTAGTCCATAAGTGTGGGTACACCCACTGTGCTGTTAGGAAAGGGAGTTTCAGGGTTTTAAATCAGCGATAGGTAGATGCGGTGACATGGTTCTAAGTCAGGGCAGTGGGTGGCTTGGAGGGGAACTCACACCAGTGAGACAAAGCAGAAAGTGGGAGACTCATTCCCTTCCTGCCTTAGCTGGCTTAATTTTGTCAAACATGGGAGGAGTCTTTCCTTATTCCCCTCTTACATGTACCACTAAAGCACACTGACAAATTAAATGACTGTCCTGTACACAAATTTAAATTGATTGACTCAACGCATTCGAATAGCACCTACTAATTACCAATAGTTTCAGGCACAGAAGCCGCACTTTCAGTCCAAGTGGTCCATGATGCACAGGAGCCTTCTCGCAACCACAGAATCACAGAATAGTTACTGAGAGAAGGATGTCTTCTATCTCATTGAGTTTGAACCGAGTCAATCTGCAAAAGCAATTTAGCAAGTCATTCTTTCCAGCCTTACTCCCTGCAGAGTATGTTTCCTCTTTGAGTGTTCCTCTAGTTACCCTTTCAAAACCATGATCAAACTGACCTCCACCCACACTTCAATATGATTCATTCCAGATCATAAAGGCTACAAACGTCGTCCGGAATACTTCAGTGATCCTGATTCTCTGGTTTCTGCTTTGCTGCAAGGTGTCTTTTGGTGACTTGCTTAGCATATCAAAAAAAATCAACAAAGCAGAATATACTGCGCCTTTCCTCTAGCAATTCAGGTTCATGCAGGGAATTCGATAGAAAAGCTGCAGCAATATATTTTAAACTGTTTTATCTGGAAACATTCTGTGATTATTGTTGGTTTCAGTAACAAAGATGGATTTGGATGAACTATCTGTCTCCAGGGTCAGCTGAATTAGGCCTCATAGGAAGCTGTGTGGACATGTTTATGGATTCAACCCTGAGCCCATCAGCACAAAATGCAACACGGTTCATTTCTGTGCTTCTGCTAATCCTGTCAACATACCTTTCTTTCCTTTCTCCCTTATGTGCTTATCTGACTTCTCCTCAACTGCACCTATCTTAATTGCTTCAACCTCCATATGGCACTAAGTCCACATTCTAACTTTCCCTTGCTAAGTGGTTCCTTCTGAATTGTCTCTTAGATTTACTGGTGTCTGCCTTCCTTGATATGTCCTATAGGTTTAGATGTGTGCATGGTATTACTGAACTTCTTTCCCGCTTTAGCAATTTCCCTAGATCATGGGCTTTATGTTTCCTGAGAATAGGGCTGGAGATGTTCCTTGGAAACACTGTCATTGACGCTTTGTGACTGTCTGCTGGTTGAATATGGACCAACTGTTTGTGATAACTGTACATCTTCTTCCTGGAGGTAATGCCCCAGTCTCCACCATGTGTTTCTATGGCCTACCTATAACGTGGATTACTCTTAAGACTTCACCATGTGACATATAGTGTCTTTAAACATCAGACCCTTCAGGACTACAGTGAGTGGAATGACACTGTATCGTTTTCTCAGATGCTCACATATCTTTTCATTTCCCATTTAAAACCAACAACATCCTCAAAAATTAACGTTCCACCTTAAACTCAATTCTCAATTGCAACCGCTGGCATTGGGTCAGAGCATTGTGTACAGGGGTTAGGATGTCAAACATAGAACATAGAACATAGAACATTACAGCACAGTACAGGCCCTTCGGCCCTCAATGTTGTGCCGACCTGTCATACCGATCTTAAGCCCATCTAACCTACACTATTCCATGTACGTCCATATGCTTGTCCAATGACGACTTAAATGTACCTAAAGTTGGTGAATCTACTACCGTTGCAGGCAAAGCGTTCCATTCCCTTACTACTCTCTGAGTAAAGAAACTACCTCTGACATCTGTCCTACATCTTTCACCCCTCAATTTAAAGCTGTGCCCCCTCGTGCTCGCCGTCACCATCCTAGGAAAAAGGCTCTCCCTATCCATCCTATCTAACCCTCTGATTATTTTAAATGTTTCAATTAAGTCACCTCTCAACCTTCTTCTCTCTAATGAAAACAGCCTCAAGTCCCTCAGCCTTTCCTCGTAAGACCTTCCCTCCACACCAGGCAACATCCTAGTAAATCTCCTCTGCACCCTTTCCAAAGCTTCTGCGTCCTTCTTATAATGCGGTGACCAGAACTGTACACAATACTCCAAGTGCGGCTGCACCAGAGTTTTGTACAGCTTCACCATAACCTCTTGGTTCCGGAACTCGATCCCTCTATTAATAAAAGCTAAAACACTGTATGCCTTCTTAACAGCCCTGTCAACCTGGGTGGCAACTTTCAAGGATCTGTGTACATGGACACCGAGATCTCTCTGCTCATCTACACTACCAAGAATCTTACCATTAGCCCTGTACTTTGCATTCCGGTTACTCCTACCAAAGTGCATCACCTCACACTTGTCCACATTAAACTCCATTTGCCACCTCTCAGCCCAGCTCTGCAGCTTATCTATGTCTCTCTGCAACCTACAGCATCCTTCATTACTATCCACAACTCCACCGACCTTAGTGTCGTCTGCAAATTTACTAACCCATCCTTCTATGCCCTCATCCAGGTCATTTATAAAAATAACAAACAGCTGTGGACCCAACACCGACCCTTGCGGTACACCACTAGTAACTGGTCTCCAGGATGAACATTTCCCATCAACTACCACCCTCTGTCTTCTTTCAGCAAGCCAATTTCCGATCCAAACTGCTATATCTCCCACAATTCCATTCCTCCGGATTTTGAACATGTCATGTTGTGGCTGTACAAAACATTAATAAGACCACAGCATACAATTCTGGTCACCCTGCTATAGGAAGGATGTTATTAAACTGGAGAGGGTGCAGAAAAAATTTACAAGGGTGGAACCGAGACTGGAGGGTTTGTGAGGTTGGGTTTGCTGATGCTTTCGTCCCCACTGCGTAGGAGGCTGCGGTGTGACCTTAGAGAGGCTTGTAAAATCATGAGAGGTATAGATAGGGTGAATAGCCAGAAGCTGTTCCTGAGGGTTGGGCAGTCTAAAACTAGAGAGCATAAGTTTAAGGTGAGAGGAGAAAGTTTTAAAAGGGACCTGAGGGACAACTTTTTCACGCAGAGGGCAGTGTGTATATGGAACAAGCTGCCAGACGAAGTGGTGGTGGTGGGTACAATTGCAACATTTAAAGGACCTTCAGACAGGTACATGAATAGGAAAGGTTTGGAATGATACGGGCCAAATGCAGGCAAATGGGACTAGTTCAGTTTAGGAGAGGTGGTTGTCATGGACAAGTTGGGTCGAAGTGCCTGTTTCTGTGCTGTATGACCATGACTTCATGGCTCTTGGTTATAAGGACCATTTCTGGAAGTACCAAAAAGGCTCACAAAACTATAAATATTCCTACCTTCCTAATACCATTAGGTGATTGAAGGAGATGGGTCAGTGATGAGTGTCAAACATGAAGCAACATTTAAATACATATTTCAGAATCCTTGAATCTTAGAACAAAGGGGAAGGTCACTCATTCCATCTTGCATATTAAGAGCATAAAATAAAGGGGTAAGATTAGTCTACGATCCCATCGAGTCTGATCCACTGTTTGGTCACGGCTGATATGTTTCTCAAGCCCATTCTCCTGCATTTTTGCCATAATCTTTGATGCTGATCCCCAAATCTACATTCTGAATCTTTGAGCAGAACACCAACTAGAACTCCTCCCCTATGCATTTTCATCAGTATCTGAAATCTCCTCTGGCTTTGCAAATATCTATCAAATTGATTTTTGAATGTTACTATTGAATCTACTTCTATTTCACAACTTGCAGCATGAGAGGAATTCCCCTCCTCAAGCCCAAATTTATTTTTAACAGCATCTATCAGAATGGGTTTGTTTTTATTCCAGAGAAATAAAATGGGAGGGGAACATGATTTAGACCTTTAACATGTTGTTACAGGGAACTTAAGATAAATTCCTGAGGGTAAAACAGGACGTGAGCACATAATTTAGTTAAGAAGATCTAATATTTTCCAGGTATATGCCATTTATTTGTAGTAAAGGCAGTTAATAATCTGTACACTACCATTCTTAAGAATAACTTGACGAATATCTATTTAACAAGCTCTTAAGGTAATTGAGATGGTGAAGCACAATCACAGGATCCCTACAATATGGCAGCTGGACCTTCAGCCCATCAAGTCTCTCCAACCCTCTGAAGAGCATCCCACCCTGACCCCATTATCTTATTCCTGCATTTCCCATCGCTGATCCACCTAGCCTGCACATCCCCAGACATTACTGGCAAGTCAGCATGGCCAATCCACCTCACCTGCACATCTCTGGACTGTCAGAGGAAACCTGAGTGCCTCAAGGAAATCCACATAGATATTGGAAGGGTGTGCAAACTCCACATTGCCTTACAAGGATGGAATTGAACCCGGGTTCCTGGCACTGTGAGGTAGTACTACTGATCCCTGTGCCACCCTATGGAATAATGGTTCCAGGAATATGGAGTTACAAAATGTCAGTGTAAGAATATAGTATTCCTGGCCTTATTAATAAGGACATAGAGTACGACAACAGGGAGGTTACAATGAACTTGTATGAGACCCTGGTTGGACCTGTGTGCGGTTCTGAGGGCCACATTGTAGGAGAATGGGGATACACTGGAGACAGTACAGAAGAGGTTTACGAGAATGGTTCCAAGGATAAGACACTTCCGGAAGGATGAACGATTGGATGAAATTGTTTCCCTCGGAGAGGAGAAGGCCATGAGGGGATTTTTCAAAATCATGAGGGAGCTGCTCAATGTAGACCTGGAGAAACTGTTCCCACTTGTTCATGGACCAAGAATCAGATGGTATTGTTTTAAAGTGTTTTGCAAAAGAAGGAAATGAGAGGCGAGAGAAACTTTTTCGCCCAGCAAATAGTCAGGGTCTGAAATGCAGTATCTGGGAATGTGGTGGAGACGGGTTCAATGGAGGCATTCAAAAGGAACATTGGATGCTTACTTGGTTAGAAACAATGGGCAGATTAACTAGGGGAAAAGCATAAGATTGTCATGAAGGTAAAATGTTCAGAGAACCAGTACAGATGCAAAGGGCTGAATGGCCTCCTTCTGCATTGCAACAATTCTATGAATCTGAGACATGAGCTATGTAAAGCATGATGGGAGGTAGAAAATGTGAAGCATCACCAAGTTACCTTTGGCAGGCAGCTTTGTTCAGAAATGACAATAAAGGTGACTATGTAGCCCAGTAAATGGTATTCTTTCCACAGTGTCAGAGCATTCAGTGGCATGGGAGAGACCTGAATGAAAGATCTAGGCTGACATTTCAAGGGAGCATGACACTGTGGGAGGCGCCACATACTTTCAGATTGGATAACCAGCAAAGGCCCCATCTTCTTCTTTAGGTGGACAAGAAAGAACCCACAGCAATTTTTTAAAAATGCAGGTGCGTTCTCCTGGTGTCCTGATCAATTAATAATCCCTGAACCTACATTGTTAATAAACATGTAATCTGGTCATTATCACAGTGCTGTTTGTGAGAGTTCGCTGAGCACAAATTGGAAACTGCACTTCCTTTATTGTAACAGTGACTAGAAAAGTGTTTCACTCACTTGAGTGCTTTGGAATGTTGAGAGGTTATGAAAAACACTATATAAATGCAATTCTTCCTTTTTAATAGAACCAGACAAATAATAAGCTTGTATGATTTTCCTTTGTCCTCTGTTTTTGTCAAAGCCACTACTGTTTCATTTGAGATGATATCTGCAAAGTTTGTGGGTCGTAGTAGTGGACAATGTTGCAACTAATAGAAAATAAAATGCTAGGATCATAGTCTTTAGCTTAATACAAAGTTAGCTGGACCACACTTGGAGCATTGTATTAAATTCTAGCCATCAAGCTGCCAAAACTTATGCAAAGATTGGAAAGGATGCAGATTGGAATAACAAAGCTGGTCTTAAGAATAAGGGGTCTGAACTATGTGGAAAGATTAAACATTGACAATATAGTTTACATGGACAGACTTTAATGTTTATCCTGCATGAATATAAATTGTCTTATTGTGTGTATAAATGTTTCCACACAAAAAGGACTTGACTAAATTGTTTTTCTGAGTTATGTTTATGTCAAACTATCATAATGATTGTGTTTTATAATGGATGAAAATGGATAGAGGCTAACGCAGTAATCCCCGTTCATATGCTAGATGAAAAATGGCATAACTCTCACCGAAACAAACCATGTCCCAGAGAAGGATCAGCATTGATTTTCAACTCATTGATTCCCAGTCACCTGTATTTCTCAACAGTAGGTAGCAGAGTGAAAAATAGCTAATAAACTGAACCTCATACACCAAGCTGTGTACTTGATTTTGTACAGAAACATGAAAGCTTTGATAAATAGCCTTTTAAGGAGCATAATGAAGTTACAGCAGGCATAGACACAGTAAATAACTCTGCACCAAATCAAACGAGGAGCAATGTGCATAGAAACATTTTCAGTCAGCAAAAAATTCTGTTGGTCTAAATATTATCTTGTGCTGGATTGATCCCTGAGCTGGAACAGGTGCAGCCAATACTAGGCCTCAGGCCTCAACTACACAACGCCCAGAGAGCAGCAAAGACTGCTGGGCATTCTTGTCATGTGGGGATGGCTGCCCTTTCCTCCATTTATCAAAGATGACCTCAAAAAGCCCAATATTCGCAAATATTTAAGGGGTTGGATTGAGCAGGGATCCTGGATGCCTCCTTTCCTACTTTTCCCAATATGACTGTGTGATGCCTCCATTATATAACGCATGTACATCTACCTCTGAAAAATAGGCCTGGAGCCATTGAATTTCTAGGCCATGCAGTGAAAAGGAATGGCTGATTCCAGATAACATCCTACAGACTGTGAGCATTTTTGAAAAACTGGAATCAATCCCTTGTTATTAAAAAAGGTGGGCTGGATGGGTGGAACGAACCATTTTATTAGGAGCAAACTGACCTTCTTGCTGGGACGATGTCATTTCCTTCCGTACAAGAGATGGGAAGGAGAAGTATGGGACATACAATGCCCAGAGGTGGTGGTAATTATTTTTAATACTTTCTCAGGATATGGACACCACTGACAAAGTCAGCATTTGTTGCCCATCTCTAATCACCTTTGAGAAAGAGCTACTTTCCTGACCCACTAGATTTTACTGTATAAGTACGCCCACAGAATTGTTAAGAAGAGAGTCCAGGATGCTGAGCCAGCGATACAGTGAAAGAATTAGTAACGTGGTCTTTCAGGATGGTATGTTTTCTTGGATGGGTAAGAGATGGTGGTCTCTTGTTCTTTGTAATACAAGAAGCCAGTGGGTTGGAAATTGCTGTTGAAGGAGCCTCGGTGAATTGCTGTGGGGCATTCTTAAGTGACAGGCAACTAACATTTGAAGCCGAGATAATGGGAACTGCAGATGCTGGAGAATTCCAAGATAATAAAATGTGAGGCTGGATGAACACAGCAGGCCAAGCAGCATCTCAGGAGCACAAAAGCTGACGTTTCGGGCCTAGACCCTTCTCTGATGAAGGGTCTAGGCCCGAAACGTCAGCTTTTGTGCCCCTGAGATGCTGCTTGGCCTGCTGTGTTCATCCAGCCTCACATTTTATTATCTAACATTTGAAGCCCATTGTTCTTGCTGTCCTGCCTACTGCCACCCATCTTCAATAATCTTGCTCATCCTGGCCTTCTTCTCCTCCATATTAATGTTGGTAACCTTCAGTCATTAACTCATCACCATCCTGAGCAGTTTCTCTAAATATCTCACCATACTCCATCACTCCAATTACAAGAACCTCCTCACACCATCTCTTGCTCCTTCAATGGTTTTATCCACCTTTTTTTTCCAGCCATCCCCCCCACCACCCCCCTGCCCTGACCCTTCTCACAGTATGCTGTTTCATTGTTAACCCTGCAGGATATCATGAATTGTTTCACTGTTCATGAAGAAAGCTACACAGTGTGAGCATACACAACTTCTGAGGACATACTTTTGTTTTGCATTTGTTCTATGGGTAAGAGAGGTAGGCAGGATCTTTTCTATTAGAAAGGGCTTAACAAAGTCTGAAGATCTCAATAGACCAAACCTGGTTCTTAAGGTCGTAAGATTGTCAGATGCCTAACTATTTGGAGAGGAGTGGGATGTTGTTGGTGAGCTCTGCCTCAAAATGGTTTTAGAGGAGAGGCAGGTAGAAGTGCATGTAAGCCCCTAAGCAGTTGACTAGTAATGGTAGAGGAGGATACACAGAATAAAGGACACCTAAAGTTTCCTTGTGAGGTTAATGACAGGTACTCCGGTGGTCCTGGATCACCTGGGAATTGATAGTAAAAATGAAAATCTCACCATCATGGGGATGTGATGACATTCGAGAGGTCCAGATGAAGTTTACACGAATGATCCTGGGAGTGAGGGGTTTGTCATGTGAGGAGCGATTGAGGACTCTGGGTTTGTACTTGATGGTTAGTAGGATAAGGGAAGATAACTTACTGAGAGACCTGGATAGAGTGGACATGGAGAGGATGTTTCAACTAGTAGTAGAGACTAGGGCCAAAGGGCACAGCCTCAGAGTGCAGGCATGACCCTTTAGAAATGAGATGAGGAAGAATTTCTTCAAACATGATCCATGTCCATAAGGTCCCTCACCAACTTCTACAGATGCACTATTGAAAGCATACTGCCCGGGTGCATAACGGCCTGGTACAGCAACTGCTCTGCCCAGGACCGTAAGAAACTATAGAAGGTGGTGTAAACAGCCCAGACCATCACAGAAGGCAACCTTCCATCCATGGATAACACAGTGTGAAGCTGGATGAGAACAGCAGGCCAAGCAGCATCAGAGGAGCAGGAAAGCTTGACGTTTCGGGTTGGGACCCTTCTTCAGAAAATGCAGCTTGCTGCCGCAAAAAGGCAGCCAACATCATCAAAAACATATCCCACCCTGGAAATGACCTCCCACAACCTCTTCCATCAGGCAGAACATGCAGAAGCTTGAACACACACACCAACAGATTCAGGAATAGCTTCTTCCCAGCCATTAATAGACTGATGAATGGACTTTCTAGCCTCAAATAACGCTGATCTTACTAACGTTGATCTCGCCTAGTGCACGCTCTGTGCAATGTAACCTGTATACCTCTGTCTAAGCCTTTTTGATCTGTACATTCTTTGCCTCTTTGCCATGATCTGCCTGTATTGCTCGTAAACAAAGCTTTTCACTGTATTTCGGTAAACGTGACGATAAATCAACCAGTGACTCAATAAATCAAACAAACAGAGGGTGGTGAATCTGTGGAACTCATTGCTATAGAAGGCTGTGGAGACCAAGGCATTGAATGTATTTAAGACAGAGGTAGATAGCTTTTTGTTTAGTAAGGGGGTCAAGGGTTACGGGGAGAAGGTAGGAGAATGGGATTGAGAAACATATCAAGCGTGATCAAATGGTGGAGCAGGCTTGATGGGCTGAATGGCCTAATTCTGCTCCTATATCTGATGGTCTCATGGAGCATTCCAGGATCATGATTCTCATCTCTTAATAAGCCTGACAGAGAAGCTATCACTCTCCCCTTTGTCAGACCTTTGTCTGAATTTGCAGATTGGTTCCTGATGATGTTATCAAAGCCAGTTTCGTAATGAAGGAGAACCCACTTTCTAAAGGATGGTGAGCTGCTCTAAAATGCGGGTTAATAGTCACCCATGTCAGAAAGTATTCAGTGGCTCATTCCCTTCATTCTAAACCCTACCTGGCATTGAGTTTCCACCAGAGTAAACAAGTCCAAATCATACCTACTGCTTCTGTTGCTGCACACCGTATTTTGTTGAGTAATGTTAGCAATGGTTTCTCCTTAGTAATTGGCACTATCAATTAAACATTCCTAGTTAGTTCAGGAGTCTGTGAAGAGCTTAAGTGCTCCCCTTAAGAGATCCACAGGAACACATTAGTATTTGGACAGATCTTTGGAACAGTGTAGTAATGGCTATAATGGACAGCCTAACAATAAAATACCAGAAAACTGAATTGTGGTTCTGAGTTCTCTCTCTCTTCAATTTTAGATCATGATTTAAGTTCAATTATATTGTTTTAATTGTTAGTTTGTTTAACTTTCCCTCAGTAATTTCTCTGATTGAGCTGACAGGCTCAAGTTGAATCAATGACACCCATAGAGACAGTTGAATTGATAATTAAGCGAATTCAACAAAGCTTGAGTTTGATTCGTCCTGGCCACATCTCACGAAAGCAAACTGAAAGTGAATTGACAAACACTTTGTTTGTTCTTTCCTGAAATGTGGCAATGCTGGAAAGGCAAAATTTGGTGCCCACCCCTAATTGTCTTTGAGCTGAGTGGCTTGCAAGACCATTTCAGAGTCCATGCACGGCTTTAGGTCTGGAGTCACATATATACCAGACCAAGTAAAGCTATCAACTTTCCTTTCCTAAAGAACATTGCTGAATCAGGTGGGCTCCTTTAATAGTTGATGATATTTTCATGAAACTATTGACTCACTTTCAATTCCAGGGTTTTATGAATTGAATTTGGTGGAATTTCGTTTCAATCCATGAAATTGAAATGAAATTCCGCCAAATGCTGTCGCAGGATTTCAAACCACAGTGAATACAGTTTGAAAATAAAGGGTCAGCCATTTAAAATGGAGATGAGGACTTTTGTTTTACCTATCAGGGCGTAGTAAGTCCTTGCTACTGTCTTTGTCACGGGCAGAGGGAACCAGAAACTTGACTCAACTGAGGGAGTCAAAGACTGTTGTGGGAAGGTGACAATATGGAGTTGAAGCTACAAACAGATCGGCCATGATCTCCTTAAATTACTAAGCATGTCTGATGGGCTGAATGGCCTACTCCTGCCCTTAATTTGGATGTTGCTAGAGCATTAGTTTGGGTCTCTCGATGATTGCCCCTACACCAGAGAAAGTGGGTTAGGACACTTTTGAAATACTGCATTCAATTCTGGTCTCCCTGCTATAGGAAAGCTGTTGTTAAACTTGAAAAAGTGCAGAAAATATTTACAAGGATGTTGCCAGGGTCGGAGGCTTTGGGCTATAGGGAGAGGCTGTATAGGCTGGGGCTATTTGCCTGGAGTCTCAGAGGTCGAGGGATTAACATTTTGATGTTTATAAAATCATGAGGGGCGCGGTTACAGTAAATAGACAATGTCTTTTTCTCAGGGTAGCAGAGTCCAGAACTAGAAGGCGTTGGTAAGGGGAGAGGGGAGAGATTTAAAAGGGACCTAATGGGTAACCTTTTCAGTCAGACAGTGGTGTACAATTACAACATTTAAAAGGCATCTGGATGGGTATATGAAGTGGAAGGGTTTAGAGGGATATGGGCCAAATGTTGGCAAATGGGACTAGATTAATTTAGGATATATGGTCAGCCTGGATGAGCTGGACCGAGCGGTCTGCTTCTGCACTATACAACGCAATGACTCTAAGCAAAAAGATAAACAGGTTAGGAAAAAAGGGGATTTTGAAGATAATTTGGATCAACTTTCTTTAGTTATCCTCCTTAATTAATAATTTAATCATAAGATCATGTCTGCCAATCTTGCACAGAGCAATTGAATTTAGTATTAGACTTAATAGAGAGAAGTGAGAGTCACATAGTTCAGTTTTAGGAGAGGCAGCTAAATAGGTGAAGAAAGACACGCAGAGGCATCTGAAGGAAGTATGGTGTTTAAAAAATCTCAGTTGTCACTTTGGATTCCATTCCTTGACAGCAGAATTTGGACTTATATGGTACTTTGTTTTGTAACAACAATCATACAGGAAAGGGTGCAGTTATATGATTTAATTACAGGGCAGACAGGAAGGAACATTTGTCATTGTTGGAGGGGGCATTGAACAGGGGGCAGACATTTAAGGCAAGGGGTGAGAAGTTTAGAGGAGAAGTGAGGAAATTTTGTTTTCACTCAGAGGGTGATGGGAATCTCGAACTCACTACTTGTAAAGGTGGCAGAGGCAAAAACCCTCATTTTTAAGAAGCATTATGATGTACACCTGAGATGCCAAGGTCATAGGCCAAATGCTGGAAAATGCGATTAGAATACTGAGGTGGTTGTTTTTTGACTGGTGCAGACATGATGGGCCAAAGGATATTTTTGTGCTGTAGACTCATTTGATTTTGAAGAATGGTTACAGAATCTGATAAAACAAGAAAACCATTTAATTCAATTAAGAAGCATCCCGCTATTCATCTTGCAATAAGGCTACAACAGAGAGCAAGATCATGTGACATTGCATCATTTCCTGCGATGATGTGCACTGTCTCACAAACTTATCTCACTGTCAGAGATAACACAGTGTGGAGCTGGAGGAACACAGCAGGCCACTGATGTTCACCTGCACATCTGTCAATGTGGTCTATTGCATCTGCTGCTCCCGATGTGGCCTCCTCTGCATCGGTGAGACTAAGCGGAGGCTCAGAGACCGCTTTGTTGAGCACCTGCGCTCTGTTTGCGACAAATGACAACACCTTCCAGTTGTGAACCACTTCAACTCCCCCTCCCCCTCCCCCTCCCCCTCCAACTCTCTGGGTGACATGTCCATCCTGGGTCTCCTCCAGTGTCACAATGATGCCACCCAGAAACTGGAGGAGCAGCATCTCATATTCTGCCTTCTGAGCCTGCAACCCAATGGTCTCAATGTGGACTTTACTAGCTTTAAAATCTCCCCACCCCAGGCCTCATCCCATGACCAACCCTCCCTCTCATCCCCGCCTCCTTGACCTGACACAACCTCTCCACCTTCTCTCCCACCTATCCGCTCTTCCCACCTCACTCACCAATCCCCACTACCCCTGACCTGCTCTCACTATCACCATCACACTGACCTTTCCCAGCACTAGCCCTCGTCTCTCTATTTATTTCTGAGCTCCATTCCCCCTTCCCTCATTTCTGAAAAAGGGCACTGACCCAAAACATCAGCTTTCCTGCTCCTCTGATGCTGCCAGGCTCTCTATGTTCATCCAGCTCCGCACTATCGCAGTCAGACTGTTACTATAAGTACTAAGGGTCAGAGATAGAGAAAAATAAACCATAACGGAAACAATTATAAAACTGTTTACATCTTTAAAATGTGTCAGCAAGTGCTGATTTGATGACCACTAAAGCTTGATTATTCTGACGACTGCCCAGGTACTTTTTCTCACATATTTAATTCGGCTCAAATTCCGATCGTGCGGCATAGTGTATGTCAGAAGCAGAGCTTCGATATCACTGCAGTAAATCATTTGTTTGCTCTTACTTCAGTTAAAAATTGAATTGAATTCAAATTGACTTCAGTGAGCAGTGAATGAGACATTGCAGAAGGCTCTTCTGTTGAGATTGGCCTTTGTTGCAACAAATTTGCCCCAGGGAATGGGCAGGTCAATTTCTTCAGTCGCAGCCCAAGGGCAGCTGGGAAATACGCAGCAGGCCTGGTAGCACATGGGAAAGAGTAACAGAGTTAACATTTCAGGTTGACAACCTCTTAACAGAACTGGGAAAGTTTGGGGTCTGACAGGTTTTAAGCGTGGGAGTGGAGTGGAAATGACAAAGTGGGAAGGTGACGGGGCATGGAAAGGAGGAGAGTGAGGCAAGAACTGGAAAAAGGAACTTCTGTAATAGTGAGAGGTAGTAAGAACTGCTGAAGTTGGAGTCAGAGTTAACACAGCGTAGAGCTGGATGAACACAGCAGGCCAGGCAGCATTAGTGGTGCTGGAAAGTTGACGTATTGGATTGGGATCCTTCCTCAGAAATCTTCAATTCTTCAGAATCCTTCAGAAATTTCTAAAGAAGGATCCCGATCTGAAATGTCGACTTTCCTACTCCTCCAATGCTGCTTGGCCTGCTATGTTCCTCCAGCTCCACACTGTGTTAATTCTGTGATAGTGTGAAGGGAGGGAATGATTGAAGGAAAAAATGGTGCAAGGTATAAAAGAGTGGCAATGGATTCAGGAACAAGATGGTTTAGAGAAGGTATATATGGCAACAATAGAACAAATTGCAACAGTTGTTGTCTCAAAAAATAGCAGCGATGCTTATGATCTGAAATGAGCAAACACAGCGTTTGGTCCAGAAGTCAGCATTGTGCCAAAGTGAAAGTTGAAGAACTGTTTCTCAGAACACAGCAGGAGGCTGTGAACAAATAGCTCGGAGTATGAATGGGGCAAAGCATCAAAGTTGGAAGTGACTGATGGGCTTTTGTCACTTTTTCCGCAGTCTGTCCGTAAATAATCCAACATGGCTGGAAATAACACACTGCCAAATATTGCTCCCATTCTCGAAGAGAAAAGATTAGCAGCATTGCTAAACTGGCACAGAGGCAGAGAAACAATTCTGTGTCCTACATTCAATAAGGGGAGGTGGGGGGGGGGGCGTAAATTCCTCTACCGTCTGTAGCAGTATAAAATCTCTGCAGTGAAGTTTATTGGGGAAAGGGTGTGACTTTCAGCCATTGGGCTGAATTTGAAACTCCTGTGGATGATCCTATGGTGCTAAGGAAAGCTGGGACAGTCCTTTCTCCCAACAGGGCCTTTTCCAGGCCTCCCTACGTAACAATGTGACCATCAGGTAATTAACTACCTGGTCTCAGGGTTCCTGGCCTTTTAAGGGTAGAGATATTTCCTTTGAAAGCTGATGGCGAAATAGGAGGACTTCAGCTTTTTCGCTGTCCGGACAGTTCTCTATAAATGCAAAACTAATTAAAGAAATGTTTTTATTAAGAGTTTCTGTCTCCCAGATGAGTCATTAGATCAAATTGCTCCAAAAGCTCTGTTTTGACAACAATATTAAGTTCCATCATAGGAGCACAACATCTAAAACATCCCACAGCATTAAAAAAAATCAGTTCATCTTATCTTATGATGTTGTTAGATCCTTTGAACAATTTAGGTCCAAATGTTGATCTGTATTTTCAATAATAATATGTCAGTTCTCCTTAGGAAATACCTGTCTGTGTACCGTGTTTCATTGAAATGTGTCCATTAGTTTCCCTCATGAATTGTTTTCACACAAATAAGTGAGGGGCAAAAACATTACTTCTGTTCACCACCAGTGACAGAAGTAATTATTTAAGATTATGATGAAATTATAAAGCTTTGAACGACCTTTTCTCAATAGACTTCAAAGTTCCTTCAACCAGTATCATTCACCATTTCCTGATGGTGTTTAGGTCCTAAAATGAACTGTTGCTTTTCCTGATTACTTAGCCAAGAGGACTTCCAAAAGTAAGCCATGCTCTAGAAAATAATAAAATTACCTGCTTAATTAAGATGCAGTCACGTTGAAGGAATGATTAGATTTATGTCAGCGGTGTATTTGTATTGGACAGATCAACAAAAATTAAAATTACTAACAATTTCTTTGTAATTACATGGAATTGGGGCTGATTTACTTTAAGTTATAGCTAATGTTGGAAGCTGTCTAGAAATAAAATAATATGATGGTACTCTTTTGAAAAACAAGGTGAGGACATATGAGTTCACAAGTATCGAGGGAATCTATGTTGTAGGGCATTTAAATTTCACTTGATTCCAACAAAAATGTGATTATCTAGCATCAGCTTTGAAGTTGATTGCTGTAATGTTCATCAAGGGGCTTGCCTCCTATAGGTCCTGATTCTTATTGCAATATGAATTGAAAGAAAAAAAGAAAGACTTAAATTTGTGTAGCACCACTCACAATCTCATGACATGAGAAAATACATCTGGAATGTAAACATTTTTCTTACTCTTTGGAACACTGAATGTGAGTTAAAAGTGTGTTACTTTTAAGAAAAAAGGGCCACTTTAAGATAATCTCTGTCAACTACAATCTGGGAAAGTTTTCTGCTGACTTGACATCCTGGAGGTGGAAGGTATTTTCCGGTTGATATGCACATTTCAGAAGAAGATGACTCACCTCCGTCTGGTACTCTGTTCAGCAAGGAGATTCATAACCGATTGTGGTGTTGGACATAATTAATTTGGATTACTGATTCCACACAGTAGCTTTTAGCCTTGTTAAAATACTTTGCCAGGCCTTTGAAGAGCTATTAAAAGTATTCTCCAATGAACGATCTGTCTGCTGAACAGTCAACTCTATCTTTATCGTTGTGTCTTAGAGAAAATCATGATGGTTTACAAGAACCCATTCAGCCATTTATGTCCGCATTGGCTCTTTGTAAAGTAATGTTGTCACCTCCCATTCCCACATTCTAGCCCTGCAAGATCATTTCCACCAAGTATCCATTTAGTCAGCAGGTTGGTGATGGTATTGTTGTTAGATTAACAAATGTGCGATTTCAGTCCTACATTCTGTGGAATGGGTTCCAATCCCACACATGGCAGAAGATTAAATTTAGATTTAATGACAAAAATTCATTTAAAAGTTAGGCTAATGGCAACCAAGTAACCACTGCCAATTGTTGTAAAAGCCCACGTGGTTCACTAATGTCTTTTAGGGATGGAAATTTGCCATCCTTACCTGGTCTGACCTATATGCGACTCCAAACCCACAGCAAATCTGATTGATTTTTAATTGTATTCAGGATAATAAGGGATGGGCAGTCTTGAATTTTTTTCTTGTATTTTAAAACCCTTTAAATTCATTGATTGCCTCCACATCCACCATTCACAAGGACAGCTAATTACCATGCATTCCATTAATAAAAATCTTGCATCACAACACCCCTGAATCTTTTGCCCACCGCCCTAAACCCTTGTCCTTTAGTCCTTGTATCAGCAACTATTGGGAACAGCTTTTCTCTGGTTACCTCATTAAAATGCAGTCATAATGCTGACCTCCTCAATCAAAGCTGCCCTCAACCTCCTCTGCTCAAAGGGAAACTTATCCTCATAGCTACAGCCCCATCACCCCTTGGGAACATTGCGATTAAACTCATTTGCATCCTCACAAGGACCCATCCTTCATGAAGTATGGAGACCAGGATTAGACTTGAATAGACTAGCTTTGGTCTAACCAGAGCTTTATGAAATCCATAAGGAATGGTCCATAGGGGGATTTGGAACACCTTCCTAGATACATGTGAAAAGAAATTTGATTGGCATCTCTGCCAATGTCAATGCAGGAGGTATTTTAGGTTTAATTAGCTTTGACTATCTTACTTAATAGCTGTCTGATCATGCTTGTCATAACTTTTTGATTAGTTGTGGAAACGCTTGTTGATTTACTAACAAGCCTGCCATTAATCATTGAATAGCATTGAGTTGTAGTAAGTAATCTACTGGCTGCGGTTTTGGGATTTTGCCATGTGTTCGAGGGTGCTTTATTCTCCTTTCTCAATGTGCATTTTTAGTGTGGAAACCAGTGACCTGAAATATGCCACAGAATGGGGCTGGCGGTGCAGCAACTTCATGGGCAACATTGGACCATGCGCTGATAGCATGGCTGTGTTTAACAAGAGACAGCACGTCCAAGCCTTTTGATGTAGCCAGGACCTGCTCCTTTAGCTCCAGCGTGGGCCTTGCATGGGCAAGCAGTGTTGATGTCACTGAGTAGGCGCCCACTAGATCCTAATGGATCAATTTCCACACTGCCCTCCCTCACGCCCCGCACCCCTGGAGATGTCAAATGATTTTGCTAACAGATTAAATTTCAAGATAAAGCAGCCTGACCAGAATCCTAGATTTCCAATCCATTCCAACAGAATTTTTAAAGAAGTTCATTCACGGGATGAGGGCATCACTGGCTTGGCCAGCATTTATTGCCCATCCCTAATGTGGCGGCATGCTCTGTCAACGGTTAGCACTGCTGCGTCAGTGCCAGGGATCTGGGCTCAATTCCACCCTCGGGTGACTGCCTATGAGGAGTTTGTACATTCTCCCTGTGTCAGTGTGAGTTTCCTCTAGGTGCTCCGGTTTCCTCCCACAGCCCAAAGATGTGCAGGTTAGGAGGATTGACCATGCTAAATTGCCTGTAGTTTTCATGGATGTGTAACTTAGGTGGGTTACTGGGAATGGATCTGGGAGGGATGTCCCAAAGGCCAGTGTAGACTTGTTGGGCCGAAGGGCCTGTTTCCACACTGTCGGGATTCTATGTTTCTAATTGCCCAGAGGCAATTAAGAGGTTGCTGTGGGTCTGGAGTCGCATGTAGACAAGTTAGCAGTTCCCTTTCCTAAAGGACATTGCTGAAGCCAGTTTTCCAACAACTGGCAATGGATTCATGATCACCATTCAGCTCTTAATTCCATTTTTTTATTGCTTTAAATTCCACCGTCTGCTGGAGTGGAATTTGAACCCAGGTCTCTGATGATAGTGGTTATACCACTTGGCCATTGCTTCCCAATTGCCAGCCTGAACATTAAGTTATCCTCTGACTTTACAGCAGGAGGGCCTGCTCCCCAAATCGTACAAAGAAATGTTGAGGATCAATGGCTGCCAGGTAAAATCTCTGTTTTACTAAGCAACATAGTGTAGATGCTAGAAATTTGAAAATAAACAGAGCGTGTAGGAAAAACTCAGCAGGTCCAGGAGTATCTGTGATGAAACAAACAGAATTAATGTTTCTAATATAACAAAGTGTGGGGCTGGATGAACACAGCAGGCCAAGCAGCATCTTAGGAGCATTTGAAATGTCCTCATACAGTCGTAGAGTCATATTTGTTTGGTATGTAATTCTGTTCCCTGTTGATGCTCACTGTGCTTGCTCAGCTCAGCCACAGCGCAGGCTCAGAGGAAAATATGTAAACTATAGAGGTTGCCAAAAGTAAACGGTCGGAAGCATGGGGTAAACATTTTAAAGCACAATGAATAAATTCCAGTTACACACATGGAAACTGTGTGATATCTCTGCATGGCTCCCTGATATAAAACATACAATCATTGTGCCATTGGGAGTGTCTTGTTGGCTGTCAAGTGGAACTGCTCTTTGAAGAGGATGTTTTTCCCATGTGGATGTCAAGAGATTCAATGTGTGCTGCAACAGGAAGCCACCCAACCTCTTGTGATTGAAAGTGATTGAGTGACAGGACAAGAGATAACAGCATGCCCATTGGAGTTCAGCTTCATAGGGTCAACCATGTGCTTTGCATGGAGCATTCCTGCACACAGAGACAGTACTCCACAACCAGCACACAACTGAAACCTTGCTCCTAAATCCAGAAGCAAAGACGATCTCAGTCTTGCAACTTGTAAGTCATATCATTGTGTCGGATCGTGAATTGGAGTTGGTATAGGACTTTCAACAGACTCGCTGCAGCCCATCTATTTCACAGCAACCAATGCCCAATCACTCAGCAAACAGGGTCAATTCCATTAGTGCACAACAGCAAACACTCTATAGAGTCCAGTTGACAAGACTGTGTATGAGCAACGCATGTCCAAACCCATCATAACCTCTCAGGGTAAACTCACAATGCTCTCTTCAGATAATTGCAATGAGTTCAGGATAGTTGCTTTCAAGTGAAATCCTCAAAATTTAATCCTAGTCATTTTCAGCATTGTGGTTTCCTACTGGGACTGGCTTGAGAGTTGCCCAATCATCTCCACTTTGGCTAGGAAATGTGGGGTAGAATATCATGTCCTCACTTGTGCTAAATTTGGTGGTATGGAGCATTTAATCAGGCATGAGAGAGGCCAATCGGGACCACTTCCCCAGCTCCATCACATTAACTCGATGGGGGGTGAGGGATGCATCATGTGGGGAGCAGAACAAGGACACGTTTGCAAATTGCTTCTGGGCTCACGAGGGAGGTATGGGGACTTCCTTGTACAGAATGTGTTAGAGAGAGCTTGTCCATGGCACATGATGCTTCATCTTCCTTGATGCCCTCCTGTAGCTGATTTTCCGTGAAGAGCACCCATTGTACTAGTCACAATTTCAGCAGGATCGCAGCATTTAGTGGTGAGTTGAGTCTACCATCAACTTCAAGGTGGTCACCAGTTCTTGAGAATTATTGTGTGGCCACTCATTCCTGTTTGGTAATGGTTGGACATTGCTGATTTGCAAAAACAGAGCTGGAAAATCCGCAGGTCAAAAATGGATAAAACATTTGCAAAGCAGTCTGAGTCATCAAACAGTGCTCTGCCAACTCAGAACATTATTATTCCTTTCACGTATGAAAAAAACGGAGCCATGACAAATTGCATAAAGACAAGCTGGCTTCATTAAATTGATGGCATGGGTTGCTTGCAGTTTTGAAGATAGCTATGCGTTGACAGCTTCAAAAATGGGGCCATAAATAAAGGATAATCGCTGATAAATTTAATGGGAAACGTGGAGAAAGCTGACTTACCCAGAGAGTGGTAAGAATGAGGATCCCAGGGCCCATGGGCACATAATTGAGAAAAAGAGGATCATAGAGGATCGGCTAGATGAAGAGAAATGGGTGCAAGCTCATGTGATGCAGAAACATTCGCACGGAGCAGTTGGGCTGCACATTTTATGTCACACACTCTCTTTGTTCTGCAGCCTTTGGTTTTTAGGGGAAGATTGGCACAATAAGGGCAGCTCCAATGATTACCCGATAAGAGGAATAAGTTCAGTTTGGTGAAGTGAGTGATGCACACTTTCTATAAAGCAAAGGCTTCACTCTCCAGCCTTTCTGAGAGGGCTTGATGACAAGGTGCAATGTGGACACCCTGTCTTTCAACGTCGGCAAAACCAAAAAAAAAACTGATCATTGATTTCAGAAAAGCTCTGCAGGTCTGGCAGCATCTGTGAAGGCACAAACAGAGGTAATGTTTCGGGTCCGGTGACCCTTCCTCCAGCTCTGAAGAACTGGACCCGAAACGTTAACCCTGTTTTTTCCTTCACAGGATGCTGTCAGACCTGCTGAGCCTTACCAGTAACTCTGTTTTTGTTCCTGATTTACAGCATCCGCTGTTCTTTCGGTTTTTATCGACCTCAGAAAGAAAGGAGCTGACCACATCCTAATCTATATCAGCAGAGCTGAGGCTGAGAGGGTAAAGAGTGTCAAGTTCCTAGGAGTGACGATAACCGACAACTTGACCTGGACTTCCATACAACACTCAAGAAGGCCCAACAACAGCTTTCCTTCCTCAGGTTGCCCAGGAAATTTGGCATGTCCATAAGATCCCTCACCAGCTTCTATCGAAGCACCATTGAAAGCATCCTGGCTGTGTATAATGGCCTGGTATGGCAACTGCTCTGCCCAGGACCATAAGAAATGACAGAGGTGGTGTGCACAGGCTAGACCATACAGAAGCCAACCTTCCATCCATGGACTCTATTTACATGGCTCGCTGCCGTGGAAAGACTGCTAACATCATCAAAGACCCATTCCACCCAGATTATGATCTGACACAACCTCAGGCATAAAATGCAGAAGACTGAACACATGTACCAGAGATAATGGAACTGCAGATGCTGGAGAATCCAAGATAATAAAATGTGAAGCTGGATGAACACAGCAGGCCAAGCAGCATCTCAGGAGCTCCTGCTGTGTTCATCCAGCCTCACATTTTATTATCTTGAACACATGTACCAGCAGGTTCAGAAACAGCTTCTTCCCTGCCATTATTAGACTGATGAATGGACTCTCTAGCCTCAAATAATGCTGATCTTGCTAACATCGATCCTGTCGAGTAAACTGCCTGTGCAATGTAACCTGTATGCCTCTGTTTAAGTCTTTTTGATCTGTACTTTCTCTGCTTACTATGATCTGCCTGTACTGTTTGTAAACAAAGCTTCTCACTGTACTTAGGCACACGTGACAATAAAATCAATCAATGAATCAATCAATCAATCAAAGAGCAATTCCCCATTTGCAACAATGGAGAAGTCTTACAGGAGCTGCTCGTAGACATATATTTCACAGTTTTGTTGTTTCTACATTCCAATCCTGAAGATACTAAGGGAAAATTTGCACCTGCTAATTAAGGGTAGGCCTCTTGAACCCTCAAGTCTGCTCTACTATTGAATATCATTGCTCCACAATCATACAACCCCTACAGTGCAGGTGGACCCTATTTGGCCCATCAATTCTATACCAAGCCTCCGAAGAGCATTCTAACCCAAACCCCCACACTACACTCCCATAACCCTGCATTTACCATGGGTCATCCATGATAGCCTGCATATCCCTAGGCACAATAGCATGGCCAATCCATCTAACCTGCACATCTTCGGACAGTGGGAGGAAACCAAAGCTCCGGGAGGGAAACCCATGTAGACACTTGGAAACTCCACACAGATGAGGCTGGAATCAAACCCAGATCCCTGGTACCGTGAGGCATCAGTGTTAGCCACTCTGCTGTCTGTTTCTACCATTCCAGCCCAGCCTCTTATAACCTTTCAGACCGGAGTGGAATGGACACAAATTCAGGGATAACTTAAAAATCACTCACTATAAGTTTTTTTTTCAAAATGCATTGTGCAATGATAGACAACGTAAGGAGGAGTTGAGCAGCCACCAGATCATGCTGACAGATGTTGTTTCATCTGTTTTTCCATGGCTAAGAACCTCAGCTTGCTTTCTGTAGGCAGGGAGCCAGCTGGATAGATTCACAGTCTGCTGCAAAGTATCTCCAGCCAAGATACACCACAGGGATGGCACTGATTCTGCTGGACAAGGTAACTGCTGCTGCTCAGTTCCTAAAGCCTCTGGCTCACTCCTGACCAGCACTGCAATGTCAGCCACAGCGCTGATTATGATACAGATAACACACTGTGGAGCTGGAGGAACACAGCAGGCCAGGCAGCATCAGGGGAGAAGGAAAGCTGACATTTCAGGTCAGGACCCTTCTTCATGATACCTTTGTGTAGTCATGCTTTTCTAGTCTCCTTTAAAATTGGATTGCTCTTCCTCCATTTGTATCAAAGATTCTGCTGAAGCAACACAGCGCCTGCGAGGTGATGTACTTAAAGGTTCATGAGGCTTGTTCCCAGATAATGGAACTGTTTTACAAAGAGAGATTGGGCAAACTGGGCCTTTATTCTCTAATTATTTTGAACAATAGGAGGTAATCCCGTTGAATTCAACAAAATACTTGAAGGAATTGATAAAGTAGATGCAGGTAAGATGTGATTAGGGAGTCCAGAATCAGGGAGATCAATGGAAACATAAAGGGATGGCACTCAAGCCTAAGGTAAGGAGTTTTTTTTATTTAGTGGTTATGAACCTTTGGAATTCTTTACAAGAGGACTGTAGAAGCTTAGTGTTTGAGCATGCTTAAGGTAGAGATTGATAGTCTGATTATCAATGGTTATTGGAATGAACTGGGTAAAAGGCATTGAAGCACTGAATCAGCCATTATTGTATTGAATGGTCGACTTGAAGCATTGATGGGCTGAATGGCCTACTCCTGTTCCTCCATTCATATGGTCACATATACTCTTCAGGAGCCTGAGGTAGGACCCGCCTTTCTTCTCTCAAGACAATGTTTGCAAAGTTGAAAAGTGCTTTATCTTTGAAGGTATTCCTCACCTTATAAAACTTACATTTAAGGTCAGGGGTAAATCTCCTCCTTTTGAGTTGGAGCACACTGGATATCAGCGGAGGAATCAAATACAAGTGGGCACAGACTGAAGGTGATTGCTAGGGGATGAGAGGGGGACATGAGGATTAGAGGGACATAAACTTTTCACCCAGAGGTGGTAGGTGTCTGGAATTTGCCCAGATTAGTGGCTGAGATGGAAACCCTTCATTTATTTAAAAGAGTCTGGATGTGCGCCTGAAGCAATTTAACTTGCGAGGAACAAAAACAAAGTTGCTGGAAAATCTCAGCAGGTCTGGCAGCATCTGTGGAGGAGAAAAAAAGAGATAACGTTTCGGGTGCGGTGACCCTTCCTCAGAACTGATTTGCAGCATCCGCAGTTCCTTTGGTTCTTAACCTGCGAGGATAAGGGTCAGGTGCTGGTAAATGGAATTAGAATGGCTAGTTTATTCAGCTGGTGCTTACATGGTTCATTGAATTGCCTATTTCTCTACTGTAATTTTTACGTGGTTCTATTACTGTTTGCTCTGCCACCACCCTCACTATTCCACACCGTCCCCAAACAAACACTGTACTTTCTGTGCTTTGATTGAGATTTAGATTTATTGTCACATGTATATTTGTACAGATATGAAGTGAAACACGTTGTTTAGTGTCAACATGCTCTGATGCCATCTTGAAAACTGAATACAAAGAAAGATTTCAATGCAACAGAGTTCATCTTTAGCGGCTACTTCTTGTTACATTTACATGAAATGCAAGGCAACATTAACGTAAATGGCGACATGGGACGTATGTAATAAGTGACAATGGTAATGTCAAATCAGCTCCTTTGATGAACCTACAACTTAACTGAATGTTGCTCGCCTATGACATTTAACTATATGAAAACAAAATTATTGATGAGGGAAGACTGGAGTTCATACAATGGGTTAATTTTAGGGAATAAAACAGTGTACATTTGACTTGATTTGTTATTGTGACATGTACCTCGCTACAGTGAAAAGTTTTGTTTTGTGTGCAGTACATGCAGATACAAAGTGCCTTAAGGTAGGAAAACAAAGTGACAAATACAATGTTATGGCTGCAGAGAAGGTGCACAAAGAGCGAGATCAACATTATATTTGAAATCTGAGAGGTCCATTCAGAAGTCTAATAACAACAGTGAAGAAGCTGCTCTTGAATCTGTTAGTCAGTGTGTTTAAGCTTTTGTATTTTCTGCTTGGCGGAAGAGATTCGAAGAGATTATAAGCGGGGTGGGAGGGGTTTTTGATGATGTTGGCTGCAAGAAGGTTAGATAGAGTCAATGCATGGAAGATTGGCTCGTGTGATGGACTGGTCTGTGATCACAATTCTCTGCAGTTTCTTACGGTCCTGGGAAGAGTAGTTGCTATACCGAGCTGTGATACATCCGGATAGAATGCTTTCTATTATGCATCTAGAAAAATTGGTAAGAGAAGCACGAAAGAAAAATGTAGAGCAGTAAAGCATGAATATAAGGTTAGTGCTTAAATTAAATGCAACTATTGCTGAGGGGAGCAATTCCATTTACTCACTGGCAGCAATGAATATTTGATAACTTCTCGCACAGTGTCCTTGTGTGCTGTCCAGTGGGGACGTTGTACAATCCCAAGCTGTCAGTTATTGTAAGAAGTGTCACAATAGAGGCTAAGTTGATTTTCTGGTTTGTGTGTGGATTTATAGAAAGACCAGATTCCAGTCGCTTGGCAAAAGCACAGCTGCAGCATTGCTGAACATTGTCCAACACCGGAGATAGTTGAGTCTTTGCAAAATTCAGGTGCCTCAAAGGATTCCACGTGGCATCAACAATTGACGTCACTGTAGCCTTGTCTGTGCTGCGATTCCCATCACAGTTTGGCTGTTGGGGTTAGCCCTGTATAAACCTCCCAAACACAGACACTAAAGTTCTTCATCACATCGGGCTGTTGATTTCAGTCACTGCTTTACAGTGGGAATCCAAGCCAGTACTGAAGTCAGTGGAGATAGACCATCTCAGAACATGGGGACACCATGTCCTTGGGGCTGGTGGACTCCAGTTTAACTCCAAAGAAGGTTCACATCGAACTCAAAACAAAAGGGGTGACATGGTGGCTCAGTGGTTAGCACTGCAGCCTCACAGCGCCAGGGACCCAGGCTCAATTCCAGCCTCAGGTAACTGTCTGTGTGGAGTTTGCACATTCTCCCCGTGTCTGCGTGGGTTTCCTCCGGGTGCTCCGGTTTCCTCCCACAGTCCAAAGATGTTCAGGCTATGTGGATCAGCCATACTAAATTGCCCGTAGTGTTCAGGGATGCATGGGTTATAGGGGGTGGGTCTGGGTGGGATGCTCCAAGAGGCAGTGTGTACTTGTTGGGCCGAAAGGCCTGTTTCCACACTGTAGGGAATCTAGTCTACACTTTGCTTGTCTCTCCACAGATACCGCCTGACCTGCTGGGTTATTAATTTCAGTTTTCTAATTATTCTATTATGCAAATGTCATAAACATTGGCCACCTCCAAAAGTTTCTCTTCTGTTAGATTATACGTTTGGTAATAGCTCACGGAGATTGACCTTCCAGCAAAGAAAGGCTGCACTGTAGTTGTACTCAGATAGCCTGAGCATTTGTCTTGATAAGCCGAAAGTGCCTGATGGGTTCTTTAAGGCCTGATCAAAATGATTACAAGAAGGTGTGTGCACTCTAATATAAAGTAAATTTATTAGCTTAATCTACTTTAGGTATCAAGTCTATTAGTTAATGTACTTTAGACATATTCATCAAGCAAGTCTTACTGCCTTCTGCCCACAGGGGTGATGACTGGCACTTGGAGCTCGAACCCAGGTTCTACAGTGCTGGTCCTCAAACGCGAGTCTGGTAAGAAAAGTCCTAGTGCCATGGACTCCAGTCCAAGGGGGAACATCCTGGTCTCAGGAATCCCATTCCAATGGGAAAGCCCAGTGAGTGCGATGGAATCCCTGCTTTTAATGCTATTCTAGTTACATGCTGAATCACTGTTTCGTGGTACTTTCAGTATTTTTCCAGACATTGCGTTGTGCAGAAAATAAGTTGAAAACATCTCCCGGTGTCTCCGTGTTAACTACTTAAAAGAATAGTTCCCACAGACAATCAGCTTGTGCAGTTACCTGCCTGCTGAACCACGCTATGTTTTCACACCAGGCCTATTTTTGTGAATTTTTCACTTTGTTTCAATCACTGATTGCTGTGCCCAGTTAACACTCAACCTTTAACTTTTAAGGGCCTGGTTTGAAGAGATCATTTTTAAGCCTGACACCACAGCATTTGGCCTAGATTCTGAGTTCTGAGTATTTGGAATCATCATCGGGGCAGTAGAATTCTAGCTCTTAAAGCTTTGGTTTGGCATCTCTGTGAAGGTCACCTTTTCCTTCGGCTGTTTACGCCTGGCTTTGATTCGTGATGTGCTTATATTTTGCTCTTATTTGTTAATGTTGACAAAATACCCGGATCAGTATAAAGTGGAGAAACCTGTTCCATTTGCATCAAATCATGAAAATTATGCCATCACCCTTAGAACTGATTGCTTTTGTAGAGTTACAGATGACTTGTGATACTACTGAGAGGGTGTTTCAATATCATTTATGGCCAATTCTGACCTTCAAGTGGCTACAATACTTTGCAAGCAGCAGACTGCATATTTAATCCTGTTGGATTCTGTTCACCTATACTCTGGTATCTGAAATTGACGATAAGTGTGAAATTCTCATCCTTCTTTTCAAATCACTGTGTGGCCTCGTACCCTCGCTTGCTGTGTAATGTCCTCCAGCCCTGTAATCGAGAATTTTACATGTCTCTGATTCTGGCCTCTTGATCATCTCTTATTTAATTTCTCCACCAATGGCATGCCTCAGGCTGCCCTAGCCTTAAGATCTGGAATTCCCTCACACAGCCCCTCCATTTGTCCGCTGCTCTCATTCCTGAAAATCGACATCTCAGGCCAAGATTCTGTCGACGTTCCTAAAATCTGTGGAGTGGGAATTCCTGTTCTGAGGTGGCAGGAGCAGGGGGTTGAGGAAATCCTGCTTCTGGCCAATTAACAACCAGTTGACCATGAATGAAGCAACCATTCTTCCTGATTGTGGGTTCCGCACCAATGTTTGAATTGGGCTGCTGGGATCATGGTATCTTGCAAAGCTGAGCCCTTTAGGATTGGTGACTAAAAGCTTCATAGAAAAGAGTTTTCAAATATACCTTGAGACAGAGAGGTGGAGGCTGTTCCAGAGATAAGGGCCAAGGCAACTGAAGGTGCAGTGGCCAACAGTGACCAGTAAGCTGTGCATGGTCAGGCAGGTGGGATCAGAGCCAGAGTGAGACCAACCCAAGTGAGTATATAGTTTGGGGAATTTGGAGGCAGTGTGGGAATTCGGTTCAGAGAGGAAGAGGTGATTCTTGCTTGCTTTTTATTTGGTTCATAGTTTCTGACGTCGTTTTAAACAGGATAAATTGAAGCACAGCACAAAAGACAGATCACAATTGCAGGAAGCTGTTTCCACTTGTAGGAGAGATGGGGACCCGAGGGCACAGCCTCAGAGTGAAGGGGCAACCCTTTAGAACTGAGATGAGGAGGAATTTCTTCAGCCACAGGGTGGTGAATCTGTGGAATTCATTGCCACAGAGGGCCAAGTCATTGAGTGTAATTAAGACAGAGATAGATATATTCTTGATTAGTATAGGGGTCATGGGCTTTGGGGAGAAGGCAGGAGTATGGGTTTGAGAAACATGTCAGCAAATGGTGGAGCAGGCTCAATGGGCTGAATGCTCCTATTCTACTCCTATATCTTCTGGTCTCATCGGGTAGTTAAAACCATGCTCTAGAGGCCAGAACTAGAGGGGTACAATTATCTCAGAGGATTATTGAGCTGCAGGAAGTCACAGAGAATTGCAGATTGACAGCATGTAACCAGGTCCACTGATCTGTTCCAGGTTTCTGCTCCATGTGAACCTCCTCCTGCCCCACTTCGCCGAATCCCATCCATCTACCCTTCCATTCCTTTTTCTTTCACCTGCGTATCTAGCTTCCCCTAAAATGCTCTTCCCCTCAAATCTGCCAAGTGTGCCCATGAGTGAGCATTTTTGTCCTACATTCTTTATTAGATTTAGAATTGATTCAGTTTCATAAACAAATATTAGATTTTAGTGCAAATTCAAACGCAGTTTCCTGCACTAAATAAGGTATTTGTAAATTCAAAATTACCTTCCAGGGAGATTACTGAATACAACGTTAAAAATGATTCAATGGGAGAAGCATGGCTGATATCAAGCTATTTGTCAAACTTCAGATAATTGCCCTAACTCAGACAAAAGCTTAGGGTGGGAGAGGAAGGGGAGAAAAAAATGACTCTAATATCTAAAAATTATCTTGTTTTCCCTTTAGCAGATACCAATTTAATGCTTCAGTGAGAATACCCACCAGTGATAATCACTTAACAGACTGAGCTCTGTCTCACTAACCAGGTGAGAAATGCCCAGGTCTGCTGAAAGTAATGAACAAGTCTGATGATGTCCTTATTAATTTGGAAAATGACTTTTTTCATGCCTGTCTTTAGCAAAGCCAGAAATTCAAATTAATGCTGACTGCAAGGTTTTTGCCATTCACAACACCAAGACTGAGCGGGTCTAATTAATTCTGTGTGAACTGTACTGGGATGCTTCTAAAAGACATGTTGAGATGCTGTCAGATGTTCCAGTTTGCTTTTGTCCCTGCCCTTCTCACATTTGAAGTACAGAAATAGAAGACAATAGGATTCAACTTTGACCTGCCTCCTTGAATTCATTGCCAACTCCCTCAGGACGTAGGAGCTTAATTTGAACTGCAGACAGCAGCGTTATCATTTTAACACGCATCAGCAAAATCTGCTCAGAGATTTTTAAAACCCTATAACTGGATCATTTTCAAAAATCTGTTGTGTTCGTTTTCTCCTTGTTTTGTTTGCGTCAGCATGGGACCAATAAGTGGTTAACAGAATTGATGAATAATACTCATTGCTCTTTAGATTGGAACTATCTATTTTAAAAGACTTGAGAGCGCAGTTGAACAATGGCAATTGGAGGTCGTTTACAATCAATGTGTTTTACATTAAAATTATATGTTTATCCACAAACTATTGGCATTGAAGCAATGTTTAATATTACTGTCTACATTTTTTAAAAGTATGAATCAATTTGTGTTTGTTAGCATGGAAATTTTTAAATTTCAGGACGAAGAATGCTATTTAAAAAAGTGGAACACTTATAATTTTACAGGATTCTTCATGATAATCCAACATACTTCACAGGCAATAAAGCACTTTTTGAAATGTAGCCATTGTTATAATGCAGAAGACGCAATGACCAGTTCATGGTCAGAAACTTCCACAATCAAAGTGTTTCAGTATTCCTTAAGGGACAACTCTCTCACTCTTCCTCAGATAGAGCTGTATGTACTTTGCATTCATTCGAAGAGATTAACTGAATGTCTCGTCTGATCACCACCTCTAACAATGCAATGTTCCTTCAGGTATACAGTGAACAGCCAGCCTGGACATTTTGCTCAAATGAACACACAATTTTTTGAGATAACAAGGTATAGAGCTGGATGAACACTGCAGGCCAAACAGCATCAGAGGATCAAAGGAAATGGTGCTACCCACTGAGTACACATCAGAATATCTTGTGATTGTTTGCGGAAGGTGGTTATCCCTATCAATGTGGCCATTTCGGAAAAAAGATTAATTGAACAGCTGTTTTAAGTAAACTCACTACCTTGGAGCCATGTTTGCCATTGAGTTGAACTTTTGACTGTGTAGCTACTCCATTACCAAGATTTCTGTCTTTTTGATTTTGTCTTTTCCTTTTTATTTGTTAACAGGATGTGGGCATTACTGACTCTACCAGCAGGGTTTTGTTGCTTTTGAGAAGGTGGTGTTGATCAACCTTTTCCAATATCTGGTGCCTGCCCATGGGCATGGCGAAGGGATGGATGAGCCCACAACGCTGTTATTCAGGACGTTCCAGGATTTTAACCCCACGACACTGAAGGAGCAGTGATATATTTCCAAGTCAGGGTGGTGTGCAACCTGAAGGGGAACTTGAATTTCGTGATGTTCCAATGTGTTGCTCTCAAAGGGCATGCATAGGGTAAATAGCTAAGGTCTTTTCCCCAGGGTAGGGGAGTCTAAAACGAGAGGGCTTAGTTTTAAGGTGAAAGGAGAAAGATTTAAAAATGACCTAATGGGCAACTTTTTTCATGCGGAGGGTGGAACGTATATAGAATGAGCTGCCAGAGGGGTGGTAGACGTTGACATAATTACGTTTAAAAAGCATCTGGATGGTACCATGAATAAGAAGAGTTTAGAAGGAACTAGTTGAACTGAAGAGTCTGTTTCTGCACTACACAAGTGGTAGAGTTCATGGATTTAAAAATTGCTGTTACATTTGAGTCATAGTCTAACATTGTAACTGCCTTAGCTCATTTGCTGCTAAAGGCTTTGACTATGCATTATGTAATGTCGAAAGGTGAGAACTCTGAAATACATATGGGCATATTGAACCTTAATTTTTTAAAACTAAGGCTGATACAACCTAAAGATGACTGCAGATATAAATACAGTGACTGTCTGGCAGGATCCTATGTCAACCCACAGAATGTACAAAGACAGAGAAACTTTAAACAGCATGACTAAGAAGGAAGAGACAATAAAAATTCTTACTACCCACAGCACTCTTGGCAAGAAACCATCCCTTGCAGATATGTTTGTATTTTATCCTTCCACCGTTATACAAAACCAAGTTTGAAAGAAACCAATAGCAATGCCTAATCCGTGTGTGTTCATAGCCTGATATATCCATGTGTGGACCTGTGGAGGTCATAGGTTGAGAATAGCAATTAAAAACTCCTGCACTGCAGGTGAAGGAAGGGAAAACATTTAACTCACCCTACATGCTGCAAATCAGCCACTAGTGAAGGGGACCAGGACTGAGTCAAATTTAATCTGTCTGCATTTGCCAAGAATCAAAATCAACTGCTCAACTATCAATGCCAACACTACTGCTTCCACCCTCTGTGGCAGCTGCACCAAGCCACTGTCCGGGCTTCACAAATGGCTCAGAGAGAGACTTCTCTTTAACTTATTCTTTCCTGTGAGCTCATCTATTATTCCTAACCCGTGTATGTGTGTGGTATTGTTTCTGCTTCTTGCATTTAATTTCCCAATATGCCCTTATGTAGTTCTGTATCCTGTTAAAAACACGGTGAAATATTTGATGACGTTGAAGGTGCGATAAAAATGCAAGTTGTTGTTGTGTGGGAAAGATTTAAGCTCTGCAGTTGCTTTTTGATCTTTTCGTTCAATTAGGCATCCTCCTGAGGATATAGACTCCAATTTCTCTCATTTGGAATGTTGGAAGGGTTGAGTGACCCCCTCGAATACAAGGAGGGATCGCTGGGGTTACACAGTCATACTGCATGGAAACAGTACCTTTGGTCCAACCAGTCCATGCCGAATATATCTGCAGGAAGTGCTACACTTGCCCCCACACCTCCTCCCTCAGCCCCATCCCAGGCCCCAAGAAGACTTTCCACATCAAGAAGATGTTCACCTGCACATCTGCTGATGTGACATTCTGTAACTGCTGTTCCTATTGTGGCCTCCTCTACATAGCGGAAACCAATCGGAGGCTTTGCAGAACACCCACGCTCGGTTCGCAATCAACAACTGCACCTCCCAGTCGCGAACGATTTCAACTCCCCCTCCTGCTCCTCAGATGACATGTCCATTCTGGGCCTCCTGCAGTGCCACAATGATGCCACCCAAAGGTTGCAGGAACAGCAACTCATATTCCGCTTGGGAACCCTGCAGCCCAATGGTATCAATGTGGACTTCACAAGCTTCAAAATCGTCCCCCCCCCCCCCCCACCTACTGCATCCCAAACCAGCCCAGCTCATCCCTGCCTCCCTAACCTGTTCTTCCCTCACCTACCCCTTCCTCTCACCTCAAGCCGCACTCCCATTTCCTACCTACTAACCTCATCCTGCCCCCTTAACCTGTCCATCCTCCCTGGACTGACCTATCTCCTCTACCTCCCCACCTGCACTCACCTTTACTGGCTCCATCTCCGCCTCTTTGACCTGTCTGTCTCCTCTCTGCCTATCTTTTCTTCTCTCCATCTTTGATCTGCCTCCTCCTCTCTCCCCATTTATTTTGGAAGCCCCTTCCCCTCCCCGATTTCTGATGAAGGCCTAAAACATCAGCTTTCCTGCTCCTAAGATGCTGCTTGGCCTGCTGTGTTCATCCAGCTTCACATCGTGTTATCCCAGATTTTCCAGCATCTCTAGTTCCTATTATTTCGGGCCTGGACCCTTCTTCAGAAAATGAAGAAGGGTCCCGACCTGAAACGTCAGCTTTCCTGCTCCTCTGGTGCTGCCTGGCCTGCTGTGTTCATCCAGCTCCACACCATGTTATCTCAGATTCTCCAGCATCTCTAGTTCCTATTATTTCGGGCCTGGACCCTTCTTCAGAAAATGAAGAAGGGTCCAGACCTGAAACGTCAGCTTTCCTGCTCCTCTGATGCTGCCTGGCCTGCTGTGTTCATCCAGCTCCACACCTTGTTATCACAAAGGAAAGATATCCATTTTTGAATTAAGCTTGATGTAACCAATGGGGGAGGTGAGGGGGTGTTGAATATGGAAAGGGACCCAGTCTATCCTTTCTTACCCAGGACCTTGATAATCTCAGTCTACTTTGTGAATGATGATATGTTAGGAAACACTACCCAGGGACTCGTCATAACATTATCCAGGCTACGTCATTCCCTCAGCCACTGGCCACTCTGTCAGTTCTTCATTTGTAGTTGCCCATGTAAGAAGATTTAAAGATTTCCTTTCGAATCAGTATATTTTATATGGCTGTTCACTGATCAAATTGAAGATATTTAAGCCTGCAGATTGGAAGCAGAACACAAAAGACAAGGAAAGTTATCAAACATTCTTTACCTTTTCATTTCTTCTCTTGATATAAAAAAGAGAAACTTTGTCTTGTCGTCTGTTTTCTCCAGGGATCTTTGCTGCTTTCATCTTTGTCTCACAGCCACAGGTCCTCAGGGCTGGCTATTGTTCTATTCCACTGCTCAATGTCATGCTATGATCTGAGATATGATGGTGTGAGAAGCGGAAGATGTGTGATGATGTTTCATTGGTTTTCATTTAAAAGAGTCAGTGAAGTGTTGCCCATATTGCAGGATTCAATCATTTGGTGCCAATTTGGAGATCCCCTTCCAATTGGGACATCACACAGCTTATGGAGTGAGTCGCTCTCTGGTGGAGTTGGGCGAAGGGAGGAGGAATATGGGGCTCAAAGACAGAATATAATTAAGCAAAACAGTGGGCCCAATCTCCAGATGATCAGAGATGACATGTTGAATTGTAAGGTGGCATCAGGACTCCAAATTAAGTCATGCTGTAAAGTCATGAAGTGGCAGGTTTACATATCCAGTGGCTGGCTGGTGCCTCCCAGCATCCTGTACAGAACTCTCTGACCCTGAGGTTGGGTCTGAGACATGGATCGGGTGTGTGGAATGTACCTGCACTCTTACCCTGGAAATGCTAAACTGTTTAATACTTGGTCTCATTCAGTGCTCAATTAGAGTAACAACGCGGCAGCATTATTTGAGAACCTCTTCAATTACCCTCCGAGACAGCCTGACTACATTCTGATTGCATGACTACACCTCCTTTCAACAACTCAACTGCACCCCCCTCCAAGCCTGCGCCCACAATGACATAAATACCCCCAATTTGTCAATTACCCCCTACAATCTTTCCCAACAACCCTGACCTCTCAATTACCTCCAATAAACCATCCCAACAACCCCAAACACTCAATTATCCCCATCGCCCACTTGATAACTCTTGACCATTCATTTACCCAACATAACCACTCAACTATCCCAACCTCCCCATAACTACACAAATACCCCTGACTATCCAATCGTCCAATAACCCCAACCACTCAATTACCCCTGAAATTCACTCAACAAACCCTACATCTCAATTACCTCCACAACTACTCAACTACCCCCTGACTACCCAATCCCCCAACAACTCCGAGTACTCAATTTCCACTACAACCTCAACCAATCAACTACCTAACACAATCGCTCAATTACCCCTATGGCCTTCTACTGCAAGCATTCTTTAAGCCCTCCAAACCCTCGATTCTTCCCCAACCACTAGATCACCCCCTGCCTACCTCCAGACCACCCCATTAATCTATATGACCTCCACATCACACAATCACCAGACTAACCAGATACTCACCTATCCCTGTCTAATCAATGACTACTCCAACCCCCATAATCAATGGACTACTCCTGATTATGCTTAGCAAGTCCCATCTGACCACCCCTGAACTCCCAGCTAGACCTCCACTCACATTTTAAAGGGCATTGCAGCTGACCCTAGGGTCGTCAATTCTGAGATTCCTCCTCATATTGCTGGCTCAGAGTCAGTGACCCAAACCCCCAACAGCCCCAACCCAACTTGTCCCAGAAAATCAGCTTTAAACAACGAGGCCCAATATCACAATCCAATGAAATACAAGATGTAGCCTCATTTATTGTTTATATTTGTATGCCAGGGGAAGACAAACTCTTGCGTTGTATTGTGCCATGTGACACAGAGATGCCTGATTCTCTACTAATGATGAGGGGTTATAGGGGCTCAGATGGCGGGGGTGTGAAAAAGGGTTGAGATGTTAAAGTGTGGTTTGTCTGTCACCTCCCCACTCTCTGATTTTACCAATCATTGTGGAGATAATAACTGATGACCCCTTTATCTACTCCCTGACCTTGAGGGTGAACTTTTATCAGAGGAGGTTTGTTACTGGTAGCAGATAACAAAGTGTGAGGCTGGATGAGCACAGCAGGCCAAGCAGCATCTCAGGAGCACAAAAGCTGACGTTTCGGGCCTAGACCCTTCATCAGAGAGGGGGGTGGGGTGAGGGTTCTGGAATAAATAGGGAGAGAGGGGGAGGTGGACCGAAGATGAAGAGAAAAGAAGATACGTGGAAAGGGGAGTATAGGTGGGGAAGTAGGGAGGGGATAGGTCAGTCCAGGGAAGATGGACAGGTCAAGGAGGTGGGATGAGGTTAGTAGGTAGGAAATGGAGGTGCGGCTTGGGGTGGGAGGAAGGGATGGGTGAGAGGAAGAACAGGTTAGGGAGGCGGGGACAAGCTGGGCTCGTTTAGTGAAGCAGTGGGGGGAGGGGACGAGTTGGGCTGGTTTTGAGATGCAGTGGATGGAGGGGAAGAGCTGGGCTGGTTGTGTGGTGCAGTGGGGGGAGGGGACGAACTGGGCTGGTTTTGGGATGCGGTGGGGGAAGGGGAGATTTTGAAGCTGGTGAAGTCCACATTGATACCATTGGGCTGCAGGGTTCCCAAGCAGAATATGAGTTGCTGTTCCTGCAACCTTCAGGTGGCATCATTGTGGCACTGCAGGAGGCCCATGATGGACATGTCATCTAAAGAATGGGAGAGGGAGGTAAAATGGTTCGCGACTGGGAGGTGCAGTTGTTTATTGCGAACCGAGGGGAGGTGTTCTGCAAAGCGGTCCCCAAGCCTCCGCTTGGTTTCCACAATGTAGAGGAAGCCACACTGGGTACAGTGGATGCAGTATACCATGTTGGCAGATGTGCAGGTGAACATCTGTGATCAATGTGGAAACCCTGCAGCCCAATGGTATCAATGCGGACTTCACAAGCTTCACAATCTCCCCTTCTCCCACTGCATTCCAAAATCAGCCCTGCTCGTCCCCTCCCCCCACTGTATCCCAAAACCAGCCCAGCTCATTCCCGCCTCCCTAACCTGTTCTTCCTCTCACCTATCCCCTCCTCCCACCTCAAGCCGCACCTCCATTTCCTACCTACTAACCTCATTCCGCCTCCTTGACCTGTCCGTCCTCCCTGGACTGACCTATCCCCTCCCTACCTCCCCACCTATACTCTCCTCTCCACCTATCTTCTTTTCTCTCCATCTTCAATCCACCTCCCCCTGTCTCCCTATTTATTTCAGAACCCACTCCCCATCCCCCTCTCTGATGAAGGATCTAGGCCCGAAACGTCAGCTTTTGCGCTCCTGAGATGCTGCTTGGCCTGCTGTGTTCATCCAGCTCCACACTTTATTATCTTGGATTCTCCACCATCTGCAGTTCCCATTATCTTTTGTTACTGGTGGTAAATGGGCACTTTGTCACACACAGAGACCTCCCTCCTGTATATACACTGAAGACCTCCTTATCGGCTCAGGGTGGTTGGGTTTTGAGATCCCTCCTGGCTAGGCACACTGTAGCTTGAGAGGCAAGTCTCTCTGTCTCTCTCTCTCTCTGCAACAAATACCGCACCCACCCACCCCAACCGACAGAAAGACCACAGGAACAATTCCCTGTCTCCATCACCAATACCTGCCTGACTGGCCCTGTTGAGGCCCAACTCCACTTCCCTCCATTCTCGGACCTCCCTCATTGATGCTGGCTGCTGCCAGGCTGCAATCCCAGCAGTGACCACCATGTTGAGTGGCGCTACTGAGACTGAAGACCCACCAGCCCTCCCAGTGGTCAGCAGCCTCTTAAGGGTGAGGTTCTTTGTTCTCAGAGGGACAGCAGTCCCCAAATGAATCATTTGATGCTTGGAAAACTCAGTTGCACCGTGCACCCCCTCCCCCTCCACCCCCACAGAACTGGCCGAGGCAGAATTTCACCCTGACCCCCAAGTTTTCAGTTGATGAATAGGGCCAACACAGCTCTGACAAATTGCAATCAGACTAATAAATTACAATCCAAGTGTTGTTTTCTCTACCTCACTGGCAGATATGGTGACCATTTTGGATTCACTTTTGTGGTTTATGTGTTTGTGAGACACCGGTACAACTTCAGTGGAGGAAAATGATTCCATTGTTAATAGCTTTTAGAGCAGTGTAGAAACAGGCCCTTTGGCCCAACAAGTCCACGTGGATCCTTGGACCATTCCATCTCGATCCATCCCCCTATAACTCACCTAATCTACACATCCCTGAGCACTACGGGCAATTTAGCACGGCCAATCCACCTCACCTGCACATCTTTGGACAGATGGAGGAAACCAAAGCACCTGGAGTTCATATCGGTTAAACTGAGCCATCTGCTAAGTAAATGTTAAAGCAGCAGTCTGTGTTGTACAAGGACATATCAACAACAATATCACTTATTCCTCAGACATTTCACATGGTTACCCTCCATACAGCCACCTAACTGTGGCTGAACTCTTGATTCTAACCCCAAGACTATGTGACTACCCACTCCCCCTCACAATCAGTCTACCCTACCCCCAGGACCATCCAATTACCCCCATCTCCATGGCTATCTGTCTACTCCATCCCCATGGCCATCCGACTATCCCCACCTCTCTGAGTACCTGTCTATCCTCCAAAGCAGTACCATTTTCTCCCCCTCACCCCAACAAACTGAATGCCTTCACACTCTGAATGCCCCTCCCCTGACCATTGACAATTTCCACCTCTCTTCACCTCTAAAGGGAAGTCACTTCAGACTCAAAATATTCACTCTGTTTCTCTCTCCACAGATGCTGTTGGACCTGCCGAGTTTCTCCAGGAATTTCTGTTTTTGTTTTAGATCCCAGAATCATAGAATTGTTACAGCACAGGATGAGGCTGCTTGGCCCATCATGCCTGCACTGGATCTTCAAATGAGTCTCATTACCCAACTCTAAACTTCCTTCTCCCCATATTCCTTGCACACTATTTCGATCCAAATAATCATCCAATGCACAACAAAAACAGAAGTTGCTGGAAAAGCTCAGCAGTTCTGGCAACATCTGCGAAGAAAAAAAATCAGAGTTAACGTTTTGGGTCCGGTGACCCTTCCTCATTCAATGCCCCTCTTGAATGCCTCAATTGAGTCTGCCTCCAACACACCCAGGCAGTGCATTCTAGGCCATAACTATTCACTTAAGATAACAAAGTGTGGGGCTGGATGAACACAGCAGGCCAAGCAGCATCTCAGGAGCACAAAAGCTGACGCTTCGAGCCTAGACCGTTCATTAGAAGACCCTTTTCTGCTGAAGGGTCTAGGCCCAAAACGTCAGCTTTTGTGCTCCTGAGATGCTGCTTGACCTGCTGTGTTCATCCAGCTTCACACTTTGTTATCTTGGATTCTCCAGCATCTGCAGTTCCCATTATCTCTCATAACTATTCACTTGCTTCTTTTGCAGCTCACGTTAAATCTATGCTCCTCTCATTATTCATAGTCATAGAATCCCTACAGTGTGGAATTCACTCCATACTGACCCTCTAAAGAATGTACCTCTCCTGCTCTCTCCCTGTATTTCCCGTAGCTAATCAACCTAGCCTGCGTATCCCTGGACATTATGAGCAATTTAAGCGTGGCCAATCCACTTAACCAGCACATCTTTGGACCGTGGGAAGGAACCAGATCACCCGAAGGAAACCTGCACAGACACAGGGGAGAATGTGCAAACTCCACACAGACAGTTGCCTGAGGATAGGACCGAACCCAGGGCCTTGCTGCTGTGAAATAGCAGTGCTAAACATCGAGCAGCCATGCCCCCCTTGTTTCTTTTGCAGCAGGAACAGCTTTGCCCTACCAACTCTATCCAGCCCGCTCATGATTTTGAAAACCTCTATCAAATCTCCTCTCTGCCTTCTTCGCTACAAAGTGAACAGTCCCAGCGTCTTCTATCTACCCTCATTAGCGAAGTTTCTCATCTCTGGAGCCATTCCTGAAATTCATAGGTCTCCAGCAGCCTCAGTACTTCGTTTTTTATATGACAAACAGGAAGCGCATGCAGATATTTCTAAGCATTATAGTCGACACTACCCAAAAGGGCTGATGGAGACAGTCCAGCAGAAGAGCAGCAGTATCTGATGCTACAGTCTGTTTAGCAATGTCCTGAGCTGAAATATATGGCTAAACAATGAGACAAATGGCATCTGATTCAAATCATGGCGATGGCAAGGTGTGGTACAGATGGAGGAATGACACGGGGCAGAAGGGACATCTACAGCTTGTCACCATCTGCTGGCTATTGAGAGCTCCAATATATGTCTGACCAGCAAGAGCGCTCTGCCAGAGTTGCAACATTGTCCAAAGCCAGTCGAGCATGGCCTGTCGCCATCTGTTGTGAGGAAATCCTGCTCAGTGCTGCTGGAACACAAATGGAACCAGTTAGCCTAGGTAGTCATGAAAGGCTCCACCGAGCAAGTAAAGGAGATTGAGAATTCTACATGGTGTCATTCTGCTCTGAACAGCACTCCAGGCACAGGCCAGCTGGAAATTCTGCTCAGGGTTGGTTGGATTCTGTTTCTCTTGTTGTTTTCACTTAAATCTGCAAAATAACTTCCACAACAAGGATAACTTCAATCCTAACCATAGCCCTAACCCTATCCCGAAAGGGTTCCCCTTCCTCCCCATCAGTTTCACCTTTCTCCTTTAAAACTTCCAAAATGTATTTGAGCACATGAACATGATATACAAAGGGCTTCCTGCAGTCTTCACAGTGTGTGCCCAGGCTTCACAGAGGTACATATATGTTTTGTGCTGCAGGCTTTCCTGATCCGTGAAAGGGATTGGCACATCATTGGGAAGGCAGAGGAAAATTGTTCGGCAAAGGAAAATCTATTTTCAAGCATTTTGTGAACCAATTCCGACTTCTACTGAGAAATAAAATTTTGGCTTTGGTTATCTCTCGTTAGAAGAAATAGTCTCAGTCTTCCACTTATCATCGAACCCCGAGAGTGTGGAAGCAGGCCTTTCAGCCCAACGAGAGCGTCCCACCCTGACTCATCCTGCTATCTTTTCCCATGTCTAATCCACCTAAATTACACATCCCTGGACACTACAAGACAATTTAGCATGGCCAGTCCACCTCGCCTGCGCATCTTTGGACTGTGGGAGGAAACCAGAGCACCCAGCAGAAGCCCACACAGGCACAGGGAGACTGTGCAAACTCCACACAGACAGTTGCCCAAGGATGGGATTGAACCTGTGTCCCTGGCACTGTGAGGCTGCAGTGCTAACTACTGAGCCAGCATGCCACCCCTAATTATGACCCGATCTTCTCTTAACTATGTTGAATCTTATTTAATTAAAAAATGTTAGTTATGTGCTGATCCATTCCATTGGTCCTTCCTGATTTAGGCTATTTTACTGCTAGTCATGTTATAGTGTTAGACTTTCACCAGTGAGACCAAAGTATGTGGAATCTTTCTTCAGAGAGTCACAGTGTAAAATGATTCAGTGACTGCCCTCTCAGATGGGTATATGACATCTCAATGAAGAGCAGTGGATACTGCCTTAACATCCTACTCCATATTTATCCCTGGATCAACATTCATTTAAAGACAGATTTTCTGGCTATTGCTTTTTTGTAGAAACTTGCTGCCTGCAGATTGCCTAACACATCTCGATTACAATTTCTTCATTCCTGAGGTCACCAAAAGCGCTATATAAATGCAAATCAGCCCTGATCGAATGGCAGAACAGATACGATGGGCTAAATGCCTAATTATGCTTCTATATTTGTCTTATGGTCTAAACCTTTCTTATTCTCTACATTATGATAAAGGTCAGATCTGTTCTCAGTTCTATTTCCCTAATGATTGCCTTTGCCTGTTGTATTCCAACCTGTTCTTTTTAGGTTTCTTTCAAACCTCTCTCCAGCCTGTTTTCTAATTGAATTCATTGCTGACTTTGAAGCAGAAATGCCATTGTAACCATAATTCGCCTTCAGGCACTTATCCATAATTCTCTCGCTGATGTCAAATGCTCTAACTTAGTTATTTTCTTGGTATAAATTCCAGTGCTTGCCTTGACCATATTTAGCTCACATTAGAGAATTAAAAAAAAGGACATGCATTTATAAAGTGCTTTTGACAACCAGCAGATGTCTCAAAGCTCTTTATAGGCAATGAAGTCCTTTCAAAGCACAGTCACACTATTGGAATGTATGAAACACAGCTGCAAATTGGTGCACAGTAGATTCCCACAACAAGCAATGTGATAATGACTATACAGTCATAGAGTTATAGAGACATACAGCATGGAAACAGATCCCTCGGTTCAACTCATCCTTGCTGACCCAATATCCTAAATTAATACAGTCCCATTTACCGGCGTTTGGCCCATATCCCTCCAAACCCTCCCTGTTCATGTGCCCATTCTAATGGCTTTTAAATATTATAATTGCACTAATCTCACCATTTCCTCCAGCAGCTCATTCCATACATGCACCACCTCTTGGTCCCTTTTAAGTCTTTTCTCCCTCACCTTAAACCTATGCCCTCTAGCTTTGGAATCCCCTACCCTGGGGAAAAGACCTTGGTTATTCACCTTATCTATTCTCATCATGACCTGTATACGGACACCCCTTAGCGTCCATCACTCCAGGGAAAATAGCCCCAGCCTATTCAGCCTCTCCCTCTTGCTCAAACCCTCCAACCCTGGCAACATCCCTCTTTTCTCTGCGATGATGATTGAGGGATAATTGTTAGCCGGGATATCTGCTGCTCCTTCAAAGCAGTGCCATGGGGTCATTTATATCTGCCCATGGTAGCCAATTGAAAGTTTTGTCTGTAGAATGGCACCTTTGACAGTGCAACACTCCCTCACTACTGCACGAGAGTGACTGCTTTGATTGATGTGTCAAAACTCTAGACGTAGGGCCTCTGAAATAGGGAGCTGGTGCCTTGGAAGCTGCCAGCTGAACTTCAGCCGGCAGGAAGTAGGTACCAGTTAAAAACTGAACAACTAAAAGCTGGAAGATGGATGCTATTCACGAATATCAGATCAGCCCCTTTGGTTTCCAAGGCAAAAAAAAATCAACAGGGAGTTTGTCCCTCACCAAGCAACAGTGTTACTCAACAATGTTGTTATTCATGTCAATTAAGATGACCAACAGGCTGTTGGCTGGCTTCCTTTAGTTTTGACACAGCTTTAGTTTCTAATAAAAACCAAAAGAACTGCGGATGCTGTGAATCAGGAACAAAAACTAAGTCGCTGGAAGAGCTCAGCAGGTCTGGCAGCATCTGTGAAGTAAAAAAGCAGAGTGACCCTTCCTCAGAACTGATGGTGGCTGGGAAAACATCAGTTTAAATGCAGAAAATAGGGAGGTGGGTGGGGTAGGGAGTAAACAATAGGATAGAGCCCAAAGAGAGAGAAAGACAGTTGGACAGACAAAGGAGTTGCTAATGCTCAGGCTGGGAGGGTGCGTAGTTGTTAATGGGAGCTGTTAGTGACTAACAAAAGGGGGTGTGTAATGGCAGGTTATGTGGTAACAAGGCCTGGTGTGTGGGGTGGGGGTCTGGGACGTGAAGGAGTTTAGGCCCTAAAATTATTGAACTCAGTATCAACTCCGGAGGGCTGTAGGGTCGCCAAGTGGAAAATGAGGTGGTGTTCCTCCAGCTTGCGTTGGGCTTCACTGGAACGCTGTAGCAAGCCAGAGATTCTAATTTCTAATAGGTTGGTTTAATGGCAGGGTGGTAAAAAGCCCTCAAGTGTGCATTAGATGTCAGCAAGTTTCATAAAAGCATTAGAATGGAGGCTGGAGTAGGCCATCTGAACCCTCAAGCCTGATCTGCCATTTAATAGGATCATGGCTAATCTTTTCATGGACTCAGCTCCACTTACCCGCCCATTCACCATAACCCTCAGTTCCTTTACTGTTCAAAAATGTATCCGTCTTTTCATTAAAAGCTTTAAATGAGGTGGCCTCAACTGCTTCACTGGGCAGGGAATTCCACAGATTCGCAACTGTTTGGGTGAGGAAGTTCATCCTCAACTCAGTCCTAAATCTGCTTCCCCTTATTTTGAGGCTATACCCCCTAGTTCTCGTTTCACACTGTTAGCATCTCAAAGAGAGGGTCTAGGCCCGAAACGTCAGCTTTTGTGCTCTTAAATGCTGCTTGGCCTGCTGTGTTCATCCAGCTCTACACTTTGTTATCTTGGATTCTCCAGCATCTGCAGTTCCCACTATCTCTACTTCTGGTGTTGATGGCCGATGTCTTTGGCTGTTAGCATTTGACAGCATTTCTCCATCAATCCCATTCCCTCCACCTCCCACCTACTGCACCCCCACCCCCAACTAACTGCTATCTTGAAGTAGGTTTCTCCCTGAACAATGTCCAGGAGGTTGGAGGACTGTTCTTGTTTTGATTTGGTTGGCATTGAATTAGACATTGTTTTTGACGATGCATTGAACGAGCAGAAATAATAACAGTCTGAAGTAAGCCAAAGCCTCACTTCTATTCTCTGATATATTGCAGATTTAAGCATTCCTTCCAATATGTTAATATCGCTAGTGAGAAAACAGTGATTTTAGACTGAAAGAATAATGTGAATTTCACTCTCTTTCTATTGCTCAATGTTTGCAAATGAGCAAACTGCCTTTTTTTCTTTATTCATTCACAGGATGAGGGTGTCGCTGGCTAGGCAGCATTTATTGCCCATCCCTAATTGCCCAGAGGGCAGTGAAGAGTCAACCACATTGCTGTGGGTCTGGAGTCACATGTAGGCCAGATCGCGGAAGGATGGCAGTTTCCTTCCCCATTGTTTTTGCACTTCAGGCCCCAGAAACAGCTCCGTCCTTCAGAGAGTTTCCTAATCAACCTGTTCAGCAATGTTATGACACCCCTCCAAAGCGCATGATATGACGCTGGGGCTCCTGGCTCAAAGGTAAGATCGATACCACTGCGCCACAACCACCCTCAACGTTAACCTGGGGCTCTGGATTACCAATCCACTGCAGTGACCACATGTTTCAGCAACTGACGAGGTGATACAAACCCTTACATCTGTGCCAGCAATGTTGCACAGTAACCAGGTAAGAGGAACAATTCCTTTAACAGTGAGAACATTTCCTGCTGCAGTTTTGACATCAGTCACTTTCCCAATGGTGGGAAAATGCAGCTTTCCAGTTCAGAGTCAAAAAGAAAAGGGACGTAAGGATAGCGGGGGAGGAGAAATGATAAAACAGCAGTGCGTTTTTTTCTGCCCCCTGTAAGTGGCGAGTTTTATGCTGAGTTGCCATCTTTAATCCCAGCCCTTCGCCTTTGTCAGCGTGGCACATGTATCCATCCCCACTGGGCAGTAGCAGTGAGTTGTATCTTCTGGGACCTGATAGGCCTGTGGCCTGTATCAGGCTGGTTAGTGCAGTAGGCTGGATGGCTGATTTGCAAAGTTGAGTCACACCTGTAGTGTGGCTTCAATTCCCACCCTGGCTGTGGCTACGATGAAGGCCTGCCTTTTTGATCTTGCCCCGTGCCTGAGATGTGGTGGACCCTCATGTTGCACCATCACCAGCCATTCTCTTTTTGGGGTAGCTGTGCTTGGGAGCCTTTATTTTGCTGATCTCCATGGGGAGCCCTTGTTCGCAATGCATGTGAGAATACCGTCCACTGAAAGATTTCCCAGTGACGCTGGCCCGAGCAGAGACGTGGCTGCTTCTTTGCGAAGGGGTGTAGATGGGATAATGCTGTTCCCATGACCTTCTTGTCACCCTTTCCCTGCGACTTTATTCACAGCTTTCTTGGCACTCATCATGGGTTCCAGTTTCCGCTCCCCATGCGGCTTCACATTCACTTACAGTCATAAAACGTGTGAATGCACAGCCACTGAGTTGCGAAATGTTAAGCAGGTGGTAATGCGTTTGTGGCGCTGAAGACAAAGCCCTCTGACGTGAGACCAAAGTCACTTTTGTGGCACATGATTCAGATAAATTCAGAGCACCCGACATCTCCTCCAATAGGCGAGACGTTCAAATTTCGACCATAGACTGGATTTGAAATATGAGTTAGAATAAAGTTGTACTGAAATTACATTGCAGTGATTTTGGTCACTGAATTACATTGATTCCCAATCCAGAATCTCCATTTGTCAAGAAGGGTCACTGGACTTGAAATGTTAGCACTGCTTTCTCTCACAGATGCTGCCAGACCTGCTGAGTTTCTCCAATAATTTCTGTTTCTGTTTCAGATCTTCAGCACCTGCTGTTCTTTGTTTCGCATGACATTATTTTTGAATCTCCTCCTGGTAATTAAATGCCTTCATGTCTCACCTTCCCTGTAACGTCCTCCAAGCCCTACAACCATCTTTACACTCCTCCAATCCTGGCTTCCTGCACAGACCCACAGCTTTCATTGTTCCAGTGTTAGCTGTTCTCTCTTGGTCTTAAGCTCAGGAATCCTTTCAATAAACCTTCCCGCCACTCTAGCCTCCTTCATATTGCTCCTTTTAACCCAACCTTTTAGGTCAGTTTTAGGTCATGTCCAAACTTCTCCTTTGTTAAAGATTTTCTTTGCTCCTGAGAAGAACGTTGGGACATTTTACCACCTTAAAAGTGCTTTATTGATGCAAACTGCTGTTTTTGTATACACTCCACCTCCCTGCTTCATGCCACAGTTGCTGTGACAACGCAATAATTGGAATATTATCCTGGAGGATATGTGCCATCACTGAAATAGCTATCAATCTGCAATCTTGATTCAGAGACTCCCAGTGAGATTCTTGGAGCTTAGACAAAGAGTATTTGTGAGGGATCTCTTCTAGGTGATCGCTAGGTGTTCAAAATGATCGTCCCAGGTGTCTGAGGTGGAGCCTGGAGGATGATTTAATAGTCAGCTCCACTGACCAATATCTGGGTAATTTAGGTAATGAAGGTGAACTGCCGTCCCTGCAACATTGTCCCAAACACCTCCAATACCCATCCCCACCAACTCACTTATTTCCTGGGTATACAGCA